>NC_056727.1:623330826-623658326 GCF_019279795.1 Protopterus annectens | reverse complement strand
AGAGTTACCTCAGATCTCGTTTGTAAGCTAACCCCAGCTTATAATAGTAACAGAATAACTATAAACAGAGTCCACCTCTAACAACAGGGAGAAAGAAGGGTGACCTACATCCTGATTCAGGAAATATGCAAAGCAGCATATGCCTAAGTAAAGAGGTGGTAGAAAGAGAGGTCACAATCACAACTCCTCTAGGTCTGTCCAGGCCAGGGGGAAGGAGGGTGGGACGCGAGAAGAAGACAACTAACATGGAACGTTATGGTAAGAACATAACTTCTATATGTTAAGTTGTCTATCTCGCCTTCATTCTTGCTGGATGGGACCGCGTCCCTAGCACCTTGTCCCGGGTGGCCTAACGGAACAGACTCCTGAGAACAGTGGAACCAAAGTTAGCTCTATGCCTAGAAGCTAAATCCAACTTATAATGAGAAATGAAAGTGTGAGGAGTAGCCCAAGTAGCCGCTGCACAAATGGTGTCAATAGGCAGTCTGTCTTGGAAGGCTAAGGAAGTAGCCAAAGCTCTGGTAGAATGGGCCTTAGGTTTATTAGGCAGCTTCTGGTGTCTAATCTCATAAACAAGGGAAATCAGAGATGTAAGCCATCTAGATAATGATACCTTTGAAACTGAAAGTCCCTTTCTGCCTTCTGCATAGGAGACAAACAGTTGGTCAGATTTTCTGAATTGTTTTGTTCTATCCAAATAGTACCTCAACTGACGATGAACATCTAGTCAGTGTAATTTTTGTTCAGACCTATTGGAATATTCTGGAAAGAAGACAGGGAGGTCAATGCTTTGATTTAGATTTGACGTCGAGACTACCTTAGGCAAAAAGGACGGGTTGGTTCGTAAGGATACCCTGTCCTTATGGAACAATAGATAAGGAGGTCGACAGCTGAGTGCATGAAGTTCTGAAACTCTTCTAGCTGAAGTAATAGCTACCAGAAAGAGAGTCTTCCATGATAGCAATTTTAATGAACAGGAGGCTGCAGGTTCGAAAGGGGGAAGAATCAAAGAAGTAAGAACTAAATTTAGGTCCCAAGGAGAAGGAGGATTTCTTATAGGAGGTCTGAGAAGAAAAACTCCTTTCAAAAAGGCTTTGCAAAGCTTGTGGGACATTAAGGCAGACTCAGAAATACCCACATGAAAGTTAGAAATAGCTGCCAATTGAACTTTAAGAGTAGAAGGAGATGAACCTGCATGGAAGAGTTCAGCTAGAAAATCAAGGACTATTTGGATGGAAGCAGTGAAAGGATCTATGTCCCTTTCTTGAGCCCAATATGTGAAGCGTTTCCACTTACTCAAATAAATCTTCCGAGTGGAAGATTTATGGGAAGCTATCAAAATATCTCGAACAGAGTGAGATAATTGAGGAAGCCTGGCTAAGGTTGGAACTGGAGGAACCAAGCAGTGAGGTTCAGAGAGGGGAGGGAGCGATGTAACTGACCCGATTGATGGATCAAAAGATCTGGAACTAGGTCCAGATGCCAAGGTCGCTCCAATAGAAATTGATGTAGAAAGGGGAACCACACCTGTCGAGGCCAGTAAGGAGCAATGAGGATCAACGAGGCCTTCTGAGCGATAGCTTTCTGTATTACTGGAGAGATTAGTGGGAAGGGAGGAAATGCATACAGAAGTCCCCGGGGCCAAACTTGGTCTACTGCGTCTCTGCTGGGTTGGCCTGGTAAAGGGAATAGAGTGAAATAATCTCTGCACTTGCTGTTTTGGGGAGTAGCAAAAAGATCGCAGCAAGGCTGACCCCACTTGAGAAAAATCTCTCTCACAACAGAGTCTTTCAGAGACCACTCGTGAGGCATGAGGATAGCTCTGCTCAATTTGTCAGCGATTTGATTGGACTTCCGGGATGTGCGTTGCTATCAGAAACCGCTGAGAAGAAATCGCCCATTGCCACAATCTGAGTGCTTCTCGACACAGGGGTAGGACCTGGTTCCGCCTTGTTTGTTGATGTACCACACTACAGACATATTGTCTGTCTGGATTGCAATCGTTCCCAAGGGAAGAGAGTCTTGAAGGGCTTGCAACACTAAAAGCACTGCTCTCATCTCCAGAACATTTATGTGCAAGTGGCATTCGTCTGGTTGCCATGTGCCCTGGACCGTCCTGCCCTGATAATGCCCCCCCCACCCGATCAGGGAGGCGTCCGTTGTCAGAGTAGCAACCGGAGGGAGGAACAAAGGGTCTTCCCAACAAGAGCTGAGGGAAGACATCCACCACATGAGATGATTTCTGCACGCCTGCGTGATCATAATGGTGTGGGACATTGGAAGTTGCTGGTATGACCATTGTGTAAAGAGCATCCATTGAAGGAATCGCATGTGGAATCTGGCTAATGGAAGCAGAGGTATGGCAGCCGCCATAATTCCCAACACTTTCAGAACTAACCTGGCTTTGATTCTGTTGTTGTTGAAAAGGAGTGAGACCAGTCTGTGTATGTCTGTTATTCTCTGATCTGTTAGCCTCGCAGACATGTCTACTGTGTCTAGATTTGCGCCTATGAAGGTAATAGTACGACAAGGCGACAAAACAGACTTTTCGCAATTTATTGAAATGCCTAACTTTTGACAAATGCGAAAAGTGCAATCCCTGGCCATCAGAAGGAGATGCTTGGTGGGAGCTGTGAGGAGCCAGTCGTCCAAATATGGAAACACCTGGAATCCTTGTAGTCTCAGGTGAGAAGCTACCACTGCCATGCATTTGGTAAACACCCGGGGGGCAGTGGTGAGACCAAAGGGCAGGGCCCTGAATTGAAAATGACTGGTTCCCAGCCTGAAGCGGAGGAATCTTCTGGAGCGTCTGTTCATTTTTATGTGATAGTACGCATCCTGAAGGTCTATAGAGCACATCCAGTTTCCTTTTCCCAATAGGGGAAGGATGGACTGCAGCGTGACCATCCGAAATCTTGTTTTCTTGACTGATCTGTTCAAGATACTGAGATCCAAAATTGGTCTCCAGTCCCTGTTTTCTTTGGAACTAAAAAGAACCTTGAGTAGATTCCGGATCCTTGCTGGTCTGCTGGAACTGGCTGAATTGCTCTTTTTGCAAGCAGTTTTGAAATTTCCAAAACCGCTAGATCCCTTTGAGCGGGTGGAACATCTGGAAGGGATTTTTGATTGGTTGGAATGCGAAGAAAGGGGATAGAATAGCCTTCGGAAATGACGGACTGTACCCATTTGTCTTGAGTCAGGGATAGCCAAGCATTTGGGTACAGTGACAACCTTCCCCCGACTGCCTCCGAAGGTGGGCAGTCGGGCAACACCTCAGGGATGCTGAAAGGGCTTATCAGAGAAGGCTTCTCGATTGCCCTGGTTCTGCGGAGCCCCCCTGCCTCGAGGGCGACGTCTACCATTGTTATTCCCGCCTCTGCCTCTGGCGGGGAAACGACTGTGCATCAGGCGAAGTCCCTTGAGATTGTTTACGGAACCACATTTTCCCACTTTTCTGGCCTTTGGGGTAAGGCCTAGAAGGAGTAGAAAAACGGACTCCGACGGCAGAAAGAGTCTTGCATCAGTCTCGCACCTAGTCAAGGTTTCTTTCACTTGAGGACCAAAGAGAGATGATCCATCAAGCGGGAGTTAGTGAAAGACGTCTTGAAGGGTCCATAAATTGCATAGCCGCATCCAGGCATGCCTACGTAAGGCCACACCTGTCCCTGCGGCCCTCGCTCCATCAGCCGCATAAGAAAGGAGGCGCATGGAGGAGTTGGCTATGGAGTTAAGGGTAGCCAGCTGAGTGTTCATTTTATCTTGAAAACCCGCAGCTGTAGGGTCCTTCAACATGTCACTCGCTTCTTTAATCAAGTCCCTTTGAATACGAGTGAAATGGCACAGGTAGTTCAGCTTAACGCATAGTAAATGTCGCTGACGAGAACATCCGCTTCCGTACCTGTCCATGGACCTAGATTCCTTGTTAGGTGGATGGACAGGTACTGAAGGATCAGCTAGTTCCTTCTTAGTGGCAGCAGCTACCACCATAGCATCCACAGAAACTCCTTTTGTCAAGAACTGTTTGTCTGTTGGTGCCGTTATGAATTTTGAGGGTCTCCTGGGAGTGGGGTCCACTGAATCAGGAGCCGTCCATGCCTTTTAGCTACCACCTGCATGAGGGGTCAAGGGGAGACACCCAGGAGGTGGAAGGACGAGAGCCAAACGCCTCAAGGTACACAGATTCATCCTCCGAAGGGTTGAGGGCTGGCCAATTTCCACTCTGTTTGAGGATTTCGAGAATGTCTGCAAAAGACATCTTCAGAAGGGGAACGGGGAACCCTCGAATCCTCTAAATCTGTGTCAGATGTAATGGACTCAGGTGAGTCAATGTGTTTCCTCTTACACTTCCTCTTCCGAGGGGGCTCTTCTGCCAAATCAGGAGAGGCCTAGGAAGAGGATGATATTCCCACAGGGGTTTCCTGAGGAGCTGGCTCTCTGCGGTCCGGGATGAGGGAGTGAGTCGACTTGACCTGAGGCACCGTGGGGAGGCGGATGGAGCCGACTGTGGAGTAGAGCCAGGCTCTAACACACTCCGCATGACCTCGAGCACCCCTGTCAGGCAGAGCCAGAGGTCCCGCTCGAGAAGCTGAGAACCTCCCTCGGCACCGACAGTGATGGCTCGAGGCCGATGTCGGAGCCGAACTCACCAGCGCCGAGCTCCGAGAGGAAGAGCGGGTCGGACAAGGGTCCGATGCCACTCACCCCTCGGAGCCGACGAGGGAAGTCCGGCGCCGAGATTCTTCGAAAGAAGAAATCGGAGCCGACGACGGAGCCGAAGACATCTGTATCGGCTCCGGCGCTACCACAGTCTCGGTTCAGCGCCCGGCTCCGAGCTCAACGGAGTCGGAGGAGGAACATACTGATGGACAGGGGCAGGCATCGACTGATGAGTCGGGCTCTGAAGCATTTGGGCCAGTGCCTCGGACTTAAGAAGTCGACTCACTACCCTCTGAAGGTCATGATCCGACAGCCTCGATGACCTAGAGGAGTGAGATTTGTGGCTCCGTTCAGACAGCAGAGGAGATGCTGGAGCCGAGTGAACGGAGCCAAGGGATGGAGACCTAGATCTCTTCCTAGATGTCGGCTCCGAAGGTCTGGTCGGAGCCGACAAGGGGATTTCTAATACCTCGGCTCCAGCCGGAGCCGAGGGAACCACAGAAGTTGTAGACTCATCGGCTCCAGCCGGAGCCGATGCAGACAGGTTTAACAACCTTAGGTCTCGGCTCAGTTGCTGGAGCCGAGGACCTAGATGCCTTAGAGGGCTTCCCAGAAACAGAAAGGGAATCCTCAGGCTTAAGTAGACCCCTTAAGATCAACTTATTCTTTCTTTCCTGCAGGACCCTGGGACTGAAGCCGTGGCAAACAGCACAGGAGTCCTGCAGGTGCAAAGGCCCCAGGCAGTAGACACAAGAAGTGTGACCGTCTGTCAGAGACATTTTCTGACAGCACGCATCACACTTCTTGAAGCCTGAGACCTTTGTGTCTTTAGACATCCTAGAACAAGAAAGTGTAACCACACACTCACAGACACACTGATTACACTATCTTATTTTAAAACTCAAAAAATAAAACTATAGCTAAAAGTTTTAATTAAGAGTAACACACACACACCACTAGGGAATGGGGAAAGGCCAGAAGGCCCGAGGGAGAACTTTTAAGTTCTTGTGGGAAAGAAAAACGGGATTTTCTGAAAAACAGAGGTAGAAATCCACTAAACTAAGGGAAAAGTAATTAAACTTAAAAATATATGGGTTTAAGTATCTATCTTCACTGAAAAATACACTTACCAACAAGCCGGTAGAAAACCAACACCTCGATCGCTGTAGCGGCAAACGAGATCTGAGGTAACTCTCGCCTAGCATTGTGGGATATAAGGGAGCCTCGAGCCGGTGGAACCAACTCTCGAGCTTTTAGAGTGGCCGAGTCGGAGCCGAGGTCGGCTCCGAACCCATCCAGCAAGAATGAAGGCGAGATAGACAACTTAACATTGTCCGTTTCAGGCCCAAATAGATTTTATATATATATATATATATATATATATATATATATATATAGATATATATATATATATATATATATATATATACATATATATACATATATATATATATATATATCATATACACACACACACACACACACACACACACACACACACACATACACACACACACACACATTTCACATGAAATAAAAGGTGGACTAAAACCTGAAACATAGTTACATATTCTGGTCATCCCCCTGACACAGTATGTGGTATGAGGATATTGACTTAATCAGCTTGCATATAGCATTCTGCAAAACTTCTATCCATCATCCTTGCCTATGTGTAAGCATTTGTGATCCTGGATTAAACAATAGGTGCCAGCAGAGTTGAAAATTATCATATACAGCTTAATGAGGCATGGATTACAATGCAACCTGATTTGATCCTAATTTTCAGTTCATTGAATAAAAAGCTTAAATGTTGGGTTGTGTAAAATGTATCCATTCATGCTAAGTGTTTATTCTTTCAATTTTGTTAACTTGGTAATGCACTCGGGAAATAGTATAGGTTTTCTTTTTCTTTCTTTCTTCTTTTTTTTGAAAGGACTGGAGAGGTTGTGTATACTTTTTAGGTGATGTTATATGTTTGTCACTTTCCACAGAATTCACCTCAGTTGAGAATGTACTGTCACACTTGAAAGTGAGGTTAATACAGCATTTTTCTAAGAATAATAACTGATGTGAACACTGGGGAAAGATGGGCGAAGACTGCCAGCCTAGTCAAATAGAATTTGATACATAATTCTATCATTTGTATAAATAAATGTAAAATACAGGCTTGTGTTTCTAAATGAAAGAAAACACTATACTATACTATATTGGATCTAAAAGTGTTTTGCAGAAATATTATGCTGAAGTTTTTGTATGATGATTCTGATAGTACCAATAAGTCTGTTATAATAAAACCTGAGAATAGGTTTAAGAAATTAAGTAACTTTGTTCCATCTAATCATCCACTAGAGGATGCTTACATGAAAATAACAGAGGAAGAACTATTCAAGTATTATGATAATGATGTCATTCATCAAAAAAAATATGAGGCATAATCTGAGTTATAAGGAGAGATTAGCACTAAAAAAAGCTACAGGCAAATGATTCTTTAACAATAAAATCTGCAGATAAAGCAGGCCTCATTGTGGTTATGGATACATTGCATTATATAACATCAATGGAGAAGATGTTAAATAATGACAATTTTATAGGAGAATTACATCAGAAGAAGTACATAAAATAGTTTCATATATCACTAACACTTTGCTTGATATATACAGAGGGGGCATTATTACCAAAGAATGTGGTAATAAAGAATCCCCTTATTGCCATTATGCAAGGTCAGCCTAAGGTGCATAAGAACCCCTTAGACCCACCAATGAGACCGATAGTAGCTGGCGAAGGTTGGCTTACAGAACATTTATCAGTTTATATAGAAAAATATTTGAAACCAATAGTGACTATGAATAAATATGTCCTCAGAGATTCAAAACATTTTTTGATAGATTTATATGAAAACCTGAAAGAACAAGAGAATATAGATGAATTAGTGCTAGTAACATTTGATGTTCAATCACTGCTTATAGTTACACCTAATGAAATGGGGGTACAATATATACATCAGTACATTTCTACACACAGTGAGTTGTCACCAATACAAATAGACTTAGTCACTTACTTCCTGGAATTGGTTCTGGAAAACAATTTATTCATATTTAATGAAAAACTGTTTATCTAACGGGAAAGTGTGGCTAAGGGGACCCCATGCGCCAATAGCTATGCAAATATGTTTTTGGCACATTGGGAAGAAACCACACACTTTAATTTAGAAGAATTTAAAACATATGTAATTTTTTTATCAATGTTTCATCGATGACCTCTTCATGTTATGGAGAGGCAGTTATAATGAATTAGACACATTTTATAACAAAATAAATAAGTTAACATAATATTTAAAGTTCACAATGAATAGATCTATGCATAGAATTGAATATCTGGATCTTTACATAGAAAAGTTGAATAATAGCCTGATCAATACAGGAATTTTTCGTAAATCAAGTTACCGTAATTCTCTATTATTAAGATCTAGTATGCACCCCAGGTATATTTTTAAAAACCTGATTAAAGGGCAAGGAATGAGAACATCGAAGTTGAATAGATTAGATGAATGTTTTGATAAGGAAAGGAGTGACTTGAAAAGTAAACTTTTAGACAGAGGGTATACACAGGAAGAGATCTCAAGTAATTTACATATCATCTCTACCTTGCGAAAGAATGTAGCAGCTCCATACTTTGGCCCAGTATCAGATAAAATTTCTAATGAAGTATCTGGTAAACCAACTGCTATTAAGATCCTGATGTATTATACATAACAGTAAGTTAATAGAAATATAAGAACTGGTCTATTTTACAGGTAGACCCAAAAATTAAAAAGTTAGTGGGTGAACGACCATACTTTCTGTACAAGAATAGGAAAAATCATAAGAGACTTGTGTTATCAACAAAGCAGAAATGATGATGAAGAACAATATTCCACTATTCCATGTGGGAATTGTAATTTCTGTAAATATATTGATACTTCTATAATATTCCTACATCCTGATTCACAGAAAGAATTTACTATAAAGGCCAAAGCAACATGTAAGACCTGCAATCTAGTGTGTTTAGCTGAATGCCAGACCTGTCATTATTTCTATGTTGGGAAGACAAATAGACAGTTTAGAGATAGAAGAGAACATACATACCACATCAGGAAAGGCTTGGAACATAATGCACTAGCCAAACACGTCTTACAACTAGGAGATACACATTTACCTTCAGAGCATTGGAGGTAATTCCTACTAGTATACGACAAGGAGATATTAAGAACCACACAAAATATAGAGAGGATAACTGGATAATTATACTGAGAGCTGACAGAGGTAGTGGTCTAAATGAAAGGGCCACAATTAAACCTCTGTTAAACAAGCGTAGAAATATTAAATGAAAGTCAGTTTGTTATTAAAAAGGTCATGGTATACTTGAATTTGTCATTCTGAACAAAGTATCTATCTAGACATACTGTTACATATGTATTTTACATATATAATGTTTCAGAAAAGACCTATAGAACAATGAATATGGAAATAATATCGATGAGCTTAATATATCCATAAGCGTTATTTGCTGCAATAGGCATAAGACAGATATGAGAATAACATTTATGGGATTATCTAACATACAAATATTTTTGTCTCAAGTCACCTTATACATATTTCCATAAGCATGTGATATATTTATATATGTGAAGGCTAGCGATATTCATTTTTTCCATAAGGTTGAGTTATACAAAAAAAGTGAATAGCTTCTATGGCATCTCTTAATATATAAATATCTTTTGTTTTAAGTCATTTTATAAATATTTCTACAAGCATGTATTATAGATGTGAAGGTTAAGGCAATCTAATTTGTCTCCCGTATGGCTGAGCTATAAGTAAAAAGTGACAATAATGTTTTAATTTTGATACAAATATGTTGAAAATAATCAAGAAGCTCCTTCATAACAATATAACTTTAAGAACAAAGTGATGCAACGACTGTGACTGGTTGAAATTTGTTTGAATTCCTATATATAAAGAAAACTTATTAGCATAAAACTGTTTTTGATCTGAAGACGCTTTTTAGCGAAAGTGTTTATCATTTGTGCAACAATAAATTTTATTGATTTTATATACGAGACTTTGCCTGGTTGCTTCGCCCACAGTTTTGCTTTTATGCTACTTTCTTTTGTTTGGGCAACGGAGCATTTATCGAGTTGGTTAACAGCTACTTTCAACTTTTTGATGTTATAGGTTTGTCACTTTCCACAGAATTCACCTCAGTTGAGAATGTACCGTCACACTTGAAAGTGAGGTTAATACAGTATTTTTCTAAGAATAATAACTGGTGTGAACATTGGGGAAAGATGGGTGAAGGCTGCCAGCCTAGTCAAATAGAATTTGATACATAATTCTATCATTTGTATAAATAAATGTAAGATACAGGCTTGTGTTTTTAAATGAAAGAAAACACTGTAAAATGTGAACTTCAAGATTGTTGCAACATTGCCATCTGCTGTAAGGAAAAGCCAAGCATTTCAAATGTTCTTTGAAGTTACAATTATCTAAAAAAAGTGGTGCCGAAGCATCTGACTGAACACATTTTTTCTATTGTCTTAACTTAAGGAATAATTGTTAGAGTACACATATGAAATGTCTTTTATTGTTGTAGTTTCCAGAGCAGGTGGTAGATTGCTAAATAATGCAGTTTGTGGCCTGGGAACTCCAGACTAAGTATCAAAATGATGTAATTTGGGAGGGCCCTAGCAGAGCTGTTTGTTAATGTTTTAAAAACTATTGTTCGGTGAGAGACTGAAAAGCCTTTGTCTTGGACCATCAACCCCAGTACTGCTTATGCTCTTTATGTATGCAAACAGGATTATAGCACTGTGTTTTCTCTTAAGAACAGCTAAAGATTAGAAAGTTAGACTGTGTTTTTCTTTGACATCAGACCTGTCCTACTGTATTGTTTTAAGTTTCTGTGTGATCTCTGAACTCTTAGATATCTCTGTGGTGTAGTAGTATTGTCTTGTGTTTTAATTATTTATTAAATATTTAAAAAACCTTTACCTGTGGCTGGTTTGTGTAGAGAAATAGGATCTAGAGTACAATGCATATTTATAGAGTTCATTGTAACAGGCCACTCTAATAAGCCTTAGACTGAATAGTCACATTACCAATTGGATAATAATATTGCACAGTAATAATTGGACACACTTTCAAGGGTTTTTGGGTAGCTGATAATATTAGCTGGTGGTAGCAGGAATTACTACAGGTATAATCTGGGTAAAGGGACATAGCTGGAGAATCTGTGCCAGCCTTTCCCAGGAGTGTCTGTGAAGTTGTATAAATACTTATCTCAAAGTGTGTGTGTGGTGTTTCAGCTCCCTGGGCAGGGACACGAAGCAATGGTTGGACAGAGAGGGTACTAGAGGTTAGCTTGCCAGCTAGGCTGAGATCTGGACCCTATAGCTGTGCCAGTGGGGAGTCTTATTGGGGACCTGAAGAGCAAGAGAGCAACCAGCCCCAGACTGATTGTGATCTCTGTGTACACTTAAGGGAAATTGTACTTTACTGTGTGTATGTGTGTATCTGTTATCCTTTCCTCTTCTATGGAGATGACCTCCCTGGTGTTAGTGGTGAGGACTGAGGCTCCTTGATTGCTGGGCCAGGGCATGGTCGTCACAAGTGGTGGCAGTGGTTGGGATAAAATATCCTCACTTGTGGTTTGTAGTGGTATGGGTGTAGCTTATGTACAGTGATCTCTGGAAGTGCTTTTTACTCTAAATCAGGAATGCAGTGTATACTCAGAGTTCAGATCACAATTGTTTTATTTCTTTTGTTAGCTTAGTTAGTCAGGGTGAGCAGGCAGCATGTCAGCACAGGAGTATGGAAAGCTGACAGGGAGCCAGCTGGTGGAGATGTGCCAGGCTAGGGGACTGGTGCATGGAAACCTGACTAAGGCAGACCTGATTGCAGACTTGGTTACAACTGCATCAGAAAACAGCATCCAGGAGGACAGTCAGACTGACAGTGGAGATACAATATCCTCGGAGAATGGACAGCTCAACCTTTCAGCAGTGGACTTAAAAATCCAGCTGGAGCTAAAGACACTTGAGTTGGAGGCCAGGCATTTGGAGATAGAAGCCGACGAAAAGGAGCGTCAGAGGAAGCATGAGAGGGAAATGCTGACTCTTCGCCAGAGTCATGGAGGTAATGGGGAAGGGAGTAACTGGACCCCAGAAGCACAGCAGGTCAGTAAATTTCTTCTGCAATTTAAAGAGGGGGATAATTTTGATAGCTTCATTCACATGTTTGGAAGGGCATGCAAACAGTATAGTGTTGACCAAAGGCTCAGGGTACGGTTCCTGACCCCCTTACGCCATGGAAAAGCTGTAACTTGTATATCACAAATGCCTTACTCTGTCTGTTTTGATTATACTGCTGTAAAGAAATGTCTGCTACAATGTTTTAAGCTATCACCTGAAATGTACAGGAAAAAGTTTTGTGACCACAGATGCAAGGCAGATGAAAATATATGTGAATATGTTATTGAACTGTGCACTTATTTTCATAGCTGGGTGAGTGGATGTCAGGTCACTACTTTTTAAGGGCTGGCAGACCTTTTGTTGAGGGAACAAGCCCTTAGCACTTTGCCTGAGGACATGAGGATCTGGTTAGCTGACAGACAATGTGCTACTTCAGATGGGTTGGGGAAGAAGGGAGACCTATACCTGGCCAGCAGGGCAGCCCTGCACAGGAAGGAGACCCCCAGTACTGCTCATGGATCTAAAGGAACCCATGGTGGGCAGCACAGACTGCCTCACCAGAATCCGCCAGTAGCAGGGGAACCCACTAGTCCAGGTACATGTCCAGGAGCTAGGGTTAAATGTTTTGAATACAACTAATGGGGCCATGTGGCATACAGGTGTCCATGGAGGCAAGGTGATGAACCAAAGCTGAGGGAGCCAGCAAGTAAGAAAGACAAAATGCCAATTGCGGGTTGTCTCGAGACAACAGGGGTAGGGAACTACCATCCTGCAGATGTCCTGAGAGGGAAGGATTTGGATGAGGCAGTACTATGTACTCATGCAGTTACATGCAGTGAGGCTAGGAGACAAGCATGTGGGTCTCGTAGCCTGGGGAGACCCAGACAGACTGCATACTTGCAGCCAGGATTGCTGAGGTGGTTACTTCAGGGAGGGAGCTGCTCTGTAGCAGTGAGACTGAAGGTGAGCCACAGCTGTTTGTGGGTACTGATGTTCCCTTGAACAGGGTAACTGCAAAGGTAGAGTTGAGTAGTAGTACCCAGGCTGACAGTGAGGCACCACTGTCAGAGGATGCCAGACTTCTTGTGGAAGGGAAGCTGGGAAGGGTTACAAGGATAGAGTTGAGACAGGCTCAGCTCTCAGACCCTACATTGCAAGGCCTGAGGCAGGTAGCTAGGGAGGCACCTGATTCTCAAGGGAACAGGGAATCTGTACACTGGGAAAAGGGTTACTATACAGAGAGTGGACCCCTGAGGGAGGGCTAGAAGGTGAGAGAGTACAGCAGTCGGTAGTGCCTAGAGCTCATCATCTTAGTGCTTCTAGCCATAGCCCATGACATTCCCTTTGTAGGTTATAGGTGCATAAAACGTAGAGAGAGACATATTATGCAAAACTTCTATTGGCCTGGAATTTCCAGAGATGTAACAGGGTATTGCAAGACATGTGAGCAGTGCCAAAAGGTAGGCAAAGCAGGAGACAAGGTAAGAGCTCCTTTGATGCCTTTGCCTGTGACTGAGGAGCCACTTCAGAGGGTAGCTATGGATATTGTGGGTCTTCTGAGTACCCCAAGTTCCACATGGAAAAAGTATATCCTAGTGGTAATGGATTATGCTACACAATACCCTGAGGTAGTGGCTTTGTCCTCCATTGAGGCAGAGAAGGTGGCAAATGCTTTGTTAGAGATTTTCAGCAGGGTAGGTTTCCCAAAAGAAATACTGACTGAGCAAGGTGCCAATTTCATGTCAGACCTGCTGGCTTATCTGTGGAAGTCCTGTGGGGTAAAGCACATGAAGACCATCCCCTACCATCCCCAGACTAATGGTCTTGTTGAAAGGTTAAACTCTACAATCAAGTCCATGCTACGGGCATTTAGAGATCAGTTTAAGAGGGAGTGGTACAAATATTTGCCCCATCTGTTTGCTTACAGAGAGGTTCCCCAGGAATCCACAGCTTTTTCACCCTTTGAGTTGTAAGGGCATAGGGTGAGGGGACCTCTATATTTAATATGAGATGAGTGGGAAGGTGAGTGCGAGTCCTTGAAGGTGAGTGCGAGTCTCACAAGGAGTCTGTTGTGGCATACGTCCTGAACCTCAGGACAATGCTCAGGGAACTCATGGGCTTGGCCCAGGAGAACCTGGCAGAAGCCGATCAATAGAAAAAGGTGTGGTATGACAGGAATGCTCGAGCTAGAGAATATGCTGTGGGGCAGCAGGTAATGGTTCTCATTCCTATCAGACACAACAAGCTGCAAGTAGATTGGGAGGGCCCCTACAAGGTGGTAAGAAAGGTAAGTGATGTTAATTACATGGTGGAAGTGCTAGGCAGATGGCAGGGGCTCACACTGTACCATGCTAATATGATGAAACCTTACCATGACAGAGAGGCCCTTGTCCTGAGTATTTGCAGTGGATTGCAGGAGGAGTCTGAGGGAGATCTGGGGACTGATCTCAGTGAGGCTCGGGATGACACCTCAGTGGAAGGGGTAGCAATGTCCCAGCAGCTATCTCCTACCCAGGTTCAAGAAATCCGAGCAGTGTTGCAGGAATTTGGGGACATGTACACTAGAAAACCAGGGAGAACCCGCCTGGTGCAGCACCAGGTGGATACAGGACCCCAAAGGTCTATTAGGCAAGCCCCTTATAGGGTGCCTGAGAGAGGCAGACTCTGAGGGAAGAGGTACAGGAGATGTTGGTACTAGGGTTGATTCAAGAGTCCAACAGTCGCTGGGCCTCACCAGTGGTGTTGGTGCCAAACAAGGATGGCAGCACCAGGTTCTGTGTGGATTACAGGAGATTAAAAAGTCACACAGAGTCAGATGCTTACCCCATGCCTAGGACAGATGAGGCCCTAGAGCAGCTGGGTGGGGCTAAGTATCTTACAACCATTGATATTGCCAAGGGTTACTGGCAGGTGCCCATGACTCCCAGTGCTAGAGAGAAGTCAGCCTTTGTGATTCCTTTTGGCTTTTATGAGTTCACAAAGATGCCCTTTGGGATGAAGAAAGCCCCAGCGACTTTCCATAGGCTGGTGGATAATATCCAGCAGGAGGGTTTGCCCTTGCTTACCTAGACAATATTACCATCTACAGCCATTCCTGGCAAGAGCACCTTCAGCATGTCAGGGAGGTGCTGGGCAGACTACATAGAGCACGGGTGACCATTAAGCCGGGCAAATGTCAGATGGGTATGGCAGAGATCTCCTACCTAGGACATAGAGTGGGGAGTGGTAAGATAAGGCCAGAACCTGCCAAAGTGGAAGCTATTCAGGCATGGCCTGCACCTGTTACCAAAAAGCAGGTGAGGGCATTCTTAGGAAGAGCAGGGTACTACAGAAAGTTTGTCCCTAGTTATAGTACCACAGCTGCTCCCCTCACAGATCTGACAAGGAAGAACAGGCCAGATAAGGTAGTGTGGACTCCAGCATGTGAGCAGGCATTTCAGAAGCTTAAAGAAGCTTTGGGAGGACCCCCTGTGTTAGCCAGTCCAGATTACAGCAAATAATTCGCTGTGCAAGTGGATGCTTCGAACCATGGTGTGGGGGCTGTACTTAGCCAGATTTCTTTAAAGGGGAAGAACACTCAGTGGTTTATCTTAGTCGTAGGCTCCAACCCAGGGAGGAATGCTATGCAGCTGTAGAAAAGGAATGTCTAGCTATAGTGTGGGCATTGCAGAAACTTCAGCCTTATCTGTATGGAAGAAAATTCACTGTAATGACAGATCACAACCCTCTAACATGGTTAAACAGAGCCAGTCAGCAAAATGCCAAGTTGCTAAGATGGAGCCTGGGGTTGCAAGCATATATGTCAGTGCAGCACCGCAGTGGGAGTAGCAATGCCAATGCAGATGGGATCACACGACAGGGAATGGGGTGAGGTACACTCAGATATACCTAACCCTCTCAAGCAGTGTTTCTCAAGGGTCACTTGAAAAACTAGCTTGTGTTCTCCAGGGGAAAATTAGAAGTTATGTACCTACCATAACGTTCCATGTTAGTTGTCTTCTCTCGCCTTCTTTCTTGCTGGATGGGTTCGGAGCCGATCCTCGGCTCCGACTGCACTGCTTTAGCTTAGGAACTCCTTTTACCAGCTCGAGGCAACCCTATATCCCATGATGCAAGGCGGAACTACCTCAGATCTCGTTTGGTAGCTAACCTACCCTGCTAAAGACTATCCTAACATAATTAGGAACACAAGTTCCTAATAGAAATCCTCATATGAAGGCTTCGGAGGAAACAACCTAATAGGAACTCTTCAAGATCTGTCCAGGCCAGGGGGAAGGAGGGAGGGACGCAAGAAAGAAGGCGAGAGAAGACAACTAACATGGAACGTTATGGTACGTACATAACTTCTAAATGTTAAGTTGTCAATCTCGCCTTCATTCTTGCTGGATGGGACCGCGTCTCTAGCACCTGTATCCCGGGTGGCTCAATGGAACGGACTCTTGAGAACTGTGGAACCAAAACTGGCCCTATCTCTGGAGGCCAAGTCTAACTTGTAATGAGAGACAAAGGTATGGGGCGTAGCCCAAGTAGCTGCTGCACAAATGGTATCAATGGGTAGTCTATCCTGAAAGGCTGCAGAAGTGGATAGACTCCTGGTTGAGTGTGCTTTTGGCTTAGAAGATAGCTGTTTGCCTGTGAGAGAGTACACATAGGAAATAGTGGAAGTCAACCATCTGGATAAGGTCACTTTAGATACTGGAAGACCTATCCTGTTTTCTGCATAGGAGACAAATAATTGGTCCGATTTTCTGAATTGTTTAGTTCTATGCAAATAGTACCTGAGCTGACGATAGACATCCAAAAAATGCAGTTTCTGTTCAGCTCTGTTGGAATAGTTTGGGAAAAAGACTGGTAGGTCTATAGATTGATTAATGTTGGTTTGAGATACGACTTTGGGGAGAAAGGAAGGGTTAGTTCTTAATGATACCCTGTCCTTATGAAAAACCAAATAAGGGGAACGAATGCAGAGAGCTTGAATCTCGGAAACCCTTCTTGCAGACGTGACAGCCAGTAAAAATATAGTTTTCCAGGTCAATAACTTCAAAGAACATGAAGCAGACGGTTCAAGGGAGGTAGTATCAAGGATGCCAACATTAAGTTTAGATCCCATTGCGGAGGAGGATGCTTAATAGGTGGTTTTAGGAGGAAAACTCCTCTCAGAAAGGCCTTGCATAACCTATGAGACATAATATTATTGTCATGCAAGCCAACATGATACTTAGAAATAGCAGCCAGTTGTACTTTGACTGTAGATGACGAGGATCCTGAATGAAAAACCTCCGCCAGGAAATCTAAAACCGAATGTACAGGAGCAGTAAAGGGGTCAATATTTCTGGAATTTGCCCAAATAGAAAAACGTCGCCACTTGCTAGCATAAACAGTCCTAGTGGCCGACTTCAAGGAAGACACTAAAATGTCTCTGACTGAGTCCGAAATCATCGGTAGCCTGGCTAGGGTAGGAAGTGGAGCAACCAAGCAGTGAGGTTGAGAGAATGAATGGCCCGGTGCTGCTGACCCGATTGGTGGATCAAGAGATCCGGAACTGGGTCCAGATGCCAGGGCTGCACCAGAAGGTGACGATGCAGAGACGGAAACCAAATTTGTCGAGGCCAATATGGGGCAATGAGGATCAACTTGGCTCTCAAAACGGTGGCTTTCTGAATGACTTGTGGAATCAAGGGAAAAGGAGGAAAAGCGTACAGAAGTCCCCGGGACCAATCCTGGGTTAGAGAATCTCTCAGGGGTTGGCCTGGAAGGGGAAAGAGAGTGAAGAAATCGGGGCACTTGTTGTTTTGAGGAGTAGCAAAAAGATCGCAACAAGGAGTGCCCCACTTCAGAAAAATCTGATCCACTACAGATTGATTGAGAGACCACTCGTGAGGCATCAGAATGGATCTGCTCAGCCTGTCCGCTAATAGGTTGGACCTGCCGGGGATGTGCGTTGCTATCAGAAACCGCTGAGAAGAGATTGCCCATTGCCAAAGTCTGAGAGCTTCTCGACATAACGGATAGGACCTGGTCCCGCCCTGTTTGTTGATGTACCAGACTATGGACATGTTGTCCGTCTGTACTGCAATAGTCCCCTTGGGAAGAAAGTCGTTGAGGGCTTGCAACGTTAAAAGCACTGCTCTCATCTCCAGGACATTTATGTGCAGATGGTATTCTATGGGTTGCCACGTCCCGTGGACCATCCTGCCCTGATAATGCCCCCCCCACCCGATCAGAGAGGCATCCGTAGTGACTGTGGAAACTGGAGGAGGGGGAATAAAGGGTCGGCCCTGATGAAGAAGAGGGGAAGATATCCACCAGTTCAGATGAGCTCGGCATGACTGTGTTACCACGACTTCGTGCCTCATCGGGAGACTGTGGTACGACCACTGCGTGAATAGCATCCACTGCAATAGACGCATGTAGAAGCGAGCCAGTGGTAGAAGAACAATGGCCGCAGCCATAAGACCTAGAACCTTCAGTATAAATCTGGCTTTGATCTTGTTGCTTTGCAATAGAAGCGAGCAATTTTGGATGTCCAGAATTCTTTGATCTGTTAGTCTGGCTAACATTTTGACGGTGTTTAATTCTGCGCCTATAAAGGTGATAGATTGGCAAGGCAGCAGAGAAGATTTTTCGAAATTTACTGAAATTCCCAAACTCCTGCAAAGCTGTAGAGTGTAGTCTCTGGACTGAAGAAGCTGACACTTGGTGGTGGCGGAGAGGAGCCAGTCGTCCAAATAAGGAAACACCTGGAATCCTTGACGTCTCAGATGAGCTGTGACCACTGCCATGCATTTGGTAAACACTCTGGGGGCTGAAGTGAGGCCAAAGGGCAGGGCTCTGAATTGGCAGTGACTGGTCCCTAGCCGAAAGCGGAGAAACCTTCTGGAGCGTCTGTGAATCTTTATGTGATAGTACGCATCCTGAAGGTCTATAGAGCACATCCAGTTGTCCTTGCCCAGAAAGGGCAGAATGGACTGAAGCGTGACCATCCGGAATCTTGCCTTCTTGACAAATCTGTTTAGATTGCTCAGGTCTAATATTGGTCTCCAATCTCCTGTCCTTTTGGGAACCAAAAAGAATCTCGAGTAGACGCCGGATCCTACCTGGTCTGCCGGCACAGTCTGGACGGCTCTTTTTTCTAGGAGCTTTGAAACCTCCTTTTCTTCCAAATCCCTTTGACCGGGTGAGATGTCTGGAAGGGATTGTAGAGGCACGGAAACCTTCGAAGGAGATTTTGTAACCCTCGGATATGATCGACTGTACCCACATCTCTTGAGATAGGGATTGCCAGGCTACTGGGTACAGCGAAATCCTTCCCCCGACTGCCTGCAAGGGCGGACAGTCGGGCAACACCTCAGGGATGCTGAAAGGGCTTCTCAGGAAGAGACTCCCTGTTGCCCTGGTTCTGAGGACCCCCCCTGCCTCTAGGGCGGCGTCTATTATTGTTACCCCCTCTGCCTCTGGGGGTAAACTGATCACGTGTGTCCGGTGTAGCTCCTTGGGCTTTACGGAACCACATCTTCCCCCCCTTCTGACCCTTGGGGTATGGTCTAGAAGGAGTGGAAAACTGGACTCCAACGGCAGAAAGAGTTTTACCGTCCTGCTCACACCTGGTCAAGGTATCCTTCACCTGAGGAAGAACAAAGCCGAACCATCAAAGGGGGTATTAGTGAAGGACGCCTTAAAGGGGTCCGCAAAATTACAAAGCCGCATCCAGGCTTGGCGTCTAAGAGCAACTCCTGTGCCTGCGGCCCTGCTCGCTCCATCGGCCGCATACGATATGAGCTGCATGGAGGAGTTAGATATGGAATTCAGGATTGCAAGCTGCGAGGCAATCTTTTCCTGAGCCCCAGCAGCAGAAGGATCCTGGACTACTTCACCCAGTTCCTTGAGAACATCTCGTTGAAGCCTGGTGAAGTGACAAAGATAATTCAGCGAACGCATAGCAAAGGTCGCTGAAGAAAACATCCGCTTTCCATACCTGTCCATGGTCCTAGAATCCTTGTTAGGAGGATGGACAGGTACTGAAGGATCCGCCAGTTCCTTCTTAGTGGCCGCCGCCACCAGCATAGCATCCACAGAGACACCCTTGGAAAGGAACTGTTTGTCTGAAGGGGCCGTGATGAATTTGGATGGTCTCCTGGGGACAGGTTCCACAGAATCTGGAGCTGCCCACGCCTTCTGAGCCACTACCTGCATCAGTGGGTCGAAAGGCGGAGACACCCAGGAGGTGGAGGGTCGGGATCCAAAAGCCTCCAGGTATACCGACTCATCCTCGGAGGGGTCAATGGAGGGCCAATTCCCCCTCTGTTTGAGGAGCTCAAGGATGTCTGAAAAGGAGACATCCTCAGAGGGGGATCGTGGGGAACCCTCCGACTCATCTAAGTCGGTATCAGATGTAGTAGACTCAGGGGAGTCTGTGTGTTTCCTCTTACGTCCTCTTCCGAGGGGTTCCCCTGCAGGATCAGGAGAAACCTCGGAAGAGGAGGAAATTCCCAATGGGGAAACCTGGGGCGATGGATCCCTGGGCCTGAGAGCAAGAGGCTGGCAAGAGGCATCTGCAGGCACTGATGAGGGAGGAGCTAGAGGGATGGACCGTTGACCAGGCTCAGAGGCCAGGACACTCCTCATCACCTCAAAGGCTCCCCTCCCGGGAGGCCGGAAAATCCCACTCTGAGGAAACAGGAATGCCCGGCTCCACTGAGAGGGAAGGCTCCGAGGTCGATGTCGGCGCCGAGCTTACCAAAGCCAAGACCCGAGAGGAGAGCGGGTCGGACAAGGGTCCGATGCCACTAGCCCCTCGGAGCCGACAAGGAAACCCGACGACCGGATCCCTCCAAGGAAGGTCTCAAGGAGGAGATCGGAGCCGAGGATGACGGAGCCGAAGGATGTATCGGCTCCGCACGAAACAGTCGCTGTCCCGAAGCTCCGGCTCCAACTGCGATGTGGAGTCGGAGGAGGAAGTTCAAGGGTGAGGTTATAGCCGAAGTCTGATGAGACGGGCTATGGAGCATTTGGGCCAGTGCCTGAGACTTCAACAGCCTGCTTACCACCCTCTCCAAGTCGTGGTCAGACAGCCTGGAAGATCTCGAAGATCGGCTCCGATGGCTCCGCTCTGACAAAAGAAGAGACCCCGGAGCCGAGTGGATACTCAGTAGAGGGGACCGAGATCTCTTCGGGACGGAGCCATCGGAGCCGAAGTCCCTGAACTCCAGATGGAGCCGAAGGTTTCGGCTCGATGCTGGATAAAGTGTCGGCTCCAGCCGGAGCCGACAAGGCTATAGTAGATAAGGTATCGGAGCCAGCCGGCACCGAACCCACTACCTTCGAGGCAGATACATCGGTTCCAGCCGGAGCCGGAGCCACCGGAGGAGGCTTAGATACTGAAGCCTGAGCCTTCGGTGGCTTAGAAGGTTTCCCAGACCCTGCCTTCGAGGGAGAACCTTCTGGCTTAAGTAAGCCACGGAGGATAAGTTTGTTCCTCCTTTCCTGCAGGACTCTCTGGCTAAAGGAGTGACACAAAGCACAGGAGTCCTGCAGGTGCAAAGGCCCCAGGCAATAAACACAAGAAGTGTGACCGTCTGTCAGAGACATTTTCTGACAGCATGAGTCACACTTCTTGAAGCCTGAGACCTTGCCTTGCCTAGACATATCCTAGGTGGAAGAAACACAGACAAACCCCAACAAACACACAAATTAATCCCCTACACACAACACACAGGAAGGGATTAACAACTGGGGTTTAAGGCCTAACTAAAACTTTTACACTAAGGCTTAAAAGAAGTTATAAAAGTTCGAACAACAAGGGAATAGGGTGGGCTGTAATCACTACAGACTACACTATGACTAAAAAAGGGAAAATAAAAATACTAACTAAGCTTCTCTTTCTTTTACAAGAAATTCACTTACCTCTGCTGGTAAAGGAGACCTCTTCGCTAAGCGGCAAACGAGATCTGAGGTAGTTCCGCCTTGCATCATGGGATATAGGGTTGCCTCGAGCTGGTAAAAGGAGTTCCTAAGCTAAAGCAGTGCGAGTGGAGCCGAGGATCGGCTCCGAACCCATCCAGCAAGAATGAAGGCGAGATTGACAACTTAACATCATATGTGAAGACTGGGGAAAGATGGGCAAAGGCTGCCTGCCTAGTCAAATAGAATTTGATACATAACTCTATCATTTGTATGAATAAATGTAAAATACAGGCTTGTGCTTTTAAATTAAAGAAAACACTGTAAAATGTGAACTTCAAGATTGTTGCAACATTGCCATCTGCTGTAAGGAAAATCAAGCCAAGCATTTCAAATGTTCTTTGAATTTACAATTATCTAAAAAAGTGGTGCTGAAGCATCCAGCTGAACACATTCTTTATATTGTCTTAACTTAAGGAATAAGTGTTATAGTATACATGTGAAATGTCTTTTATTGTTGTAGTTTCCTGAGCAGGTGTTAGCTTGCTAAATAATGCAGTTTGTGGCCTGGGAACTCCAGACTAAGTGTCAAAATGATGTAATGTGAATATTGGGAAAACCTAAGCGTCAAAATGATGTAATTTGGGAGGGCCTTAGCAGAGCTGTTTGTTAGTGTTTTAAAAACTATTGTTCAGTGAGAGACTGAAAAGCATTTGCCTTGGACCATCAACCCCAGTACTGCTTATGCTCTTTGTGTGTGTAAGTAGGATTATAGCACTCTGTTTTCTCTTGAGAATAGCTAAAGATTAGAAAGTTACATTAAGTGTTTCTCTTTGACATCAGACCTGTCCTACTGTATTGTTTTAAGTTTCTGTGTGATCTCTGAACTCTTAGATATCTCTGTGGTGTAGTAGTATTGTCTTGTGTTTTAATTATTCATTATTAAATATTTTTAAAACCTTTACCTGTGGCTGGTTTGTGTAGAGAAGTAGGTTCTAGAGTACATTGCATATTTATAGAGTTCATTGTAATAGGCCACTAATAAGCCTTAGACTGAATAGTCACATTACCAATTGGATAATAATATTGCACAGTAATAATTAGACACCCTTTCAAGGGCCTTTGGGTAGCTGATAATATTAGCTGATGGTGGCATGAATTACTAACGTATAGTCTGGGTAAAGGGGCACGGCTGGAGAATCTGTACCAGCCTTTCCCAGGAGTGTCTGTGAAGTTGTATAAATACTTATCTCAAAGTGTGTGTGGTGTGTCAGCTACCTGGGCAGGGACACAAAGCACTGGTTGGACAGAGAGGGTACTAGAGGTTAGCTTGCCAGCTAGGCTGAAATCCAGACCCTATAGCTGTGCCAGTGGGGAGTCTTATTGGGGACCTGTAGAGCAAGGTAGCAACCAGCCCCAGATTGACTGTGATCTCTGCGTGCACTTAAAGGAAATTGTACTTTACCGTGTGTATCTGTTATCCTTTCCTCTTCTATGAGACGACCTCCCTGGTGTTAGTGGTGAGGATTGAGGCTCCTTGATTGCTGGGCCAGGGCATGGTCGTCGCAATTGGTTTTATTTAAGATTTTTTTGATGGTGACAGTGGGCTTGTTAATCAGACTCAGTGGATTTTGTAAAAGGAGGCTTTTGAATTTGGTTGCTGTTGTGGGAGATGTTAGAGACAGTGACTGTTTTGTGGAGGTCTTTCATAGAAGTGATCACCTTTGTGAAAAAAAAGATGGCCTTCATGAGACTGGACTTAAGACAAGGAAGCACTTTTTTATGTTTGGCAGATTCTTATTTAAACTGTGATGAATCGCTTCTGTCTCTTGTGCAAGGTGTAACTACTGGAGGAGCAAAAAAGCTGGAATTATGTATTTAGTGCACTTTTTGTTTCAGTGGTGTATTCTTTAAATTACTATACTCCATGTTTCATATTTTACCATTTACCAGTTTTACTGCACTTTGTGTGATGAGTTACTTCAATATTTTCTCACACATTAAACCTTATTTTTTAGTTATATTTGTTCACTATGCTAATGTGGGATATTTCTTTCTTACGTGGGGGAGGGGGGTTGCTTTACGCTTTGTGGTAATTTGGCAACCAGTCTTTCTGTGTGACCTTTTGTAAAGATTAGGTGAGCATTTGTGTTTGTCTATAAATACATGCATACAAATATGTATATAAATGGGTCTACTTCTGATTGTCGAAAACTCACTTCCTCGACAATCAGAAGATCAAACTCATTTAAGCAAAACTGCACTAAATTGAAAGTGCACTTTTGCAAAAGCCGGTTCTTTGGAGCGCATTACAGTGGAGATAAGAAAATATATCCTTTTCCCCACTGTAGTGTGATCTTGGAATTATTATATTTAAGTAGGGGAAAGCTTGCCCCCCCCCCAGCAAAATACTGTTTAAAGCAGTTTTGTTTCTTTCTGGTTCGGAGAACCGGCTTTTGTGAAAGTGCACTTTCAATCTAGTGCACTTTTGCTTTAATGGGTTTCAATGTTGCTTGATCGAGATTGTGAGATTTCGATCAAACAACACAGACCCATATAAATATATGCATATGTGTGCATTTATCTGTTTGCTTGCTAAGCATATGCCTTTGTATACATGTGTATTTTCTGTATTATGCGTGTTTTTAACGTAATTTGCTGTTGAGTTAATGCTTTATTATACTGAATCGCTTCCTTTTCTTCCACTGGTTCGCATTCAGTTCATTAGTTGCACAGATTATGACTGATGAAACAGGCAATGTATTGAGAATGGCAAAAACTGGGTAAAGATGAAAGGAGAATGTAAATACATGCTTGGTAAGGGCACACTGGCAATCAAATATATTAACTCTTAATCAGAGTAATGTTTTAAGCACCCATTTGTCAGATTGCATAGTGTAGGTGTGCACATTCAAGTGTGAGCATATATGTATCTTTTTTATACATTAATATATATAAAACCTTACACTCAACATATTGAAAATTATAACATTGATGAGGAAAACTTAGTTTATGCAGAGGAAGCCCACCAATAGTGCCACACCCTGTGAAACTATATATACCAAGTCTGGGATTGCACAACAGTAAAGAAAGGGCAAATTCTAAATTGTTGATATTCTGACTTTTAGATATTTTGACTTTAGATCAAAGGAATGTAACTGATTTATACATCTGGTGGCAGTGTAGTAATTGCTGCATATTCAATGACAACCATTTAATACACAGTATGTGAGAGATGTAGATGCACAATGTCACTGGTGGCAAAGCCATAACATAGAGACACAAAATGCAAACCAGGTCATCAGAATTACACCCAAAGCATTCACTACCAACACTAGGGAACAAACATATAGACCCACATAGGCAGAGGTACTCACTCTATTCTACCCAAACCTGAAAGACCTCCTAAAATAATCTCTTATTGGTCCTGTGTGCATTCAAAAAAGACTATACCTTACACAGCACATAATTCTGAAAATCAAAGTAGTCCCACTTCTGAGCCCATAATACAACACACCATACAGCCAAACATTCTAGTTACTGAGGATTTCATTGCAAGACATATTGATGTCCCCCTTAACAGGCTAAACAAGATCATCACAGTGAGCTGTCTGTCTGGAACCAAGATCTGCCAGATCATGAGTGCACTTATGTCTTTAAGCCACAAGTACCAGTATGACAAGGTCATAGTCCATGTGGGAGTAAATGCCCTAAGACATACCTCACTGGATTATATGAAAAGACATGATGGAGCTCTGAATATGCATCCCAGGTGGGTATGACTCTAGCCTCGAGTAGGATCCTACCTTCACCAATGATGATGCCACAGTACCAGCAAAAATGATTGAATTCAACAAATGGCTTAGTTTGTGCTGTCACAACAAAGGGATCCAATGTCCATCAGCCTGGGGAGACATGACTGACTGTGTTGCCAGATATAGTTTGCACTTGTTGCCACTTAGCTTCCAGGTACTGGCAAAAACTTTATTAATCTCCATAGTGCCTTTTTTTAGGCCATGCCAAGTTGTTAAGCCTTCCAACATAACAAAAATCACTCATGATGTCCCAAAGGTACTGCTGCTCACTGCTAGGAGTTTAAATAAAGAGCTGCACTCCCTGGAGGCACTCCTCACCCTGGAGAATGCAGACATATGTTAAGTCACAGAAACATGATTCGGAACCATAGAGAGCACCCAGGCTTTCAAAGGCTGCAATGCCTCTCATACATTTTTATCCCCCAGAGCTCAGGATAAAACAAAGGGAGGAGGTGTCTCAGTGTTCATAAAGGAAAAGTACACGGATAGACTGGTCCAACAAAATGACTCACTTGATCTGCTCCATGCCCAACTAACCATAGGTGTGACCCCTTATCATATCCTTGCTAGCTACAGATCCCCTAACATGAGTCTGGGAAAACATCTCCCTAAAACCTACTGGAATCTCTTAACATTCAGCCCAACACCATACTTCTGGGTGACTTCAACTACCCCCTCCAAAAACTGGGAGACTTATACATCCCATAAGTCACTTGCTCAGAGGTTTTTTGACTTTGTCAATGCAAACACCCTGGAGCAACTGGTTAGCTCCCCAACTAGAGGTACAAATATCCTACACCTAGTATTGATGAACATGGGGGGATGCTGCTGCTGCCTCTCATGCATTAACTCCTCCCTGCTAAGCTCGGACTACAAAATGATCTCCTTTAGTATTAAAACTAACCTAGAACCCCCAATCAAACTCCAAACCTGTTAAGAACCTTGTTAAGGCCAAATACCTCAAACCAAGTGACAGCTTATTAAAATTACAGGCCCCTTCAAACCCAGATGCCACTGAAGCCGACAATGAGCTATACACAAAAGCACTGCACAAACACATTCATAGCTGCGCACAGAGAAAGCAGTACCTGTCCAAGTAAAACTTATGATTACTGGCAAAAATAAACCACCCTGGTGGACCCGTAACAAACAGGAAGAAAGAACAGACAAAACAGTGCAAAAAGATACTCTCCTTTCTAAACAAATTAGAGAGTTGGTGAAAGCTGCCAAAGCAAACTATGAGGCAAAGATAGTCTCCAGGTGAAAGATAACCATAAGGATTTTTTTTAATTATTTTTGTAACCACAGGGGAAACGCTCAGCAATGTGCCAAGTTAATCATGAATGGCAACTCTTACACCTAGCCTGAAATTATAGTACACCTGCTGGCAGACAAGGGCAGTTCAAAGTTCCCAACTCCTTCCACAGCCAAAGAATTACCCACAGCCATCCCCATTCCAGTCATTGTGAGGGAACAAGTCATTGTTGCGCTCACTAAAGCCAAAAATATAAACTTCAAGGGTCCTGACAACATTTCAGGATGCTTCTTAAATAGCTTAAGACAGAATCTATCAGGGCCAATAGAAACCCTCTTTAACCACAGCCTCTGGATGGGCTTTGTCCCAGAGGAATGGGGGTCTGCAACAGTTGTCCCTCTGCACAAGGAGGCCCATCAACTGACCCAGGCAACTACAGGCCCATAAGTTTGACCAGTCTTATCTGCAAGGCCATGGAATGAATTATCGTGGACCTAATCAATAACATAAGAACTCGCCAAGCACTGGACCAGACCTAATTGGTTTTGTTAAAGGGAGAACTTGCCTGCTCAATCTGATGGACTTCTTTGAGAAAGTCACCAGGGCCTTGGATTAGAGTAAAACAGTACACACCGCTTATCTAGACCTGACCACAGTTTGACACAATCCCCCACTCAGGGATCATAAATAAACTTACTGAGTTAGGCATAAACCTCTACATAGTCAGATGGATAGCAAGCTGGCTCACTGACAGGACACATGTTGTTCAGATAGGTTCCTTATCAGAGGTGGATTCACCTGTTACAAGTGGTGTCCCACAAGGGTCAGTGTTGGGACCCCTCCTGTTTGGTATACACTTCATTGAAGTGAAAGCCACTGTTGGAGGCCTCTGGCTCACCAATTTCATTGACTTTAAGCCGGGAGCAATCACTGAATCCCCAAACAATGTTGACATCCTACAAATAGGTCTAAAAATGACAAAACGGCTAGTGCCAAAACAATGGTCTTTGATTAAATACTAAAAAAATGCATAATCATACCCTTTGGTAAATCAGATAGCCCTGCAAATTATAGTATTGACAGCACACCCCTAAATGTAGACCCAGTGGTGAGGTATCTAAGAACACAGATAGTAACCTACACTTTGGCAACCAGATAGCTATGGTACTGAGGAATGCCTTCTGTGTGGCTCAGCTTATAAGTGAAGGCATTGCATCAAGATCAAAGGAAATCATAATGCCATTGGACTCTGTCCTCATCAGCCTCATAACAGAGTACATTGCTCCCTTCTACATACACCTAAGCAGCCACTCACACAAATTGGAGCAGCCCCAGAGGTTTCTCACTTAAAAAAAATACAAAGCATAAGACATGTCTTATGCATACTGGCTAAAGACCATAGGGCTATTACATCATCTCACATCATTCATTGAGAGGTGACTTATGCCTGACCTACAAGGCATTCTCTGATCCAGCCCTTATGAAAATGTTACATATTTGCAAGAAAATTATACAAGGGGTGCACATTCCATGGACATGAACCTTATTTGGGACTCTAATGGAACTTTCTGGAGAGAGAGAGATCCATATCCCAAAGGCTACCTCGTCTATGGAATAGACTTCTCACCTTTGTAAAACCAAGCCCATTCCTCACTCTCTTGAAAAAGAATTTGGATAAATGGATGTGGAACCTGTAAATTCATTCCTGGGGTACTTCCCATATCCCTTACAGACAGAGGCAGTCTGTAAAATGACTCAGGGTCCCACCACCCTGACACTACCACATCCCATATCTGGTAAATTAAGATATAATACTGCGAAATCTTGAGTATTATTTGCTTGGCTTGTAAAGGCTCTTGTGCAATTAGCCTAATAATAACCTATGAACCTATATATCCACACACACACACATATATATATATATATATATATATATATATATATATATATATTAATATACGGATCTACTTCACATTAGCGGAATCCCAGAATACTGACTCCCACTTTAGCGAGATGACAATTGGAATCTGGTCCCTGGTGTAAGCCTGTTTATAGATAGGCCTTGGACCAAAAAAAGTCACTTACAATGAGAACAGGCCTTATAGCATCAAGGCAAAGTTACACTGAAAGCAACTGTTTTGAAATATGACCTCAGTTTTACTTTTTCTTTCCTTTCAGAATGCTTGGGTGTGCAAATATTTTTATTACTTATTCATCTACTTACTTATCTACGCAATTACTTTTTTTTTGCCAGGTTGACACTTTCTTTGATGGGGTGGAAACCTTCTGAAAACTGGTATACAGTTGCCAAAACCATGGCTCGATCCCTGTATACAAATTCATGCCTGTTCAACAAGCTGTTACATCATGCTATGACAGGCTTCTCCTTTGGCAGGAAGATGGATACACTTACTGGTCCTATGGTTCTTCCTCCTCATGTATCTAAAAGAAAAAATAAATAAATAAAGAGCCCTTGCCTGTACTGTAGACTCAGTCTGCTCCATAGGCATTGGTGGGTAACTCTGCAGTGGCCATAGACTAGTTTCACCAGGACCTTTTAGTAGGTATTTTTGGCTCCATGGACCAGGGTTAAGGCATACCTTTTGTGGCTGTTCCATGGGAGAACCATCAACTTTGAGCATGGACGTTTCTCCTGGAGGTTTTTCCCAGGATAAGAGATCTGTCTTCTAGTTTGAAATGTCATCCATTCAGTTGGTCTCCTCCTAGGGCTGTCCCTAGAAAAAAGAAAAGGTTAAACTATTTCATTTAAAGACAGTGGATTTGTTAATAAAAATTAATGACTTAGCTTGCAGCCTTTGAAATTGTGAGGATGTTTTATCAGAGGATTCTGATAATGGCAAGGACAGGGCTTCTCCCACGTCTTCGTCACAAGCACATGACTCTGGTTCTGAGGAGATTTTTTCCTAAGTTTCTACTGCAGACCTTACCCAAGTTGCTCTACAAAGAAGTAATTTGCGTACAAGACTGACTAGTAAATAGGTGACACTTTTTTGGGATCTGTACTTTGTACTAGATTCTGTCTACATTTGAACCAGCTCTTCTGGCTGTTTTTGGTTCATTACTTGTAGACTGTTTTGCTTACTGCTGTGACATCTACAACAGATTATCCCAGTTGAAAGCGTTATACTTTCTGTTCCTTTTCCTGACGCATTCTGATTATTCCCCCCATAAACAGTAATGCTTCCTGTACTATTCACCTTTGGACCAGATCCCATAATTGTTGTGCCATTTGTCCGCAACAAACTGAAAGACATGTTTGTAAAAAGCACCTCATTGAGCAGTTACATTAGCAAATGCACAGCATTGCTCCAGACAATACAATAAAACACATTCAATTCATCTGTTTCCATCATCATTATATCAAAACAACAAAGAAACTATGTTGCAGAAAATATTTAAAAAAGTCCACTGCTGTGTCTGTCTGGAAAAAAGTAGCTCAAATAAGCACTACTTCACTAGATTTCAAAGACTGCTAAAGCTTTCCTATCAGCATGGACTGCAGATAAAAGGATCACACAGAGGAAACTGTTACCATTTCCTGAAGTGTTAGTTACGTTTCCCCCAAAGTACTGAAACCTGAGCTCTTAGACTAAAAGCTGCCTGAATGTAAACAAAAACACATCCTAATCAAAACAACAAGCAGAGAATCTTGACACTCTCCCTTTTAAGTGTTTGCACAGGGCATTTGGGTACACATCTGCATAGTGATGCCCATGAACTCTGTGAGTTACCTGCAAATTACAGCATTGACAGAGTGTAGTCACCTTCAGATACAGTGTTAGAACTAGCTACTTGATAGTCACCATGTTTCCAGTGCCATCTGTCTCTGTTCAAACATGTTTACCGCATATTTCTCTGTGCAAGTGAATATTTTTTTTGCATATTTAATTTATAAGCTGTACTAAAGAACTATATTATTACATTTCAAAACCTAGTGACTGGCTGCTTACAACAACTTGTGAATTTTAACTGTTGGCATCCACCGTTTTGAAGAAAGGCTGCTTAGCTACAGCTACCATTAGTTAAACAGCATGTTTAAGTGCAGTGTAGGCATGTTCTGGGTGGGGCAAACTGATTTGGCTTGTGCAGCATGTTACCATTAAAACAGGAAGAAGTCGTGGCACTGAAAGCTATTAGTGCCTCATGGCAATAAATACACGCTTGTGTGTGGATGCAACAGCTTAAGCAAGACACTGTTACTGTTGCTAAGACAGTACTACAAGGCACTAACTAGGCTGAGAGGGAGGGAGGGAGGTACATTTCTGGAAAGTTAGTTGTTATAACTTGTCTCTTAGCTGTACAATGTAAAGTCTATTGGGGTAAAGATGGCACTGTTCCTAATTCAAGAAAGCAGTGCGAATTTGCTATGTGTACCTAAAGGTAATTGTGTCACAACAATTAATAATATCCAGGGCAGCGGTTAGAACAAAAATGATGACAGCCTCTGTCCCTGACATAACAACTGGTGGCAGTTAAACCCATGCATTCAAATCTGTAATGGAAAATTGTGGGAGAAATTTCAGCATGACTCAGCTGAGTGCTCCCTTAGATAACTTACATAAACCCTGAAAGAAATCTTCACTTACAATAGAAACCGATGTTCTGGAGTACTTCAGAGGGACCATGGTATGCTATTGTACAAAGGTAAACCTAGAACTCACCTGGTAGTCATAAGCCTGACCTTTGTCACACAAAGTCAACTGGATTCATGAATAAACACAAGTTGCAGAATAAGTGTCAGCATGGGTTTGTGGGTAAGGGTTAAAGTCATTCCAATGGATTTAGTTTTATGACTGTTACAAATAAACTTCACAAAAGAAACCTGAACAGTGCTGCACACCCTGACTTCAGTAAAGTCTCTGCCTTCTAAGTCACTCAAAGGGACTGAAAGGGAACATTTTCAAAGAAAAGAGGACTGGTTTGCAGACTAACAGCAGCTGGTCTTGAGATTGCTAATTTTTGGTATCTTTGAATCAGACATCCCAAATGGCATGAAGAACAGGATTCAGGTATTTACACATAAGAAAGAAAAAGGAGCATTGTCCTTCAACAAAAATCGTAACATTAATACTTTCGCCTCTGCACTATTCGTTGACCTTTCGAAAGCCTTCGATATGGTGAATCATAACATGCTTATTGACATACTAAAAGCCCAATCACTCGACACACAAGCACTACATTGGTTTAAATCCCATCTTGAAAACAGACAGCAAGCAGTACTTTGGGATAATAATCTTTCTACTTCCCTCCCTGTAAACATTGGAGTACCACAAGGCTCTATATTAGGACCCCTTCTCTTTTCATTGTTTATTAATGATCTACATACCAAAATTCCTCAAGCCACCAGCATACAATATGCAGATGACTCAACTTTAATTTGTTCAGCCAAGTCCATAACCTCTCTCCAGTCCCTCACACAAACAGTATTTAACAGTGTTGAAAATTGGTTTTTGCAACACTGTCTCCTTTTAAACCCCAAAAAAACAAAATTATTGCTCTTTTCTCCTACTCATAAGTCACCTCATCTACACTTCACAGTAACCTCTAACAATGGAACTAACATATCCCCTGACACTACAACCCGTCTACTGGGAGTAACAACTGATCACCTTAGCTATGATGACCATATTAATTCTACAATAAAATCTCTCAACAAAAAACTAGGCACCCTTTACAGAATCCAACCCTTCCTTACCCCTACAGCCAGAATCACTATTGCCCAGACTCCCCTGATATCTACCATATTCTATGCTTCTGCGATATATACCAACCTATCTAGAAACAACCTCACCAAACTTTCTACCAGTTATAATAACATAGCCAGATCTGCCACTGGCACCCCTTTCAGAACTCACCACTGTCACAACCTCAAACAACTGGGATAGTTACAACTGCAGAACCTACTTTGTCAACAGCTTGTTATCACCCAAAAGATCCTTTATCACCCTAATAATACCCCAATCCTTACTAATCTGATTACCCCGTACAAAAATCTTGCAACTCTACGCTCAGCTAACAAGATTCTAGTCTCCACTATTAAATCTAACAACAAACCTGGGGACTCGCTTTTCGCCAACACAGTAGGAAAAAGCTGGAACCAGCTTCCTAGTGAACTTTCATCCCTTGCTTCCACTCATCTCTTTAAAAAGCATCTTAAAGAATACCTTAAAACTCACTGGCTTTGTCCCTGCTCTAACCCTGACTGATATACCCTGACTGTTATCTTTTTCCCCTTTTTTGCTCTCCTTACACTTTTATACTCCACTGTTCTATGCCACATACCTGTATATAAAAAAAAAAAAAAAAAAAAAATTTAAGAAATTTTTAGAATTCAATTTTTTCTTTTTTGATTGCTCTCTCTCAAATGATTGCTCTCAGTATTTGATCTTAGTTTTAACCTACTAAGGACTCTGTATAACTAATCTCAACCTCAATGTAACAATGTCCTATAATTTATTTTGACTACCACTGTATACTGTAATCTTTGTCACTGCTAATGCCTGGAGCTTTTCTCCCCGGGCCTCTACTGAAAATGGACATGTATCCAGTTAGACTAGCCCGGTCAACAAATGTAAAATAAAATCATCGTCATCTTTTAGCTTTTCCTGTTAGGGGTCACCACAGAGGATCATCTCTTTCCATTTCTTCCTATCCTCTGCATCTTGCTCTGTCACACCAACCGCCTGCATGTCCTATCCCACCACGTCCATAAACCTTATCTCAGGCCTTCCTCTTTTCCTCTGACCTGGCAGCTCCATCCTTGGCATCTTTTTCCCAATATACCCATCATCCCTCCTCAGCACATGTCCAAATCAACACAATCTCGTCTCTCTTGCTTTGTCTCCAAACTGTCCAACATGAGCTGACCCTCTAATATACTGATTCCTAATCCTATCCATCCTAGTCACACCGAGTGCAAATCTTAACATCTTTAACTCTGCCACATCCAGCTCTGACTCCTGCCTTTTTGTCAATGCCACTGTCTCCAATCCATATAACATAGCTGGTCTCACTACCCTCTTGTAGACCTTCCCTTTCACTCTTACTGGTACCCGTCTGTCACAAATCACTCCTGACACTCTTGTCCACCCATTCCACCCTGCCTGTACTCTCTTCTTCACCTCTCTTCCACATTCACCATTACTCTGAACTGCTGATCCCAAGTACTTAAAACTTGTCCACCTTTACCAACTCTACTCCCTGCATCCTCACCATTCCTCTACCCTCCCTCTCATTTACACACATATATTCTGTCTTAGCCCTGCTGACCTTCATTCCTCTGCTCTCTAGAGCATATCTCCACCTCTCCAGAGTCTCCTCAACCTGATTCCTACTCTCACTACAGATCACAATGTCATCTGAAAACATCATAGTCCACGGGGCCTCCTGTCTGATCTCATCTGTCAACCTGTCATAAATAAAATAAGAGGCAAAATCTTAAAATGGACCTACAAAGACTGAAAAAGATCCAATAAAGCCTAAAGTGTGGCACCTAATGGGAGAAATAACCCTAAAACATGTATTAGGAAAACAGCATAGTAAGGAAGTAACGGCAGAAATGAATTACAAAGTACAAACAGAGAAAGCAGCAAAGGTCAGTTAGATGCCGGGCCGTATCCACAGGAGATCAACCTCTTAAACAATGAAAGCTATATTACCCTATTTGAAATTTTGGGCTCAGGTCCAAGATGAAGAAAGGTTGCTTTGCTATAGCTACCATTAGTTAAATAGCATTGTTTACTCTCTTACAAAGTGCACTGTAGCAGATAATTACCTACTCGACAAGGCAAAGAAAGAGGCAACCAAGGGAATAAAAACCAACATGCAAGGGGTGCAAGGTGAGATTACAGGAGTGAAAATTATTCTCAAGTGAGGACAGCTGAGAAAGGGGAGATGGGATGCAGATGCACAAGACACTCAAAGGATATTGTGATAGCATACAGCTCAAGCCAAAAAACAGAAAGAAATATGCCTATCAGAGAGGGTACAAAGTTCAATAAGTAAATTAGCAGCGCCTTTTCACAGTAACAGAAGTGAATAAATGATGCAGTTTACCTGAGTGGACAGTAAACTCTATGACCACATTGTCCTTCAAGGAAGCCTGGGTTGGTTGGTAGGCTAGCAGAATAACAAAAACATCTGGTTAAACATATAAGCTAAGCTATACAGAAAACTCTTCCTTTCTTCCCTTCACGATTATGCACTGAAGCTCGCAGTAGCATTCTTCCTGTCCAATCAAAGACTTATCAGCCCTAAAAATTCTAAAACAGTGACATCCTCTAGGGAACGAGACTATATTGAGGGAAAATACTGCTGGTTATTCAAACCGGTCTGTGGCTCCAAAAGTGAAGGAGAGGCAATCTAGATAGTAATACTGTCTATCCAAGGAAACAGAAGCAGATATTAGTTTACTCATAGAAGAGGAGCCTGGAACGGAGACTTGAGAACCTTAGTATTTACTATACAGTGATTAGTTTTCAAAAATATGTTGGACAGGCATATAAAGACCATACAGTGGTTGTACCTGCATTTGCTTTACTCTTATGCAAGCGAAAATTCCTCTTGTCAATCTTCAGTAGCAAAGGTTGAGGTATAGGTCTACTACTGAACCTGACATTTTGATCGGTTAATGATCATTCAACACCTGGGGCTACAATGAGAACGTGCAAGTCACTGGTAAGCTACAACTTTTTGATCTTTCAGTATAAAAGTAAGTAATCCTTAAAGAATCAGAAGTTTTACAGGACAATCACCTTAAAAGAAACTGAAAAAATGGATTAAAAACACAAGAACCTGGACAAACTGAGGAAACTGCAAACATACAGAAGAGGGGGCAAAACAAAAAGAATCAGGTCAAATACTCATCCGATCCCATTATACAGAAAAAAAATAGCAAACCACAAATGCAGTAAAAATAACTAAACTTTATCAGAATAAGTTTTAAAGTACAATTATCTTGCTAAGCATGCATTAGTGTTAGTGAAGGAGTTATGACTTTTCAGGAATAAAGCTCCCTTTCACTTTCATATACTATTTTTTGTTGTTTTTGCAATATGACTGTTTGAATACTTGACAATGATACAGAGGGTCTGCAAATTTTTTGTTTGTTTTTTTTCACTCCCTCTTCTATGTACTGCTGTCTCCTTGAAGTGCTCAGGCTCCAGTTTTCTTTTCCCTTTTCTTTCAATTTCTTTAAGGCAACTGATCTCCAAAGCTCTAAATCTACTAAAATGTAGTTGCTTTGTTTACTTAAGCAGCAAATTAACAAGTTTGCAGTTCTTTAGACTCAAGAGTTGTCATGGGCAAAATTTGACACTCAAAACTACTGATGACTGAATCAGCTGATGGTGACATTAGCACAGGAAATATCAAAAATAATTCAAACTGGATACAGAGTCAGAAAACAGAAGATGTTTTACCAAAAAAATGATTTGGTGCTTAATGAAAGAACAGCTGCTTTTGTTGGAAACACAGTGAAGTAACCAAAGAACTGAAGAAGCACAGTCATGTTGCTTTGCCTTTGAACAAAAATACTGTGCACCACAAATGTAATATCTATAATGGCGACAGCAACACTGACACAGAAGAAATGCAGGGGATAGAATACTACTGTGAAAAAATGCCTGCAGCAGACTGACAAAAGGAAGAAAGAAAGCCCATGTGTTAGCACTGCTGCAAGATGCCAACATGAGGGACCTATATGCTTTTCCTGAAGACATTTAGCAAGGGCATGTTTCATATTAATTATTATTAACATCAGGACAAAATATTAAGCTTTTGGTTGTCTCACTCCTTTGCCAACATGACATGACCCACATAAACAGCGTTCTACAAATCACACAGCTGCAGCTGATCTATTTTGGTAAAGATTTTGTTCCAAACTATGTTGCCAGAAACCAAAACAAGTAGTAAACCTTAGTTGCAGAGGGTGGTCAAGATGGTTTATGATCAAGTGGTTACCTCTTCTGTCCAAGGAAAGGGTACTAATGAAAAGCTGTTTTCTGACAGAGCATCAAATCCATAAGTAGCTGGAAAAGTAAGGTACAAATTGTTATGTAGAGGTGTTCCCTCACAACCATGCATGATGCTGCCTGGAAGAATCACAGGGATACAACTTTTTACAATGTGGTCTTCACAGCCTCACTATTAGTGAGAAGGTCAATGCAAACACAATATATAGCTCCATGAGTGGCAGATGCAGCAGTGTTACATGCCTAAATGAGGAGCCTGAGGTTAACATCACACAGGGTGCAAAAAAGAGGAAATATGGCTTAAAAAATGTCAGATCAACTCCACAAGTCAATAAATGCCTCATGTGACATTCTTTGCCTGGTGGGGAGAGTGTGGAAGATAATATCCTGCAGTTAGTTTGTAAAAATAGAAAATACAGATTTAAAAAGCAATAAAACTATCAACCTCAGAAGTCACTAAAAGATTTGCATTATACTTGTTTTCTTTTCTTCTGGGAAAGCCTCACAATTCCCAAATCACTAAGTGCCTTATGTTAAATTCTTCTTTTCGGTTTATGAATTTGCATACACTTCCCAAGAGGTACATATACAGCAGGTATATTACAGTACAGCCCTTACCTCCAAGCAGCCCTGGCATTTTCTTACTTTATGCATAAAAACAAAATAAAAAAAAAGTTTTAAGACAAGGTAAACACTTTCCACCAAACATTCCTGTTTCACCTAAAAGGTCATGTTTCACATTCTACAAAAAAAGTCAGTTTAATTTGGTCAGAAGTTACATCACTTGTACTTACTGGCATTCTTTCTGTTACACCGCCTATTTTAAAGTTCATAGTTGATCGCACTGTCTGAGCACCATAGTACTTATCATTTGGTACTTTCAATTCACCAAAGGTGTCATACTCTAACCGAAAGGATTCTGTGCTGGCCTGTGAAGGAAACATTCACAAAATGAAATATATTTCAAAAATTGTTTTTTAATCAATTTACAAATGAGCATAATAGGAACATAGTCTGTATTATTTTTAAGTGAAAAATGAAACAGTTTGGAAAGGCAGACAAAACCCACACTGTATGCCCAGGGAATAAAGAAAAAATAGGCTACATCCTTCATGTAATCTGTTTAACAATGTAATCTTAAAACATTTCGACATAAATGCATTCTGCTTTAAAATGAAATGCGTAGTATTATCCACAAAACAAATGCAAAGAGGAGTGCTGCTCTGTATTGATAACCCAGGCTTTTTCACCAAATTTATAAAAACCCAAACATAGCTCTCAACTATCCAGATTTTCACAGAATGTCAAGATTTTTTGGTATGTTCCTTATTAAAATTTGTGGACTTCTGGAACATCAATAAGGAATTAAATCAGGAATTAAATCACTAAATAATGACAGACATTTAAATTTCAGGCTTCATATCCTTCAGAAAATGCATATTAATTAAAATCAATTATTCTGTCAACTTTCTAGATTTATAAGAGCAATATTTAAAATATGTCCCTACTTTTGGGCCTCTGTCCCACCATTACGTTAGCCTTTATCCAGATTTCTTGTGCCAAGAGGTTGGGAAGTATGACCCAAAGCCTTTTTTCCTGGTTTCACAATCTATAACATGAAACAATGGCCATATTCAAAGTCAAATTGTGATGTACTCAACTCACCTTTGCACCCAAATCTAGGATGCACAGCTAGGCAGTGATTCACCGAGCCATGAAGTACTATATGGCAACAAGCTAAAAGGTGCAGAAATACAGGAATGCAAATGACTGCATAACTGCATGCAAATGAGGAAGAGTAGTCTAATGAGGGCACAATGGAATGCAAATGAGTGTTTGGGAAAGCAGGCTGCAATTCACAGTCAGAGTGCATGCAGTGGAGCAGGAGCTTGTGTCTCAATATAAAGGAAAATGCACTCCACCATTTTAGATGTAGACGAGGAAAAATACAGCAGCAGCTACTGTTTAACAGAGTTTACTTAGCATGGTTAGAGCTCTCTCAAAGATGCAACACATTTCTACATAGCATCAACAGTGGTACTACTAAACACTAGCATCAAAACAGAGCACAGATCAGCTAGTGAACTCATTTATAGTGGCCACAATTATATAGGCACTGGTTCACTTCTATGGCACAAAAACTGGAGCTACAGGAATGCATGAACTTTGCATTACAGGATAAGAAAGTAAATGTAGCTCTTTCTATCCTAGCCTTCCTTAGAAAAACTGGAGATACACTGGGTATATCACTCGCATCAGCCTGTGGAATATTCAAAACAATCAATACATTCCTGCCACATAGTTAACCACGTCTGCTTTCCCAAAATGGTGGCAGTGGTGGAAGAGGCAGCCACCAGCAAGTGTGCTTTTTATGATAATCGCTTGCATCTTAAAGTGCTGGGAGTTGCAAATTATCCATGGAGACCAGGTGGGGCCTTTATTAGCACATACTGGTGGAGTTAAATCAAAGGCCAGGACTAATGTTCCATCAACTGCCAGGTAGTGGGGCAATGCACAGAAACTCATAACCCATTTATCTGTACAGCACCCTGGCACAGCCCATGATTATCATGTCATGGCATTCAAACCATCTGTATCATCACTTCCTGCAAGGTGATATCCCACAGGGCCACCTAGTACAGAAGTGATGACACACTAATGTTCATATATATCTAAAAGGTATAGAGTGCATGCACCTATCTCAACTGCCCCTCCATGTCTCAGTGGTGTTGCAGGGTATGCAAGATACCCGCTGGAGTTTCAGTTGATAATGAATGTAACACTGCACTATAACCTGCATATATGTGGAGCAGTAACTTTGGAACATCATATACATGGCCAAAATGCAATCTAAACACTACCCACTCCCAATCAAGGAATACTATACAGAGTGCTCAGCCTGCTGAAATCCCTGTTCTACTGCCTAGATATGAATGGGAGCACAGCAATAGGTGCTTACCACAGCCTGTCAGTCATTTCATAATATGGACCTAAGGAAGAAGACAGTGAAGTAATCAGCATAAGGACCCTCTGTACCCACAATAGCAGGATCTTGTTCAAACCTTCTGCATATCACCCTTCAGCAACAACACTTGCTGTTGACAAAAGCAACCAGTGGTCACACCATGCTGACAAATTTTGCCATGTACAGCATAAGGCAGTGTAGGCAAGTAGTAATGTCTAGTCACTCTCTATAGACTCTGACATTTATAGACTGTATCCAGTCCAATGAGGCAACCAAAGCCAGGTTCACACAACCAGAAAAGATTTAGAGAGACTTTTAATACACCTATATACCAACATGGGCGACAGGTGTTCCACACCGGAGGTCAACCAGTCACTGGTTAGATCAGACCATAAACAAATCACTCTGGATGTCCAGACCATACCACCACCTCCAACCAAGGAAACCACAGTGAAAAACTTTTCTGTAGCAAACTTCACCTTACTTAAGACAGAAATGGTAAGTTTCACTTACTTAAGACAGAAGTGGTAAGTTTCACAGCCCCCACGCTAAAGGATAACAGTGTCCAAGATGCAGGAACCTTTACAAATGCACTCTATGAGCACCTACAAGGATGCATGGATCGTGCCATCCCTAGCAAAACCAAGACTCACTCCCCTAACAGAAGGAAACCAGTCTGGTGGACCCCTGCCATAAACAGGCTATACAATAGAAGGAGGAAACTAGTTCAGAAAAAAAGCAAATCCCAAGAAGGAAAGACATCCCTGATTAGTATCAGTAAGAAACTAAGGTCCCTCATAAAATCCTCCAAGGCTAACTTCAAATGAAAAATAGCCAAGGATTTGAAAGATAACCACAAAGCCTCTTCTTTAGCTATGTCAAGAATCTAAGTGGCAACTTGCAGATATGCTCTGAGCTAGTGCAAAATAGCACAAAATATACTGAACCCACTGATATTGCCAACATCCTGGCAGATAGATTCAGTGCAAACTTCACCCCCCTCTCACCCCCAAAAGGGCCCACAACAATACCGGAAAAGTGTAGTGTCCTGAAAATCAGACGCACAGGTGAAAACAGCCCTTTCAAAAGCCAAAAGCACAGCATCAATGGGGCCAGATGGTGTCCCAGGCTGCGTCTTGCACGAACTACAGAACAAACTAACCCCCCACCTAAACACACTGTTCAACCTCAGCCTCTCCACAGGCTACGGACCCATAGAATGGCACACAGCAACAGTTATTCCACTCCACAAAGGAGGGGCCACAACTGACCCTGGTAACTATCGCCCCATAAGCCTGACTAGCCTGGTCTGCAAGGCTATGGAGCGCATCATCATGGAACTCATTAACACAGACAGTGGAAACCTCCAAACACTTGACCCGACCCAGTTCGGCTTTGTTAAGGACAGATCATGCCTACTAAACCTGGTTGACTTCTTCGAGACAGTCACAAAGGCCATAGATGAGGGGAAGGTAGTTCATACAGCCTACCTTAACCTCACCAAGGCTTTTGACACCATTCCCCACTTGGGAATTCTAGAAAAACTCATCAGCCTGAACATAAACCCCTACGTCATGAGATGGGTTGCCAACTAGCTTACAGACAGAACTCACATGGTAAGAATAGGGGGCTCCAGGTCCAACTCTAAACCGGTCACAAGTGGTGTCCCACAAGGCTCAGTCCTGGGACCCCTACTGTTCGGCATATACTTCTCAGAAGTACAGGCAAACACAGGAGAACTACGGCTAACCAAGTTCGCCAATGACTGCAAACTGGGAGCCATAACTGACTCTCCGGCTGACACAGGCATTCTCCAAAAGGGCCTTACTGAGATGGACACCTGGTGTCAAAGTCATGGTCTCAAGCTAAATGCCAAAAAATGCATAGTCATCCCGTATGGAAAAAACAAAACACCCATGAATTACCACATAGGTGGCAGCCCCCTTAATACAGAAGAGGTAATAAGAGATATGGGGACCCAGGTAGATAGCAATCTCGCCTTTGACTATCATATTGCCAAAGTAGTTAGGAAATCCTTCTATGTAGCCCATCTAATTACTAAAGGGGTCGCATCTAGAAATAAAGAGGTTATAGTGCCCCTCTACTCGTCACTCATCAGACCCATCATAGAGTACAATGCCCCATTTGGGATGTACCTTACAAGACACTTCCAACAGCTGGAAAGACCACAAAAGTACCTCACCAAGAGGATTACTGGCCTCAAACATATGTCCTATGCAGCCCGACTGGAAAACCTCCCGCTGTACTCAGTCGCATATCGCTTACTCAGAGGTGATCTCTGACTGACTTACAAAGCCATGTCCAACTCAGAATTGATGGACATGCTCCACCTAAAGAAATCCAAGTCACTGCGAGCCACTCGCTCTAGTGAGCTAAACCTCGCCACAACAATAAATAAAACATGCTGGAGGGATATATTCCTGTCACAGAGACTCCGCATGCTTTGGAACAAAATTCCTAACTACATTAGGCAGAGCCCCTCACTAACACTCTTCAAGAGAAACCTTGACGACTGGATGGGTAACAGAAAATACACCCCTGGGATCACTTAATTGGCTCTTCTTGACAGAGGCTCAGTTAATTAATCAATGGGGCGGCGAAAGCTGACACACTCTGGCTAGGCTTATAAATGCCCTCGGGCAGATAGCCTAGTACCTATGAACCTATATAATACAGGGTTGAGTGCTTTCGTCTTTAAAAAAAATCAGATTTCTTTAGAATCCCGGATCTGTTCAATTACACCTTTAAATATCCTACTCAATGTAATAAAGTGACCATAAACAGCCAGTTATAAAACAGATAAAGTTAAGATAATAAAGGTAGATAAAACAGTCTTAAAATATAAAATGCAAATACCAGCAGTGCAAAAGTTGACAAAACTTTCAAAACAATGTAGGACTTTAACTTGAGCACACAACTAATGGAACTGTGTTCATTTAAACCAGGCATTTAACCTGAGTTGCCATCGCAGCTCCCTCTCCTCGATCAATTCTTCCCATGCCCCCCCTAGGATTGTTAATGTGATCCAAAACAAAAAAACAAAAAGTTGTGATCAGAGTAAGTTGCAGTGGGTTTGGCCAAATAATTTTTTAAATTCATCTTCCTTAAATCCAACACATGGTCATGCATTCTCTCCTTCAACTTTCTTTGGGTTTCACCCACACAAAAACTATTAAATTTCTGGCAGATTGCTAAATACCCTACCCCCTGGGTATTGCAGTTACCGTGGGACTTAGCTCTAATTGTTGTTCCGTTAACCACAACTTGATCACCCACTAAGACATAGTTACACTGGCTATAAAAGCCACATTTGTGTGTACCAGGTCTTTTGTTACTACAAACAGACCCTCTCTGATCAGAGTTCTGTTCCAAAAAAATTTGATGGATCTACCTCTCCTATAAACCATAACTGGTTTATTCCCTATTTTGTCCAGAACATCACTGAAACAGGAAAAACTGACCAGTACTTCGTCAACACAGCTGTAATATAAGATCTTCTAAGCAATGCTCTGTTACAAAAGCAAGGTGGTGGTCACTTGGGGTGGTACTGTGATGAAGCATTTCTAGTACTGTATTAAAGGTAGTTTTCAGTAATGGTAATGTTTGAGGCGGCTGACAGGAGGGAGAAAGGAGAGATTCTCCCGTTTTAGATCACAATGTGTTTTAGATCACACTGTTAATCCTGGAAGGGGGGGGCAGATGTATGCATGGTAGCAATTAACAGATACTTGCCTGTAATTGGCAGCCCTCTCTAACATCTAATGTACATATATAGCGTACGGACCACTGATTGCGTGCGCTTCCTGATGTTAGCCTGAGAACAGTCGCAGTATAAGTGCAGTATGGCTACTACCCAAGCTGGTCTCCATGTGAGATCTCAGCTTCTGGCCACTCCCAGAACCAATACCCAGGCCTATTCAATCACTATTGCCAGGAAAAGAATATCAAGAATAACTTATTTGTGAAAGCTGTAGTGGGAGTTGGCCTTCTCTGCAGCCCTTTCCATGACCATGCAAGGCATGAATTATTATACTATTTACACATTTCTTAGACTGTAGTGTAGTGAGCTTCCTTCCACACACACATTGTGAAACACTGTCTCTCATATGCAGTCTTTTAAAAGGCAGACAGACATCTCGGCTCTCAAATTAGAACTGCTCGGGCATTCTCACTGTCTGTAGCAAGAATTCATTCTTAACAGAGCTGAATTTTCATAACCTCTCTTGTCTGACACCTCTACAGGACATGCATACACCGAAGACAGTAAACCATATCAGTAGGCAGGTGATGTGTGGACAGGGTGGAGGCTGCACTGCACCACATAAGCAGACTTGGCTGATCAACCCATGATAGGGTTAGACGGGGATAGGTAGATGGCAGGGGCCACAAATATTTTTGCTGATGGGCTATTCCTGTGATTAACAAAGTGCATAGTGATGGGGTAAAACTATTAGGGATATGGTTGCTGTATGTAACACAAAGGGATTTACTAGAAGCTGTACAGGACTGACACTTACCTGACAACAGGTGTGGTGCCTCAACAGCATACAGGTAAGCTATCATGCCACAAGTAATCTGTGGATGGCCCCAGCAGGTACACCAATGGCAGATTAGCATACCATGCGAGTAGCATGCACAACGGGGACTCCTTAGATTGTTCACAGTGGACCACCAGGGGCCAGTAAGGCCAGACCACTAAAGAAACCAAACATCCAGTACTGTTACCACCACCTGCACACACTACAGCTGCAGATGTCAGTTGAGGACAAGGACAGTATTGAATATTCGTGTTTCACTGTCTACATTAGTGTTACAAAAGGTTTTTCAAAAAACAAAAAGCTCAAGCAGGTAAATCCAAGCCAGGTAAAACAGAAACAAGTGAAGAAAAAATATATATGGCTCAAAGAAACACAAAGAAAATTTATTAACACAATAAGCTTTCAAGATTTTGCAAATACACTTTCTGATGTTCGGCAAATAGCAAACCCACACAACTTAAATACACAAGTAAATTTTTTTAATAGTTAAAAACTACCAGTATTTAACTATTAAAATATGTCAGTGTTTCAGTTAAAAGCTTCATCTTCAATATAGGCTTTAGACTATGCATATACAAAATGCTTGTCACACGGCTGACACAGCTGCATTTCCCAGTACTATAGGCTATTGTGTATCTCCTCGGGGCTATATTTTGTGGAATACTTGCTTTTATGCTGTCAGATAACTTGCTTATATTAATCTGCGGCAGCTTCCTTGCTGCAAGTTCTGGGGTCAAACACTGATTGCCTATATGTGATAATAACATACAGGGATTTGCACCATATATATCTTAATGAAACTAGAAAAATACATTTTTGTGTATGAATCATCATGTTTCACAAAAACACATTAACAACACAAGGCATAACTACATTCTTCCACTCATCAGCAACATGCTTTTCATGCTATAAGAAGGTACGAAGGAGCACCAAGACAGATTCAAAGTTCTACATAGTATGCAATTCGCCGGCTGACATTCTGTACTGCTGTAGATTTGTAGTAATGGCTGCTAGCACTGGTGCCCCGGAGACAGTGCCTACCTAGTGTGCCAATAAGAGCAGGATTATGCCATTTTTCCTACATAGTTCAGGCATTGGAAGGTCCATTCCTCAGGCATTGGAAGGTCCATTCCTCAAGAAGGATGACTGATATGGCCTGGCAGATCAGTTGGCCACAGTGACTTGAATTCCCCCACTGGATGGCAATGCCTGCACTGGTATGATGATCTGTACCAAAGCATCCCTGAAGATCTCCACGTGGGAAACAGAGATGAGGCAGAGATGCTTCAACTGTTATACTAAAGTGTTTGTTATTGCTACTGTGTGCCATGAGAAAATTTTCTTTCTGCCATCCACAGCTCTGTATGTGATCTAATTTCATTACCATATATACAGTGCAAACCACTGTATGTTACCGTCATATATTGGCAATCAGTGTTTGACTCCAAAACCTGCAGTCCCAAAAGGATTTTTTTCCTCCGACAGATCCTTGGCTATACCAGGTTGGTTACTATGAATGGCTGTGTTGTGGGTGCTGTTCAGGTGCTGTGTGTTTTTGTAGAATGTGGCATAAGGCAATGCCCTTGGAGAACTGCTACCATGTCATCTCTGTTCTTCACTTCACATACCTATGGCAGTGTAGCTACTTCTGTTCTGTTGTAGCTACATATGGTAGTGTAGACTGCTGCCTAGCCGTAGGCACTCCAAAGACATCCCCCTCCTGCTTCTGCAGTACTGCAGACACACACAACAGTGTAATATTTGTCTGGAGCTGTGATCTCCAGGCCCCTGCCTTGCTTACACATACAGCATCTCAGTCTCATCTGGATGTGATATGTTATGGACTGCATGTCCCTTATGTCTTTCAGTACTGGCGGAGTTAAAGAATACTACTGGCGGCAAGAGACTAATGAGACAGTGGAATTAGCGGCATCCTACTTCACATGTCTAGTATGTATGGTGTACCAGCTAGGAGTCATCCTCACTAATGGCAACTTCCTTTTTGTCTGCCTTCTTCCAGTCACAATGGTCCAGCTGAGCCATGGCATGTCAGCTGCTGCCCACAACAGATGCTGTGGTTGAGTCAGGCGAGCACAGTGGGAATGCTTGGAGGATGGTTACAGACACAATTCCAGGCAGGTAATCAACAAAGCACATATCCAGCTGGAGATCTAATGTGTGATAGAGGCAGCAGACTGACCTAAAAATACCACAGTGGGTCACTATGCATTAACCTCTCATACAGCAGGTACAAGAATCACTGGAGTGGCAGGCCCATACCATCAAAATATCAGAGGCAGATGTCATCCAAGCCACTGACCATCAAGAACAAGGACCTTCATCAGCTGGGCCCCAATGTGGGTGTGGGTCAAGCTGCATCTAACAAACTGACTATAATCCAATTTCCCCAACAATTTGTCTACCACTTGTCTGTTTATTTGTATCTCACATCTTTCATCCTTTATTTGTGCACATTCATCCCTGCCTGTCTACACTGTTCCATGTCTGCTTGTATGCCCCTTTGCTTCCTCTCTTCCTCCTTTTTTCTCTCCTTTCAAACCTTTCACTCCTTCCCTTCTCCACATACATAAATGATGGCCTATCCCCACAAAACTGTCCTACTTCCCACAACCCTTCTTCTTTTGGCTTTTTCCAGTTAGGGGTCACCACAGTGGATCACCTGTCCGCTCATGATTGGCAGTGGAGTTTTACAGTGTCAAGTTGCCAGCCTGGGATCCAACCATCCACAGAAGGTACACACACACACACACACACACACACACACACACACACACACACAGGGCCAATTTGGAGTGTCTAATCCACCTACAGCATTGTCTTTGGGATGTGGGAGGAAACCGAAGCACCCGGAGGAAACCCACGCGGCCACAGGGAGGACATGCAGACTCCGCACAGAAGGCACCCCAGCCGAGGATCGAACTGGAGAACCTCTTGCTGTGAGGCGACAATGCTAACCGATGCACCACCGCAGCCGCCCTCTACTTCCCATAACCCTGTTTGACCTTATTACATTCTTGCTGTGTGTTCCATACCTAGGTATAGAGCCCTTTTCTTCCTTTCCTGTGCTCCTGCCTTTCATCCCTTTCCAGGGAGCAGAGTTGACTAGTGTGTTTCAAATCTGCTATAATATATATATATATATATATATATATATATATATATATATATATTTTTTTTTTTTTTTTTTCCAATTCTACAAATATAGATATTCCAACTACAGAAAAGATCAAACAGAACAGATTATGGTGTCTCAGGCACATGTGCAGAAAAATCAGAAGACAATCTGGTGGGGTTGGGGGTTACCATAATGGTTAAGGTGGTTTACCTCACAGAGACAAGGTACAGGGTTTTATTCTCAATTTTGAAAGGAAGTTGGCTTGTCTTAAAATGTCCTGCAAAGGCAGCTAGCCTAGTACATATCTATGAACCTATAAGAAAGGTAAGAGGAAACGACAGCGTCCAACAAACAGGTGGATGGACTGTAAACAGGTGGATGGATTGTCCAGCAGAAGATCTGCAAAAGTCAGGCAAGAGTATGGTACTGAATCGAGAAAGAAATGGCGATAGTTAACATGACACTCCAACCCCATGTACAAATTGGGAAAAGGGGGGAGACAGGTTGATGATGATGATGTACACACACACACACACACACACACACACACACACACACACACACACACACACACACATTTTTTCCTCTTTGAAACATGCAGCAGCAGCCTACCACTTACAATGGCTGCTCACACTACTCGCTGTACTCCTTAAAAATGTCCTTGTAAGTTTCATGCAATGAGGTGTAGGAGAGCTACCTTGCTTTTCTTCATAGGACTTTGGCTATGTCAATTGGCTACTTATAAGATGTTCCCTTTTCACCTCTTTTACTTTCTACAAGCACAGACTTCTACACTCATGTACAATACATCCCTCCATTTAGTTAATCATATCTATTCTGCACAGCAGGGTATTCTCTCTGTGCAGCACCTCCCTGAAATGAATTTCACAGATCCCACCATGTTAGTGATGTTAGTGATATCACCTCCATCTTTAAGCCTTCAGAATTATAACCAGAAATTAAACTAGCTGGGACCAAGACATTTGTGAGAATTGCTAAAAGTAGATTACTGTAGTAATTAAGACCAAGACCAAACTTGGAAGATGAGATGGAAAATCTATTTATAGTAGTCAAAATACTGCACAAGGTCATCATAACAGACTTTTCTGTGCAACATGGCAACCCAAGCTGCAACATGCCAAACAATTATGACAAAAACTGTCTAGGAGAACTGTTAATATTTACGCAATAAGGTTTTTAAAGACAACCCTCAACTTGCTAGCAATGTTTTTCAAGCTGTGGGTACAGCATTAAACAAAAAGCACTCCTGAAAACTCGATGGGTTTAGAAACATACTGCAAAAATATCAAAGTAGTGGCCAACATAAAACTAAGACGGAACAGACCAAGTAAACATAACAAATAACTTCAATATAATTTAGCCTGGATTTTATTCCATATTGAGAAGACCTGACGCAGATGTGATTCGAATAGTAGCTCTGTCATAGTGAAGAAGCCGGAAAGTGAGGGGAAAGAATGAAGAGGCATGGCCTGTTTGCCTCTCCCAGACAGAAGAGGACAGCACAAACAGCACACTGAGCTGGTACAGTTACTACACATGAGACTGGGAAAAAATCACCTCCCACACCTCAGGGTTGTTTAATGCGGCAGCTTGCTAGCAACATCCCCTGCAGAGGTAAGGGACAACCAACACAGTCAGTTCACTACATGTCCCTTCCTCTGCTTAGCCAAGCATGTGCAGGGATGAAGGACAACAAATGAAAATCCTCAAACCACCCCTGATAGCTGCCTTTATATAATGGCCCTCTCAGATGACTTTCAGCCTCATTGATGAGGGAGTGTCAACTGGTCCAGAGGGAGTTGAAAATCTTCAGGCAATGAGGAAGAAAAGTGTGCCAAATATACAAATCTTTATGCATTAGACAGAAACCTTGGTCAGTCACAACTTTATTTTCTCCACTTCAAGTCCTTATTATCTTCCATCTCATCTTCCAAGTTTGGTCTTGGTCTTAATTACTACATTAATCTACTTTTAGCAATTCTCACAAATGTCTTAAAGAAGGGGGGATATAGAGTGAGTATATATTTTTTTTACAAATGCACTAATCCAAAACATGGCATAACCCCCACCCTAACTTTTTATTAACACGGAAGGTTAGCATTCACAAAATATAGGCCAATTTTATAAATGTAGGAAGACAAAATGCTGTACAACTAGAACTAACAATATGAACAGAGTACAGTCAGTAAGACACTTGAGTAGTGTAATACACAATCACTTGTATATGTCATATGTACCAAGTTGAGTGCCATTCACCTAACTCTATTCCCCTCCGGAGTGCATGCAATTATCTACTTAAATATTAAAAACTATGACAAACTGCATAGCAAACTTGTATTTAATTTTCTGCTCAAATTACATCACATCTAATGAATAGTCCAAACCTAAAAACTTAATTCCAGTAGGAGCAGCATTTTAAAATGCAACATTATGAAAATGCATACTGCTGCTGCTGAAGATCAACAACACTGTCAATGAGCATGGATTCATGTTCAAACAGCAACACTACATTTCCTCCAAACCTTTACTATGCTATCATTCCGCACTTGTTGCTAAAGTATCAACATACTAAAGTACATATCAATGGCACCAATTTAATATATGACAAATGCACAAGGCCACAAATTAATATGTGACAGGGCCCACAGCCTCACAATCCATACTGCTAGCCACCAAAAAATATGAGAGAGGGCAACTGTTCTGTTCTTAAATCATACAAAGGGGAGGGACAAGTTCCAAACTCAAAGTATTCACAGCATATGGAATAAGTTACCACTACATGTCAAATAAAGTACTACTTTAGCTACTTCATGACTAGATGGACAGACATATTTATACCAGGGTTATCATGAACAGCCCAGTCAATTTGGGAAGTGTGCACTAGTAACTGCTTGATAAGTGAGACAAGAACTTTTAAGCATATCTATATAAAAAAAACGGTGTAAATGGTTAGGCAGTCTATGGTCACTTGCCTAGCACTGTTCCTGTAGAGAAAATAAGCACTGCTGTCACGGATAATAGCATATACTTGCCACAAACAAGTCAACATTATACAGCTGCAGATCAGAGATATATTCACTGGCTCCCAAGGATTTCGCCCACATCAGACTGAGCCCAATATCTTCCAATGCATCCTTCCCAATAGTAATGGAAACTTATCAGAGACTATTTTGCACACAAAGGCACAATATTTTCTAGAGCAGGTTAATGTTCTCTCTAACTTACCAACATCCCATTCTGTAATAGCATTTGGACACTTTCACTGTGCCACAGAATAACCAACCTGTTATAAGAAGTTTCACTTCTACAGGTCAGTGAAAGTCATTATAAAAGGAGACATTTCTCTACTGAAGCCTGGCTTTCTACAGTTTTAAATAAAACAGCATCATTTTCTTGACTTAGATTAACCTGTATATTATATGCCAGCATGGCTAGCTATGATATTGTAAGTTTTTACATGTTGATTTATAATCTGTCTGTAGACTTGAACAGTGTCCTTTTACATTTCTAACTGTGCATGTTTGTGAAGAAAGATTATAAAGGCAAATTGTCTCAGATTCAGCTGATCTGCAGATGATGTTATTGGAATGTTGACAGTTGATGTGTGTTACTGCCAGAAGCTGAAAGACAGGAAGGAACTTTAGTACACAGCTGTTGAATGATTTTCAAAACATGAAATCAAAATGAGAACTGGAACAGTTATGACAGTTAGGCTAGTCTACAAAAGAGCCTGCTTAAGACAGTTAACAGTCAGAAGGTAGTTATCAGTTACAGTTAACAGCCAGTTGTGAGTTGTTCACAGATGTACTGTGCAGTGGATACCCCAAAGGACTTACCAAGAACTGTAAGCCTGCCTTTGCTCTACTGTAATAATTTAGTTTAGATCACTGACAGTGTTCTCTAGTCAGATAGGAAATTATAACTAATCAGTTTTTCTGAGTATTGGATTTCTATTCTACAGTACTGATTTCATTTTCCTGGAGATTGACTTCTGTGTATTGGAAATTACCGTTTTATATTTTTAATCATTTTGCTCATTACTAAATATTTTTATTAACTTACATTGTGGCTGGTCAATCAGTATTTTCTTTAATGATTTGGGAGTGATTATATACTTGCCTGGATACCTTCAAGGGTCATTCCGAAAGCCTGGCTGCTTAGGTTATTTGCTAGTATTTGTATTAACATCTAATTTTCATAATTGGACATCCTTTTAAAAAGGCATGAAGGCTCTCTGATTGGTGGCAGCGTGTTACCCATACCTCTCAACCTGGAAACATCAAAAATCTGGACAAGGCCCATAAAAAATTGGTACAAACCTGTATGCTGATTAAAATTTGCATTCATAATTATGTAACCCCGCCCACTCCAATGGAATTGTGGGATACCAACTTTCAAACACAAAATGAAGAACAGACAACCAAAATATGGCACCAGAGTCCCCGGCAGCCATTCTAATGTCCCATTACCTGGCTATTTAACCCATTTACCATAAACACTAATGTGTGTATGCATACTGCTTTACTTCTACAATGATTATTTGGATTTTATTTTTACATTTTATAGCACAATGCACAAACACTTATAGATATCTGCTAAACAAAGCAATACTGTCTCACAATGAAAATAGACTTGGCATTAAAACTTCTCTGCTCTTGAAACTCACATTCATTGAAACAGCACTGAAACCCACACCACATCAAAGAAAATGCATCTGACCAGTGGTGGATAAAGATTACCTTTGGACTGTTTTTAAATCATAGGCCCCTTGCACACAAAACAAGAAACATACATGGGTTCTTTGATACACCTTCCTGACGTTAAATTATATTCCTTGTATAATACAGCACACTTGTTAGATTAAGTTAGAGTGCATTTTAAATTTATTGTTTGAACATTTTTCCAGTAGGCAATGAAACAAAATGCATGAACCAATAATGACAAAACTGCCCAATTCAGAAAATTTCTATCATAAAAAGTCTACTTCCACACACACACACTATATTATATATATATATATATATATATATATATATATATATATATATATATATATATACACATATACACACACACACATATATATATATTATATACACACACATACATACATACATACGACAATAGTGTAAGCCATAGGCATCTTGCACAGCTTCTCGCACTTATTTTCAATTTCAGTTTTATTTTGTTCTTTTTTTTGGAGGGGGGGGGGCAAAAGGTCAAAAACCAGGAACACATTTTAAACATTGCTTGCATAATTTTGGAAAGTTAGCAGAATAAAATGTGCTACAACCATGCATTTCACTGCCAAGTCTTCAACCCAGGACCCTGTGCACTACAGACAGAGCAACATACCACTATGCCAAATCAGCAGTTTCCTGAAAGAAGATAGGAAGACAAACTTAAATGGCTATCATTTAGTGAACTCAGTTCTCACTTCTCACCACAGCTTCAACCTCTTAGCACAAAATCCTGGGCAAAGCCAATAATGGGGAATACAGCCCCAAAATAGGGACAAATTTCATATACTGATCTTATAAACTTAGAAAATTGCTAGAATAAAAGGTTTTGTGTTACCATTTATTTTCTGAAATATGAAGCCTAAAATTCATATGCCTGTCATTATTTAGTGAATTCAGTCCTTCAGTAATTTAGGTTTATAGGTAGGTACTAGGCTATCTGCCCAAGGGCATGTATAAGCCTAGCCAGAATGTGTTGGCTTTCGCCTCCTTTTAGATTAGTTTCCTGAGCCTCTGTCCAGCAGGGCCAGTGAAGTGATCCCAGGGGTAAATTTACTATTTCCCATCCACTCGTCAAGATTTGCCACAAATATCCTGAAAACCACAGATTTAATGAGGAACAGAACAAAAATATGAGGCAAAAATTCACATGTGGTGGCAGCTAGGGACTTTAAGCTCTTTTTACCTGTACCCAAGGTACAGGGTTTGAGCATGAGTACCTTTAGCCATCAGGTGTATTCACCTGGGGCATTTTCACACACACACACACACACACACACACACACACACACACACACACACACACACACACATGAAACTAACTGCAGAACAAATACCTTAAAAGCAAGCAAACGGTTGTTCGGGATAACTGAAAAAGTCTGTCCAGAAGCTTAGCCTCTCTAACACCATTCAGTTGTAGATCTCTGGAAATGTTGTTCAGATAACTGAAACGAGCAGAAGTTCAGCCTCTTGCAGCAGCCAAATGCTCTGAAAATAACTCCATAACTCTGTTCACTAGAAAGCTGAGCGGCTAGATGCAGTTTCCTTCCTGCTCACAGATTCATTCATTCAAACAGTAGCAGCCAGCCGGAAAAGTGCACACGTGAGCCCTTGAGCTCAATTCCGACAAGCTGGTGGAGCTGATGTCATTGCGCACGTGATGATGACGTCAGTTCAAAAAGCGAAAGAAACAAAAGCAGGGGGAAAAAATGAAGGGGTGTCACTCGTGAATCATGGCACCCCATTATTTGGACCCCAAAACTCGGCAAAAATCAAGTAATTTGGTTGGGAAGTATGGTGCTACCATATTATTCTGGGGATGGAACAAAAGTGGAAATCTGTGTCAGGCTTTCCCAGAAGTGTTTGGATGTGTGAGATTTTAAGTGCAAGTGTATCAGATGTCTTAAAAGGGGACACATTGCTCTGGAGTGTGTAATAAGGAGTTATATTTGGGGTAGACAGAAGTATACAGTCCAGTCTCAATTATATAGAAAGGTTCTGTTATGCTCTTAGGGGAAAATTGTGAAATATTACTTCTGTGACAGTATCACATTGGAGTCAGTAGTGAGGATTGATGCTCCTTAGTTACTGACTCAGGATACAGATGGACGTCATATTATTTGGTGTCAGTTCAATGGGATATTATCTGGACGCCACAGTAACTGGTGCCAGCGGTGTGGGATTTTTAACTGGACTTCAAGTAGTCTGTGGATAGTTGTCATTAAAGGTATGTACTCTTGACGATAAACCAGCTCAAGGACACCACCAAAGCGATTAACTTGCCTGCAACTCCAGCAACAAATAACAGTATATAAGATAACAGCATGCAGGCAAAAGAAAAAAGCTGTATAATTCTGAGTTCAAATATTTTCCACAATAAACTTCTTCCTCAGTTAGTGACAGACTATACTGCTCCAAACACCAAATTCAAGAATTTCTTCTCCACGAAATAATTGCTCCAGCAACCAATACTTCAATAAAAACAGGTTCTTTATTTAACTGCTAGCACAGTAAGCGCTTTCACCTTGTCGGCTTTATCAAACTACATTGTGCCATTAAAAGAGGAGGTGTTTAAATACACTTCATACACATTTCATTGGTCTGCATCACTACCTTGTCAAACAGCATCACAATTATTACAAAGGTTTACTTAATACATCTAAAAATCTTAAAACTTTAATTATTAAAATAACAATTTATTTAAAATACATAAAAACTTCTGTCTCAGGGCCTATAAATTCATTGTTCTTAAGTATGGGCTTCATTTGAACCCTATCATTCATACCAGGGGATTTATCAGCTCTTAGTCTGATAATCCATTTGAGTTCACACTCTAATAAATATGTATCCATATCCCCTCCTCTCATGTTAGGTTTTATTGCTTGTATCACACTAAAACTAAAATCATGTTCCTCTCCCATTTGTCAATAGGGATGGGAGAAATACGGTTGCCTGTGGCAAGTGTAATCAATGTATGTATATAGATGATAGAATAAGTTTCCAACATCCAACTACGCAGGCTGAATATATCTTTAGGACTGACACTACTTGTACAAGCACCAATATTATATATCTTGCCCGATGCGCTTCCTGTGCTGCTTTCTACGTGGGTAAAACACGTAGACAGCTCAGGGAGCGGATGCGTGAGCATATTTATGCAATAAGGACAGGCGCTGAGAATAATGCGCTAGCAAAGCACATTAGACAAATGGGAGAGGAACATGATTTTAGAAGAAGTTTATTGTGGAAAATATTTGAACTCAGAATTATACAGCTTTTTTCTTTTGCCTGCATGCTGTTATCTAGTATGTACTCTTGACAGCCACAGAGTAAACATACAGAATTTCAGTTCACCACAGTTTTATTTAGTCAGTCAGGGACAGCATGCAAAGATGTCAGCAGAAGACTACAGTAAGATGACAAAGAACCAGGTGATCAAGAAGTGTAAAACCAGAGGGCTGGTGCATGCCAACCTGACTAAGCAAGCAATGATTTCGGCCTTAGCTGCAGCTTCATCTCAGACCAACTGTTCAGAGGATATCCAGTTTGGTAGTGGGGATGTACAGCCAGCTGAGACGAGACAGTTCATCTTTTCTTTGGAAGACCTAAGAATCTGCCTGCAGTTAGACAGACTACGCCTGGAGGTCAAATGTCTTGAACTGAAATAAGCAGAGAGACTGCTCCTGGAAGCCCAACGACTGAAAGCTGAGGAGAAACAGCGTCAATATGAACTGGAAGCTAAACTTCTGGGGACTGAAGAGAGACTGAGACGTTTAGAAGCTGAGGAAAGGGAGAGAGAGTGCTAGCCTGAAGTGGAGTTTCTTACCCTTCATCAGGGTCATGGAGGTAATGGAGAAGGGAATAATTGGACCCCAGAGGCTGTAAAGGTCAATAAACATTTTCCTCAATACAGAGATGGGGGATGACTGATAGTGTTACTCATATATTTGACAGGGTATGTAGACAGTATGATGTTGACCGTGAGCTCTGGGTTTGGCTCCGGACTCCCTTACTCCATGGTAAAGCTGTTCAGGCCATGTCAAAATTGTCTGATGTAGATTGTTTGAACTATGTTAAAGTTAACTGTCTTCTAGATAGTTTTAAACTAAGATCTGAAGCTTACAGAAAAAAAGTTTTGTGAACACAGAAGCAAGGCAGCTGAAAGTGTACATGATTATACAGCTGATTTACTTTCACAGATGGGTGAGTGGGTGTCAGGTCACCACTTTTGAGGGACTGGCAGACCTTTTGGTGAGGGAACAAGACCTCATTACCTTGTCTGATGACATGAAAATCTTCAAATTTTGGTTCTGAAGGATTCTTCCAGTTTTTTGTAATAGTTTTTCCAGGCCACAGTACAAATTGTCCAAGTTAGATTAAAAAAAAGTATTTTGTCCCATCTGCCCAAAATAAACAAAACCATCTATTTTGTTAAAATGAAAGAATCATACCATAAAGCTTTAAGTCATGTAACGTTTCCCAAAATTTGCAAAAACGTAAAAAACATGGTTATGCTAATTGGTCACATGTCCAAAATTCAGATATACTTCCTTTTCTCATTTTAGCAACTGTAATAGGAGTTAAAAAAAGCTCTGTGTATACACTTCCAAGTGAATAATCTCCAATATAGAGTCCAAAATGTGTTTAAAATAAGTTGCTTTTTTATTTTTAATTAAAGCTACCTGATGTTCTTTTATGATGAAATTCCAAATTTATCATTTAATCTGCAATTTTTTGCTACAGTTGATTGTAATTTGGAGATTAAATTAAATCATTTACAAAAATCGAGAAGTTGGTGATTCTAAGTGTTTTGCACTTTGAAACCCCAACATACCACAAATTGGATAGATGAGAAAATTTGGCATGGACTGAAGTAATAACTAGTTGCAAATTAATCAAATAATTAATATCAATATTAAACTCTAAGTATATGGATTCCAAAGACTTAACTTTATTTTCTTCAAAGCACTGATACCATCAACAAAATGGTTGCCTTTTCAATGAGTTAAGTGTATATGTTTGCAAATTATTAATATTTTTAAGGAAAAATTAATAAGGGATTCAAACCAAAATCTATAATTTGAATTGATGTTATTTTCTTTTTTTTTAATTAAATTTATATCATTATATTTAGTTGGAAAACAGATTGGGATTTGACTATAATCACAAATAAAAAAAAAACAATAGGGGTTATATAATTTTATACTAATTAAATCAGAACATTTCAATTTTATTAAATGATCATGCAAGATTATCCAGTGAGTAGTATAACTGTTGTCTAACCACTTAAATATAATTTTCATAATTGTTTTTGCATAAGTCTCTATATTTGGAAAATTAATACATCCATAGTTTCACGATCTAAAATGGTGGATTTATATTTAATCTAGGTTTATTTGGATACCATAAAAAATTAAATTAGTTATTTATTTATTCTTTTAATTTGATTTCTATTAGGTGGTAATATAAGAGAGTCAGTTGTACATATCCTTTGAAATAGATCTATCTTCAAATGAAATCAAAATTGTGTTCCATAAGTTAATTAGATTAGTTTAAAGAATATATATTTTTCAAATGTAAAAGTTTTTTTTCAGTATTTTTTACTATATGAATTCCTAAACAGAACAAATTAGTAGTTTGTTTGCTCATTATATAATAATCTAGATTTAATTAACTTTAGTAATAAGAAGGTGATTAGGTAATTAGATTTATAATTATTAAAGTGTAAATTTTAAATATTTTGAATTTTTTCTAGAATAGTCTTCAACTCCCATGTTTCAAAAGAATCTTGCAATGTTAATATATCAGCAAATTGCATATTTTAGAATTATATTCTTGATTAATCTCCAAAACAGAAATTTTACATTTGAATTAAGATTACAAACATCTTGATAGCTAAACAGCAAAGGGGAAAGAGGACTACCTTGGTTAGCTCCTTTTGTTAAATTCCTAAAATGCGAGGTAAATGGACCCAACTTTACATATGCGCTATTATTATTATAAACAGGTGTTAACATCAAAACAAACTGGAGAGGAAAATCAAAGAGATTTAACACCTCAAATAAAAAAAAATCCCAATCCAACGAATCGTTGATTTTTCAATATCTAGACTAACAAATACGGATTCAAATTTCCCAGTATTCATCACATCTATATTTGTGGATCTTTATATTCTTTTATAATTGGGGTAATCAAGTAATAATTCCATGAAGGTGGCTGTGAAGATGGGTGAAGGCTGCCAGCCTAGCCAGATAGAATTTTGGAGATAATTATGTCATTTGTAAATATTAATGTAAACCGCAGGTTGTCTTAAATGATAAAAATAGTGTTACATGTGGAACGGAAAATAATGAAACAACAGTGCACTCTACTGACCAAGTAAAGCATGTTGTGACCCTTTGTTGTTAAAACTTGGAGCCAGTAAGTCTGGCATCCTGCCTATTGTTTTAAGGCCAGAGTTAATGCCCAGAATTTGCATGCATAAATGTCCTTTACTGCTCTGGTTTCTGCCCAGAGGTGAAGAATGTAAATGTAGTTTCTGTTAGCCTGGGAACCCAGGGAAGTGTGAAGAATGATATAATGTGAACCAGGAATGTGATTTTAAAAAGAGAGAGAATCAGAGAGCATTAAGCATTTTTGTCTTGACTATCCAACTCACCAGCACTGTATTGCTCTATATGTAAGTTTATCTTAGATTTGTGTTTTCTCTTAGACATAGCTAGAAACTACAAAGATTAGACTAAGTGTTTTACTGGGATGTCACACCTGTACTACGGAATTATTTTAAGAATTTCTCTGTGATCTCTGAACTCTTGACTAGCACTGTGTAGTAAAAAGTATTAAAACATTCTAGTGAGAAAATAGAGTATTTGGATGTGATTATTTCTAAGGACACATCCAATAAAATAATTGCCTACAGAATACTTCGGAAGGACACTTTCTCCAACAGCTACCTTGATTTTCAGAGTAGAGTAGTTACCCCTTCCATATGAACAGAAACATCTATAAGGGGCAATTGGTAAGGGCTCGGAAAATGTGTTCTACATATGACACCTTCTTGGAAGAAGTTTCTAACATAACAGAATTATTTAGGGTAAGGGGATACCCAAAAGGACTTCTTGAAGAAGTAGCAAAAGGAATGATGGAAGGATGGGGTTCAAGATATAAGCCCTTACTGGGAAGTGGTGTGACCATTCAAAAAATGGGTAGTCAACATACTGATGGGGTCAATTTTGACACTAGTATGGTCATACCTTATGGTTCAGGTGAACGTGCATTGAGGGACAATATAAAGAAGAATATATTTAAAGTACAAAAGGGTTTTAGTGTTTTAGTGTCTATGTCTTTAAAATTGTGGAAGAATAATTGATTAATTGATAGTTTCATTGCATATAAAGGGTGTTGACTTGGAGCAATGTAATTTCTTCTGTTTCTTGTACTGAGGAAGTCCCCGAGGTGTATACTGGGGAAGAAAGCACTTAACAATAAAGAGACTGGAGTAACATACTCTTTGGGAGCATTTTGTTTCATGTGTTGGGCTTATGGTGTAGCTACTTGCTCATATTGGCACCTTTGAAGTTTTATTAGTCATTTTTTTGGTGCCTTATCAAATGGATTTGTTGTTGTTACTAGTAAACAGTACTGTCTTGTGTTTTGACTATTTATTACATATTTTATACCCTTTCAACTGTGGCTGTTTTTCTAGAGATAATTTAAGTTCTTTAGAGTACTTGCATGCCTTTGGTAAAACTGTACAAAGCCACATCAATAGCTTTAGCCCTGGGCTATACTACCAATTGGATAATACTGCACAGTAATGAGTAGCTGATAAATATTAGTGGGTGGTGGCAGCTGGTACTACCGTATAGTCTGGGAAAGGGGCACAGCTGGAGAAAGTACAGTTGGTACACTTACCATAAATGTAGATGTTAGAGTGTATTCACTGTTGCAGTCATTACATTCGGGTAATCTGCTGGCAGGTTGCCCTCAGTCAGCCTGATTAACAAAGTCTTGGGTCCTGCATTGGTTGCTGTCCCTTCTTCCATGACGTCAGGTCATCAGTGGTATAAAACATGCATCAGACGCCATTACATCAAGTTTTTCTTGCCCCAGATGTCAGGTGCCCCCTAATGGGGAGCAAATAAAATTAAAAACACAAAAATATACCTCCAACCAAAAGCAAATACACCAAAAAGGCTTTTAAGCATAGTAAAAGAAGGTAGAGGTATAGCCAGAGAAAAGTAGGGGGCTGGAGGGAGGGTAACAAGGACTGCAACAGTGAATACACTTGAACATCTACATTTATGGTAAGTGCACAAAACTGTACTATGCTCTTCATGTTTCACTGTTGCAGTCATTACATTTGGGTAGACTCCCAAAGCTATGGTTGGGAGGAGGAGATTATACAGCATTAGGGCCAGCTATAAGGCCCTGCAAGACAGCAGTGGCAAAGCCAGCTCTGTGTTTAGAGAAAACTGGTAAATGATAATGCTTGGTGAAAGTATGTACAGAACTCCATGTAGCAGCTTCTAGAATATTCCTGGTAAGAACACCTCTGAGAAAGGCTGCAGAAGTAGATGCAGTGTAGTGAGATCTGATCCCCTGGGGGAATAGGTTTTCCATGGTGCTTATAGCAGAAATGAATGCAATGGCTTATCCATTTAGAAATGGTTTGTTTAGAAATAATCTTCCCCTCTGTCCCTGCAGCAAATGCTACCAGCAATTGTTCAGATTTTCTACGAGATTTAGTCCTGTTCAAGTAGAATCTAAGTTGTCTGTGCACATCCAAGGAATGCAGAATCCGTTCCCCTTTGTTCTTTGGATTGGGAAGGAAGGTTGGCAAATGAATGGACTGATTAAGAGCCACACTGGAAACCACTTGGGCATGAAGGATGGATTGGTCCTCAGAGATACCCTGTCCGCATGAAAGATGATGAAAGGCTCTACTGCCATAAGCGCCTGTAATTCACATATCCTTCTAGCTGAAGTGATTGCTAAAAGGAAGGCTGTTTTCCAAGAAAGAAATTTTAAGTCTGCAGTACCAGCTGGCCCGAAATGAGGTAGAGTGAGTTTTTCCAAAACAAAGTTAAGATCCCAGGCAGCGGTAGGGGCTCTCCTGGGTGGTCTCAAGTTCTTTGCCCCTCTGAGATACTGCTTGAGCTGGGGATGAGAGAAGAGGGGTGGTTCTATGTTATAGTGAGCTGAAATAGGTGAAGCGTGGATTTTAATAGAGGAAAAAGACAGGCCCTTGTGAAGCATCTCAGTTAAGTATTGCAAAATCTGTGGTAAACTGGGCGCTGCTGTGCTCATCCCTAAAGATTGGTTCCAGGCACAGAATCTTTTCCATTTGTCATCATAAGATTTTCTAGTACTAGGTCTTCTCGCCTCCAAGATAACATCCATCACAGGTTTGCTGAGGGATGATAAGGGTGAATTTAAGTGATTAGCCAGGCTGCAAGATTCAATGTTGGAAGCTGAGGGTGCAGAATTTGGTTCTCCTGCTGAGACAGCAAGGAAGGGGTCTGAGGCAGGTGCCATGGAGATATTTGTGACACACTGTGCAGGAGTGAGTACCAGTGTTGTCGTGGCCAGTCTGGAGCAATCAAAATCATTCTTGGTTTGTCCCATTTGACTTTTAGCAGAACTTTGGAGAGCAGAGGCAGAGGGGGAAAGGAGTAAACGGATAGGTTTTTCCAGCTGAAGGACAGAGCATCTACTTTCCAGGCTTTTTGTGGGGAGTCCTTGTGCAAAACGTGTCCAACTGGTAGTTCTGGGGGCAGGCAAACAGATCTATATCTGGGCTCCCCCATTTGCTTGTCAACATGTTGAAAATCTTTGATTCCAGTTTCCACTCGTGTGGGTCCATGAGATTTCTGCTTAGACCATCTGCCAGTGTATTCAAATTTCCTGGCAAGAACTGAGCTTGTAGATGCACCTGGTAGCTCAAGGCTGTGTTCCACAATGCCATGGCTAGTCTGCAGAGGGGGTAAGAATGTGTACCCCCTGCTTATGTACCACATAACCGTGGTGTTGTCTGTCTTTACCATTAGTTGTCCTGGAAGAATGTAGTCCTTGAAGGCTGTCAGAGCATTCTGTACAGCTAACATTTCTTTTTGATTGATATGTAGGTGCATTTGATTTGGGTTCCATTTGTCCTGAATGCACTTTCCTGCCAGGAGTGCCCCCCCATGCATAGTCTGATGCATTTGTAGTTCGGGTTTGGGCAGCAGGGGGTAATGTGAATGGTAGTCCCTTGTTTTGGTGGCAGGCCTCTGCCCACTATAGGAATTCCAGGCGTAGGCAAGGTATGATAGGAATTAGAAGTTATGTACTCACCATAACGTTCCATCTGAGTAGGTGTATTCATTTGTCTGTAACCTGTGGGTTATGGATCCGATATCGGATCCGAACCGGCATTGTTTACCAGCTATGGATCCAAGCTCTCAGCTCCTCCCCTCACCCATAATGCCCTGCTCTACCCTCATGACCTCAGATCGAGTTTGCCAACAGCAAGAACACCCTGAAAAGGGTAACACAACATATGCAGGAAACTGAAAGGCCAGGGGGATAGGAGGGCGGGATGGTTGCAGACAAATGAATACACCTACTCAGATGGAACGTTATGGTGAGTACATAACTTCTAAATCTGAAGCAGGAGATTCATTTGTCTGTAACCTGTGGGACAGAGTCCCCAGCTACCTGAATCTTGGGCGGCCATCATGGAAGGATATTCCGGAGCACCGCGGAGCCAAAGGATGCTCTACCCCTAGATGCAAGATCCAACTTGTAGTGGGAAATAAAAGTATGAGATGAAGCCCACGTGGCTGCTGCACAAATATCATCTAGAGGAATCCTAGCCTTATAGGCTGCCGAGGTAGAGGCTGACCGGGTTGAATGGGCATGTACACCCTCTGGTGCGGGCCTTCCCGAAGCTTGATAAGCCAATAAGATACATTGTGAAATCCAGCGAGATAATGAGACTTTAGAAATTGGTTTGCCCAAATTAAATTTAGCAAAGGAAATGAACAACTGGTCGGATTGCCTGTGACCAGCCGTCCTGTTTAGATAAAATCTAAGTTGCCTGTGAACATCTAAGGAGTGAAGCTTGTATTCACCTTTGTTTTCATATTTAGGAAAGAAGACAGGGAGGTTAATGGATTGATTAATGTTCACTTCAGAAGCTACCTTAGGAAGAAAGGACGGGTTGGTCCTGAGGTAAACACGGTCCGGATGAAAGACCAAGTAAGGAGGTTTAGCTGATAATGCTTGAAGCTCTGAAACTCTCTTGGCCGAAGTAATGGCTACTAAGAAGGCGGTCTTGAAAGATAAGAATTTCAGATCTACTGTAGCCGCCGGTTCGAAGGGGGGGGGCGGTTAAGGCCTGGAGAACTAAGGAAAGGACCCAAGGAGGAACTGCTTGCTTTACAGGGGGCCTGAGAAGAAAAGTACCTTTAAGGAAAATCTTACACAACTTGGCCGACATCAGTGGATTGGAGTCATGACCAATGTGATAATGGGAAATTGCCGCAAGTTGTACTTTGACCGTGGAACTGCTGGCACCATCATTAAAAAGAGTGGTTAAGAAATCAAGCACCAAAGGGAGAGGAACTGTGAAGGGGTTTAGGCCTTGCCGCTCCGCCCAAAACGAGAACCGTTTCCACTTGCTGCGGTAGACTTTCCTAGTGGATGGCTTATGAGCTGCCACCAGGATGGCCTTAACAGGGGACGAAATACCGGGAGTCCTGATCAAGAGTGGAACTGGAGCAGCCAAGCGGTCAGCTTCAGGTTGTCCAGGTTCGGAGGAGATAAGTGGGATGGATGAGATATCAGATCCGGAATGGGATCTAGAATCCAAGGAGGATTCACAGAGTGAGACCTTAGGAAGGGGAACCAGATCTGTCGAGGCCAAAACGGAGCAATGAGAATTATTCTGCACCCCAACCGAGAGGCTTTCCGAAGAACTTGGAGCATCAGAGGCAAGGGGGGATAAGCATAAAGAAGACCGGGTGGCCAAGCATGCACCAGAGCGTCTCTTGGGGAACCTCCGTACGGAGTTATCAGAGCGAAAAAACTGTCGCACTTGGTGTTTGAGGGAGAGGCAAAAAGATCGCAACAAGGAGTTCCCCACCGTGCGAATATGTGTTCCGCTACCTGAGTATTGAGAGACCACTCGTAAGGGGTGAGAATGGTGCGACTGAGTTTGTCCGCCAGGATGTTGGACCGACCCGGAATATGCGTTGCTATGAGAAAGCGGTTGGTGGAGATTGCCCATTCCCAAACTCTCATGGCTTCTCGACAAAGAGGGTAAGATCTGGTTCCTCCTTGCTTGTTGATATACCAGACAACCGACATGTTGTCCGATTGAATCGCAATTGTTCCTAAGGGAAGAAAGGCCTGAAGTGCTAGCAACGCTAAGAGCACTGCTCTCATCTCTAGAACGTTGATATGCAGTAAGGTCTCTGAATCGTTCCACGTGCCTTGGACGGTCCGGCCTGCAAAATGCCCCCCCACCCGAGGCGGGAGGCGTCCGTGGTCATCGTGGCGAGAGGGGGAGAAGCACAAAATGGGCGGCCTCCGTGGAGATCTGGAGAGTGTAGCCACCACAGGAGGGACCACTTGCAAGCCTTGCTGATCGCAATGGGATGATGCATAGGAAGAGCAAGATACGACCACTGGACTAGGAGAGTCCATTGGAGGATGCACATATTGAACCTGGCGAGAGAAGAAGCGCTATAGCAGCCGCCATGGACCCTAGAGCCTTCAGGACCAACTCCGCCGGAACTGAGCTTGAGTGGAGAATGGCCCGCACCTGGAGTTGCAGATTTTGAACTCTGTCCGCAGTGAGGAAGGCTTTTAATCTTCTTGTGTCTAACCTGGCACCTATAAAATCTATGAACTGCGTGGGTGCTAGGTTGGATTTTTTTGTGTTTATAGTGATGCCCAGACGGGCAGCAAGATGGAGAAAGGAGTCTCGCGCCAATAGTAGTAGATGCCTTGTTGGGGCGGTGAGGAGCCAGTCGTCCAGGTAGGGAAAGACCTGTACCCCCTGAAGCCTCAGGTGGGCCGCTACCACTGCTAATACTTTGGTGAACACCCTGGGGGCTGTGGTGAGACCAAAGGGAAGGACCCGGAACTGGTAGTGACTGGCTCCCAGCCAGAAGCGGAGAAACCTCCTGGAGCGCCTGTCCATTAGTATGTGGTAGTACGCATCCTTGAGGTCTATGGAGCACATCCAGTGATTTTCTCCCAGAAGGGGGAGAATAGACTGCAGCGTGACCATTCAGAACTTCTCCTTGGGAACTGCCAGGTTCAAGAGTGAAAGGTCTAAAATTGGTCTTAGGTCCCCCGTCTTTTTTGGCACTAAAGAACCTGGAGTAGAACCCTGATCCGATCTGGTCTGGGGGGACGGGCTGGATGGCTCTTTTCTTTAGCAGATGGCCAATTTCTGCCAAAGCGGCCTCCCACTGACCGGGTGGAACGTCGGGGAGGGACTTCAATTTTGGCAAGTGAAGAAAGGGGATACGGTATCCTCTGGATATGATCTGGAGAACCCAGCGGTCTGATGTTATGGACTCCCATGCCGCCAGGTGCTCCGAAAAACGTCCCCCGACTGCCTCCAGAGTGGAGCAGCCGGGCAACCCCTCAGGGCTGCTGCGCGGGCCGTTCAGAGAAGGGTTCTCTGGACCCAAAGTTCCTGGGAGCCCCTCTGCCCCTAGGGCGGCGTCCTCCCTGTCCTCCTCTGCCACGGAAGGACTGGTTGTCCGGAGCAGGCTGGGATTGCTGCGACTTCTGGAACCACATCTTCTTCTGACCCTTTTGGTTCCTAGAATAGGGCCTCTGGGGTGCAGAAAAGCGGATTCAGACGGCAGACAGCGTCTTCCCGTCCTTCTCGCTCTGGGTCAAAGTGTCGCGAACAGTTTTGCCAAAGAGGGCAGAACCATCGAAGGGGGCGTTCGCAAATGACGCCTTGAAGGGCTCTGAGAAATCGCAATGACGGTGCCAGGCCTGACGTCTAGTAACTAGGCCTGCCCCTGCGGCTCTAGCGGCACCTTCCGTAGCATGGGACAGTAGCCGCATAGAGGTATTTGTGACGGACCTGAGAGTGGCCATGCGGGTGGGGTGCAGCACTCTGTCCTCCTCCGACATGGACTCTGGGGGGATGCAGCGTATTCTTTAATAAGATCGCACTGCATCCCAATCATGTGTGCCAGATAGTTCAGCGCCCTTACAGAGAAGGTCGCTGAACTAAACATCCGCTTCCCCAAGCGGTCCATCATCCGAGACTCCTTGCTCGGGGGATGGACTGAGGGACACTCCTGAGCAAGTTCCCTCTTGGTGGCCGCTGTCAACATGGCATCTACCGGAGGCCCCTTACTCCAATGGGCACGGTCAGCCGGGGGACTGAGAATACGGTCGGGCCTTTTAGGGATTGGCTCCACGGTGTCCGGTTCCTTCCACGCCCTGGTGGTAATGAGGTCCACCAAGGGGTCGGCAGGAGGGGACACCCAAGAGGTAGACGGGCCCGCTTCAAATGCCTCCAAGAACACGGACTCGTCCGAGGAAGACTTGGGGGCAGACCACCCCCCCCCTTATGCGGAGCATTTCCATGATGTCTCCAAATGAGACATCCTCGGGGGGTGACCATGGGGAGCCTTCCCCTTCCTCCAAATCCGTGTCTTCTGTGAGAAACTCGGGGGAGTCAATGTTCCTCCTTTTGCACGAATGCTTGCGGGGAACATCCTCCGGGGGGCTGTCAGAGGACTCCTCGCAAACAGTAACCTGTTCCAGAGGAACAGCTTGGGGCACAGGAGCGGGCTGTCCCAAGGGCCGGATGGTGGAAGCCTGACCCAGTGCAGAGGGAGCGCGGGACGGAGCCGAAGCAAGTGCCGGGGGTCCGGAGACCCTCAACAGGGCCCTCTCCACTACATCAAAAGCCGAAGGGGAGCCGACCTCGACCAAAGGATCCGACAATCGGCTCCCCCTCGGATCCGAGGAGTGGATCGGAGCCGGTGCTTTCGGATACGAAGGGACAGTGCGCTCCGACACAGATGGCGCTGAAGGAACACTGATCCCCCGGATCCGAAGCTCGGATCCAGGCTCCGAGAGGTCGGATCCGAAGCACTCGAGGGCAGGGTCGGTTCCGAAGTACCGAGTACTATCGGTGCCGACCCACCCCGCCCGGCTGCTCGGCTCAACTGCTCGAACCCGGTAGCGGGTCGGAGAAGGAGCAATTGGCTTGAAAAGGGTCGAGCTCCCCAGAGGGGAGGCAAGAGCACTCCCATCTGCATCTGGGCCTGGATGAACCTTCTCATCATCCGGTCCAGATCAGCGTCTGACAGGCTATAAGTTGATCTCGACGAGGCCACCGAGGTAGGCCTTGACTGCCTCCTCGGTAGCCTCGACGGAGATCGGGTCTCCTCCTCCTCAGGTCCCGGTGAAAAACACACTGGAGACCGGAGCCGAGGAGGGGGAGAGCCAGCAGACAAGGAGGCCGGAGGAGAAGCCCTCTTGGCTGGCGGGGCCGAAACAGAGGTCTCGGCCTGCCGCTTATGGTGCTTCTCCCTCTGGTCCTTCTTTCTAGCTTCCCTCTCCTCCGAAACACTACAGGGAGGTTGAGTCCCAGGAGGAGGAGGGGGAGCCGGAGAGGAGACAACCGTAGAAACTGTTACCCCCGAAGGAGCGGAGGCCGGAGCAGAGTCCGGTGGCAAAAGACCCGCCAAGACAAGCTTGGACCTCCGCTCCTTCAATGCCCTGGGGTTGAACCCTGCACAAATGGAACATCCAGAAGTGAGGTGTTCAACCCCAAGGCATCTAACACACCGAGTGTGGCCATCAGCTGGGGAAAGCTTATGGCCACACTCGGAGCACTTGGAGAACACAGCTTTGGGTTGTTCAGACATCCCAAAAGCAAAAAAGGTTACTTAAACTAGAGTTAAAGCAAAGTAACAAAAACCACTCAACAGGCCCAAACACACACTACGCTACCAGCGAGGGGAGGGATAAGTAAAATTAAATTTTAAAACACTAAAAGTATAACTAAATAATAGGGAAACCTACACTTCCACACAACTTTCACACAAAACTTCAAAAATTAGCACTTTGACTAATAAAACTGCACTTAGCTGAAGAGCTTAGAAACACAATCTGGTCACCAGCGCGGCAAACGAGATCTGAGGTCATGAGGGTAGAGCAGGGCATTATGGGTGAGGGGAGGAGCTGAGAGCTTGGATCCATAGCTGGTAAACCATGCCGGTTCGGATCCGATATCGGATCCATAACCCACAGGTTACAGACAAATGAATCTCCTACTTCAGATTCATTGTTTCCAGACTGTGACAATGTTGACTCCATAGACTCCATAGAATTTTTAAGTACCACTGTATTTTTCTCATATGCAGTCTTGCATATGGAATTAGAAGAATGCAGGAGGCCATGAACCCCAAGGCTTGCAGTATTTGTCTTGCAGATAGCAGGGTCTTTGTGGCCATTTGTTTGAAGTAAGTCACCAACTGAATTTGCTTCTCTGGCATGAGGAAAACCATCTGGGCAGTTGTATTCGAGCTTGCACCAGGAACGTAATCTGTTGAGAGGGTACCAGTTGTGATTTCTTTTTGTTTATGGTGTACCCCAGACAAGTTAGAACCCTTTTTACAAACGCCAGATGATTGAGAAGTATGCCCTGGTTTTCTGCCTGAATTAGACAATCGTCCAGGTATGGATATATTTGAATATTTCTTTGCCTGCAAAATGCAATAACTGGAGCCAGGCACTTTGTGAATACCCTGGGCGGAGTAGACAAGCCAAAGGGCAGTGCAGAGAACTGATAATGCAAGTAGCCTGCTTTGAAGCGGAGGTATCTTCTGCAAGATTCCCTGATTGGGATGTGCAGGTATGCTTCTTTTAAGTCTAGAGTTGCCAACCAGGCATCTTTGCCCAGCATAGGAAATAACTGGTGAAGAGTCAGCATCTTGAATTTTGGAATGTCCAGAATGGTGTTTAGAGTAGATAGGTCCAGAACTGGACACCATGATTCGTCTTTTCTGGGTACCAGAAAAGGTCTGGAATAGAAACCTTGCCCCTTTTCCTGTTCTGGTACTGGCTGAATAGCCCCCATGTTTAAGAGGGAAGGTACTTGTTTTTGAGCCTCTGCCCACTGATTTGGGGGTAGGTCTGGCCACCCGTTTGGTGTTGGCAACGTGTGGAAATGAAATCTGTATCCCTGGGACACTACATTTAAAACCCATTTGTCCTGGGTTATCAGTTCCCAGTTCTTTGAATGAAGAACAACCCCCCCCCCCCCCAAGGGACGGCTAAAAGATAAGTGCTTGGAAATTTTAAAAGGAAGTCATTAAGACTGTTTACCATAGGGGGGGTGTCTTGTTATTTCCAGATTTGGAAGAGGAGGCCCCCCCATTGCTTAGTTCTGAGAGTCCCCTGGGACTGAAACCTGGTGCTTTTGGTGTGTCTGGGTTTGGCTTGAGAGGATCTGGAAGGAGCAGGGAAAGACCAATTCTTAGTAGGCCAGTGCCTACTAAATCTTGGAGGTTGCACTTGTAAGAAATCTTTCACAGTTTGCATAGATTTAGCTTCATCTTCCATCTTTTTTAGAACTTCTTCAGCCTTACTGCGGTCCTGATTTAAAGGAGCATCCAACAATTTCACTTTAACATGATTAGGCAAAGATTGCTCCTTAAGCCAAGCATGCCTTCTAAGCTCAGACCCAGTAACAGCACCTCTGCACAAGGCCTCTAAAGAATCAAAACCATATTGCAAAGTATGTTTTCCAACTTGTTCAGCAGAATGCAATAAATCCTGTAAATCTTTATTTTCCACACAGTCAGGAATCAACATCATTTTCTGTTTAAGCAGTCCAATAGTATGTTGTTGATATTTTAACATATGAAATTGGCCGTTTAAAGCCCTGATTGCCAAGGTTGCAGAAGTATAAACCTTCTTACCCCATCTATCCAGCACCCTGGAGTCTCTATCAGAAGGGCTAGGATTTTTAGCAGAAGAAGCCTTAATAATGCCCTTTGGCCCCTGAGAAATGGTTTCTGGATCTGCAACAGGATTTTTGAAAAGGAACTTGTGGGACTCAGGAACCCTGTAGTATCTGTCAGGTTTACTAGGAGCTGGAGGTAGGGAATCAGGGGTCATACTGGATTCTGAAAACACATCATCAACAATGTCTAGTACGGGAGGTATGGCCAAAGGCCTATGCTGAGGTACAAGAAGGAAATCCCTAAGCCTCTTTTTTGAATCAAAAAATTCCTGACTTTGCCAGTGGAAATGCTCCCTTAAGGTATGTAAAGTTTCCCAAAAGAAAAATCTTCAGGAGGGGAAGCAGAGGGAATGGAATCCTCTGCATCAGAATCCTCATAAGAAGGTATGGACAAATCCAGGTCATTAAAAGAGTCAGAAAAAACAAAATCCTGATCAGAAGATTCATAATCAAGCTCAGCCCTAGGCCTCTTAGGGCGGGGGGTTGACTACCCCAGATTAGAGTAATTAAATCTTCAGCCTTTTTGTTCATTTGTTTTTTAGGCACAGGGGCTTGAACACGTGGTCTAGACGTCTTTTATTTAGACAGATATTGAGATTTAGACCTTAGTAATGAAGGTGGAGTCGATTTAATATGCAAGTCTGTAGGCCTGAATACACCCTCAAAAGCCGGTGCCCGCACAGCTACTCCGGACCCATCCAAGGTAGAGACATTCGCTGGTTCCATAGATGAAGCATCTCGTGGCATACTGGACTCTGAATGGGTCTCAGTAGAGGCCTGCGAATCAGAATTAGCAGGTATCAGGGGCTTCGAAAGCGCCTCACTGAGTACCGGCGAACTGGCGACTGGCTTAGGAGAAGCATCGTCGGCAGTTTTGGACCTCGGCGGCCTGTCTCTATCTTTATCTTTGCGTTTTTTTAGAATCCCGGCAGTCAGATGGCTAACTGACAACATTTCTGGATAATTAAACAGAGAACCGAAATACGAGGCAAAAATGTACCGACGACGGATAGTGCGCTGATTAAATAAAGCACAAAACAGACAGGAAGGTACGTCATGGTCAGGGCCTAGGCAAGGAATACAGTAGGAATGAAAATCTTTGTGAGGTATTTGCTTTCCACAAGTAATGCAATTATTAACTTTTACTGACATCGGTAAGGAGCAAGAAAAAGTTTACCCAATGGGGTACTTAGCTTTAAGTTGAAGACTTCGGTTCTGAAACTCGAAAACGAAAATTTCAGGAGTCGGCCGACAGGCACTTGCGAACTGCTTCTGCTTCGGACACCGCACAGCAAGAAAGACTGATGTAATGGCATCGGATGCATGTTTTATACCCCTGACGACCGGACATCATGGAAGAAGGGACAGCAACCAATGCAGGACACAAGACTTTGTTAATCAGGCTGACTGAGGGCAACCTGCCAGCAGATTACCCAAATGTAATGACTGCAACAGTGAAACACGAAGAACATCCTGTGCCAGCTTTTCCCAGAAGTGTCTAAGTGCTTGCGTAAACTCTTCTCAAAGTTTGTGTGTGTGTGTGTGTGTGTGTGTGTGTGTGTGTGTGTGTGTGTGTGTGTGTGTGTGTGTGTGTGTGTGTGTGTCAGCTATATGGGCAGGGACACAAAGCACTGGTTGAACAGAGAGTGCTGGAGGTTTTAGCTTGCCTACTAGGCTGAAACCTGGACCCTATAGCTGTGCCAGTGGGGAGTCTTACTGGGACCTGGAGAGCGAGGGAGCGACCAGCCCCGGACAGACTGTGATCTCTGTGTGCTCTTAGGGTAAATTGCACTTTACTGCGTGTATTTATCATCCTTTCCACCTATATGAAAGGCCCCTCTCACTGATGTTATTGGTGAGGATTGAGGTTCCTTGATTGCTGGGCCAGGACACGGGTGTCACAGTGGCAATAGTTGTAGACTTTGTACATTTATCATGACATTAAGCAATTTTGTTATTTTTGGGGGGGAGGGAGATAATTTATATAGTTCTGGAATAATACAATACCTTCCAGGAGCTTTATTAAGTTTAATAATTTTTATTTATTTATTCTTTTATTTACTTCCTGTAGAGATGCAAGTTTCAATAAATTCATTGATGTTGAACTTTTTTGATTCAAAGATAAATTAGCAGTTTCTGAAAATTTCTAATATATCAACAACATCTGAATTTAAAATAACTTATTTTAAGATTTTAGTTCTTTAATATTTTTGCTTCAAACTCTATTTTTGATATTTTCAGGTGTTTAGGAGATCTCGAATAAGAACCTACTTTTTTTTTTTTTTTTTTTAACAGATAAATCAGTTTTATGAGCTAATACTTTTACTAAGGGCCTTAATCTCCTTACTGACTCAAATTCTCTTCCCCTTTTTTACATTCTTTTAACCATATCCGAGTAGCCAATATTTCCCCTACTCCATTCTTTTTATAGGTTCATAGGTAGGTACTAGGCTACTGGCCCTAGGGCCTATATAAGCCTAGCCAAAATGTACCCTGGCTTTTGCCACCCAAGAAAATTATTTTCCTGTGCCCCTGGCGAGCAGAGCCACAGAAGTGATCCTCAGGGTGACTTTCCTATTTCCCATCCAATCATCAATCATCAAGGAGCACTGTTTGACACATATGTAGTTTGTTCCAGAGTAAGGGAAGTCTCTGGGACAGGAATCTATCCCTCTAGCATGTTCTGTTTATTGTGGTGACAGGGTTTAGGTCCTTAGAGCGTGTGGCTCGGAGGGACTGGGATTTCTTTAAGTGGAGCATGTTCAACAGCTCTGGGTTTGACCTAGCTTTGTATGTTAGGCAGAGATCGCCCCTGAGTAAGCGATATGCGATGGACTAAAGCTGGAGTTTTTTTGAGAAGGTCTGCGTAGGGCATCTGTTTGAGGCCGGTAATCCTCTGTGAGGTATTTCTGTGGCCTTTCCAGTTGTTGTAGATGTCTTGTGAGGTAAATACCAAAAGGGCATTGTACTCTATAATGGGTGCAATGAGTGATGAGCAGAGGGGAACAATTACCTCTTTTTTCCTGGATGAGAAATCTTTTGTGATGAGATGTGCCATGTAGAAGGATTTCCTGACTACTGTGGTGATGTGATTATCAAAGGAGAGACTAATGTCCATCTGTGTCCCAAGGTCTCATCACACTTATGTCTATGTGGTAGTTCATGGTCACAGAGTTTTTACCAAAAGGGAGGACAATGCACTTTTTAGCACTGAGCTTGAGGCCATGGCTTTGACACCAGGCATCTGTCTCAGTGAGACCCTTTTGTAGGATGTCCACATCGTTAGGAGTTTCAATTATGGCTCCTAGTTTGCAGTCATCTGTGAATTTCATTAGCCAAAGACCTTCTGTGTTAGCCTGTACTTCAGACAAGTAGATACCAACAGGAAAGGACACAGGATTGAACCCTGTGGTACTCCACTTGTCACTGGTCTTAAGTCGGATTTGGAGTCTGCTACTTTCACAGTGTGGGTTCTGTCAGTGAGCCAGTTGCCAACCCATCTTGTGACATAGGGATTTACACCTAGTTTAGTGAGTTTATCTATAATTCCAGAGTGGGGGATGGTGTTGAAAGCCTTGGTGAGATCTAGATAGGCTGTGTGAACCACCTTACCCTCATCTACGGCTTTGGTGACCGCTTCAAAGAAGTCTATCAGGTTTAGGAGACATGATCTGCCTTTTACAAACCCGAACTGGGTGGGTCTAGAGTTTGGATATTACCAATGTCGTTGTTTATAAGTTCCATGATGATATGGTTCCATGGCCTTGCAGACCAGGCTCATCAAGCAAATGGGGCGGTAGTTTCCGGGGGCCATGGTGGATCCCCCTTTGTGGAGTGGGATAACAGTCGCTGTGTGCCATTCAGTGGGCACAAAGCCTGAGGTGAGGCTATGACTGAACATGGAACTTAGGCGGGGTGCCAGTTCGTTCTGTAGTTTGTGTAGAATGCAGCCTGGGATGTTGTCAGGTCCCATGGAGAGTGTGTTTTTACCTGTGCAGCCATGATTACAGGAACTTTGCATTCTTCCTGTAAAGATCTGGATCGTTTAGGGGTGAGAGGGGGGTAAAGTTAGCACTGAACCTATCTGCCAGGATGTTGGCAATATCAGTTGGTTCTGCATATTTAGAGCCATTGTGCTGTAACTCAGAGCATATCTGAGTGTTGCCATCGAGATTCTTGACATAGCTATAGAATGCTTTGTGCTTGTCTTTAGAAACAGTGGCAATTTTGTTTTTATAACTAGCTTTGGAGGATTTTATGAGGGATCTCAGCTTCTTACGGAGGCTGACCAGGGAGTTCCTCCAATCATGGGATTTTACTTTTTTTTTTGCAGCAGTTTCTTTTTACTGTTGTAGAGTTTCTTTATGGTAGGGGACCACCAGATTGGCTTCATTTTTTTGGAGGATAGCATCTTGGTTCTGTTAGGGATAGCACGATCCATGCACTCCTGTAAGTGCTTATAAAGTGCATTTGTGTAGGATTTAGCAGTCGTACCTCTATTGTCCGTCTGGCTGGGTGTCATGAAGTTTGCCACTTCTGTCTTAAGAAGCATGAAGTTGGCTTTGGAGAAATTATTTACAGTGGTTTCCCTAATGGGGAGGTGGGATGTGGATGTCTAGGGTGATTAGCTTGTGGTCGGATCTGACCAACGAGGAATTGACCTCTGGTGTGGAACACTGGTCGCCCATGTTGGTAATGACCAGGTCTAGGATATTTCTGCCCCTGGTTGGGGTGTGGATAAGTTGATCCAAGGCACTGGAATTTATGAATTCTAGAAAATGTTGAGCAAAGGAGTTGGTACATGAGTAGTTTTCCCAGTTAATGGTGGGGTAGTTGAAATCGCCCATTATTAGGGTGTTGGGTTGTACCCCAATATTTTCCAGTGTATCAAGAAATGAGGAGTGGGAATCTTGGGGCATAGTGGGGGAAGTGTAGCAAGCTACAATTTGGATTGTGGTCTTGCCCAGAGTTAGTTGCACTTGGATAATCTTGGATGCATTATGCTGAGCAACTAGCCTGGAGGTGTAGATATCCTTAATGAATATGGACACGCCTCCGCCTTTAGTGTTTCGGTCCAGGTTAGGTGGCCAAAAGGTGTGGTATGAATTATAGCCTGGTAATGCAGGGGTGCTGTCTGGAGCCTTGAACCAGGTCTCTGTCACTGCACAGATAATGATGTTCTCCATTTTAAGGAGTGCCTCGAGTGAGTGCATTTTGAGGTTTAGACTTCTAGCATTGAGTAGCATTACCCTCAGATTTTGCTTGCTTGTACCTGTTACGGTGGTGAATTTGTCATTTGAACCTTGCATAAAAAAGGCACTATAAGGGTGGCAAGAGCATTAGCCATTATCCGGAATCCCAAGAGTGACAGGTGCAGGCCATCTCTGGCAAAGTATCATGGTCTGTCGATCATGTCATCCCAGACAGACAGATACTGGATCCCCTTAGAATGACACCAGAAGCTTAGCCAATTGTTGAAGTCAATTATTTTGTCCTTGTACTGTGGTATCATTCTGGGTGACTGCAGGATGCTACTCAGGGCTAGGGTCATACCTGTCTGGGCTACAAGATCTGAGAGCTCCTCCATGTATCTTTTCATGTAGTCCAGGGAAGAACGTCTCACGTCATTCACACCAACATGGACAAGGACAGAGTCATATTTGTACTTGTTGTGGAGTGACCTGAGTGACCTGAGTGCATGTGTTATGTGGCGGATCCTGGCACCCAACAGGCAGCCAGGATCCACCACATAACTTGTGTTTGAACTAAGAAATTGTTAACCATATAAATAAGCTTTAAGAGAGTCCCAAACAATAACTAAGTTAGAGTCAGGAGTACTGTTCAACAGAAAATTATCTACCTTATTAAGCAGCCATGTTTTGAAATGTTTCATTTTAGTGATATGTGCTGGAATTTTGGAAATATATGACAACCTTTTAAAATCTGTTTCTATATTCAAGATTGGTGCATTATGATCACAGAAAAGACAAGGTATTATACTGAAATTCATTACTTTAGATATGTCTTAATGACTTTACATCTTCAAAAGTAAAGGCATCTTTAAAATTAAAAGAATATTTCCAAGTTGTTTTTAGCAATGGAAAGTAATTTAAATTTTCTACAAGAGTTGGCTTCAGATTAATCTAAAAGACCACTAAAACCATTGCTTATAATTAAATTTCCCTTGTAATTATTAGTTATAAACTCAAAATGTTTTCTGGCTAATTTAACACCCATTCCAAGAAACCAATATAGATTGGCCAGAGTCCATATTCTATGTCTATATTCTATAATGATTAATGTAAATATATAAATATGAAGGGAAAAGAAGGTCTAAAATATGAGGTATTTGTATCTCTTTATTCCATAAAATAGCTAATAGCTACTACTCTTTTATTTGAAATAGGATTTAGCTAAAACCAGACATTTATTAGATTTCCAGTATTCATTTCCATTTGCATAAGAAAAATTACTCTTGGAGGAATACAACAAGAGGATTGTTAAATCTAAAATCTTTAGTAAGTTTGCCCTCTTTTTAGGGTTATTTAAACCATTAACATTAATAAGTTTAATTCCATAATATAAAACAAAAAATGAAATTTTGTTTTATTTAGATATGATAACACTATGAAAAATAATATAAAAAGATGGAATATAAGCTTGTACTAAATCCAGATACAAAGAAGAGATCTCAGGCAAGAGAGAAATAACAGAAATTCCATTCAGAAAAAAAAATGGAATAACGAATTCCTAGCCTTTTCTGAGAAAATAATTTCAAGACCATCTCTAATGAACCAAGAATAAAATAATACATCATGAGAGCCCTACAGTAAAAATGTATATATTGTGAAATATTTAAAAAAATAAATTTAATTACAACATATTGAATTTTTATCAGAGAAAATAAATACGAAAATAAAGAAAATCAACAAATATATATTCCATTATCTTTCCTCCAAGTCAGATTAGGGTTACTTTCTATACCTCAGATTTTTCATATTGATATTAACTTCCTGTGAATAAATGTAATTATACCATTTTAGACATTTATTAAAATTACATAGACGAAAAAAGAAGTTATGTACTCACCATAACATTCCATCTTGAGTAGTTGTACTTAATTTGTCTTCAACCTGTGGGGTTACGGTTCCATATCGGATCCGAGCTGGCAACGTATACTAGCATCAGCTCCGAGCTCCAAACTCCTCCCCTTACTCATAATACACCTCCACTGCCTTCCATCCCCAGATCGAGTTTGCTGAACCTAATACTGATAACCCGACCTAAACATTTTTTACTTGTGACCTATACTGCAGCCTGAAGGCTGATCATGTGCCAAAGTCCGGGGTAAGGAGGGAGGGATGGTTGAAGACAAATGAAGTACAACTACTCCAATGGAATGTTATGGTGAGTACATAACTTCTTTATCTGAAGTAGTTTACTTTATTTGATCTTCAACCTGTGAGACAGAGTCCCCAGCTACTTAACTCCTGGGAGGCCCTCATAGAAGGATATTCTGGAGCACCGCAGAACCAAAGGATGCTCTCCTTCTGGAAGTAAAGTCCAATTTGTAATGAGAAATAAATGCATGAGATGAGGACCAACTAGCTGCAGAACAAATATTATCCAAAGACACTCTAGACCAAAAGGCCACAGACGTAGCCATGAACCTAGTGGAATGAGCTTTCACCTGACCTGGAGGAGACATGCCTCTGTCCTTATAGACCTACAGGATGCATGAAGAAATCCATCTAGCTATAGTGACCTTAGAGATAGGTTTCCCAAAAAGGGTTTAATTGATCAGATTTATGGAAATTTTTTTTGTCCTGTATAAATAGAATCATAACTGTCTATGAACATCCAACATGTGGAGTTTGTATCCCATCGTTTTAGTAAAATTAGGAAAAAACACAGGCAAATTAATGGTCTGATTGACACTGACTGGTGATACCACCTTAGGAAGAAATGATAGATTGGTTCGAAAGGAAACCCTATCTTTGTGAAAAATCACATAAGGAATCTTGATGGAAAAGGCCTGCAATTCTGAAACCCTTTTTGCAGAGGTAATAGCCACGAGAAAAGTGTTTTTTCAAGATAAAAATTTTAGATCTGCAGTTGCTGCAGGCTCGAAAGGTGGAGCGACCAAAGCTTGAAGAACCATGGTAAGGTCCCATGGGGGAACAGGATCTTTGACTGGAGGGCGTAACAAAAAGATGCCTTTGATAAAGGCTTTACACAGTCTGGAAGAGGCTAAAGAGGCAGAATTCTCGCCCACATGAACATGAGAGATGGCAGCCAACTGAACATTAACAGTAGAGGAACTAGCTCCGTGTTGAAAAATATCAGCTAAAAAAATCAAGACTGGTGGAAACAGGAGGCGTGAAAGGGTCTAATCTCCTTTGAGAGGCCCGAAAGGAAAAACGTTTCCACTTGCTGCGATAAACCTTCCTGGTCGAAGACATATGAGCAGCCACCCGAAAAGATCTAACTGAGGAGGATAGTCCAGGAGTCCTAGCAATCATGGGAACTGGAGCAGCCAAGTTGTGAGCTTCAAGCTGTCCAGATTTGGATGAGGCACCCCCAAATGGTGTGAAATTAGATCCTGAGTGGGATCTAGGATCCAAGGCGGAGCCATAAGATGAGACCAAAGGAAGGGAAACCATACCTGGCAGGGCCAGAAAGTACAGTTGTGTACACTTACCATAAATATAGATGTTTGAGTGTATTCACTGTTGCAGTCAACACATTTGAGTTATCTGCTTGCAGGTAGCCCTCAGTCAGCTTGATTATCAAAGTCGCGGGTCCTGCGTCGATTGCCGTCTCATCTTTCATGATGTCAGGGGTATAAAGCATGCAGCCGACACCATTACATCAGTTTTTCTTGCCTCAGATGTCACGTGCCCCCATAATGGGAAGCAATTACATACAAGGTTACACCTCCAACAAAAAAGCAAATACACCAAAAAGCTTTAAGCATTGTAAACAAGAACAGAGGTATAGTCAATAGAAGTCAAGGGGCTGGAGGGAGGGTAGCCAGGAATGCAACAGTGAATACACTCGAACATCTACATTTATGGTAAGTGTACACAACTGTACTATGTTCTTCGTGTTTCACTGTTGCAGTCATCACATTTGGGTAGATTCCCAAAGCTAAGGATGGGAGGAGGTAATTAGATAGCATTAGGACCAGCTTATAAGGCCCTGCATGACTGCAGTGGCAAAGCCAGCTCTGGATTTAGAAAAAATTGGCAAGTGATAATGCTTGGTGAAGGTATATACAGAACTCCAGGTAGCTGCTTCTAGGATGTCCCTGGTAGGGACACCTCTGAGAAAGGCTGTAGAGGTAGATGCAGCCCTGGTTGAATGTGGTCTTATGCCCTGTGGGGTAGGTTTTCCATGGTGCTTATAGCAGAAATGAATGCAATGGCCTATCCACTTAGAAATGGTTTGCTTTGAAATGGCCTTCCCCTCTGCCCCTGAAGCAAATGCAACCAGCAGCTGTTCAGATTTCCTGAGAGGCTTAGTCCTGTCCAAGTAAAATCTAAGTTGTCTGTGCACGTCCAAGGAGTGCAGTATTCATTCCCCTTTGTTCTGTGGATTAGAAAAGAAGGTTGGCAAATAAATGGATTGATTAAGGGCCACACTGGATACCACCTTGGGCATAAAGGAGGTATTGGTCCTGAGGGACACCCTGTCTGCATGAAAGATGATGAAAGACTCCACTGCCATGACGGCCCGTAATTCAGACACCCTTCTTGCTGAAGTGATGGCTAGAAGGAAGGCTGTTTTCCAAGAAAGGAATTTCAACTCTGAGCTTTTTCCAATACAAAGTTAAGGTCCCAGGCTGGAGTAGGGGGCTCTCCTCAGTGGTCTTAAGTTTTTGGCACCTCTGAGGAATTGCTTCAGCAGTGGATGAGAGAAGAGGGGTGGCTCTGTATTGTAATGTGCTGAAATGGCTGAGGCATGAATTTTGATGGAAGAAAAATAAAGGCCCTTGGCAAAGCATCTCAGTTAAGTATTGAAGAATATGAGGCAAGTTGGGCACTGCTGTGCCCATCCCCCGAGTTTGGCTCCTGGAACAGAATATTTTCCATTTTTCAGCATAGGATTTTCTAGTACTAGACCTCCTTGCCTCCAAAATGACATCCATCACTTGTTTACTGAGGGATAGTAATGGAGAGATCAGGTAATTAGCCAGGATGCAAGGTTCAGGGTTTGAAGCTGTGGGTGCAGAATCTGGCCCTCCTGCTGGGACAGCAGGGCAGGGGTCTGAGGCAGGTGCCATGGCACCAGCAGTGACACACTGTGCAAGAGGGGGTACCAGTGTTGGTGTGGCCAGTCTGGTGCAATCAGTATTGTCCTTGGTCTGTTCTGTTTGATCTTTAGTAGCACTTCGGAGAGGAGAGGCAGGGGGAGGGGGGAAGGTGAAGGACAGGGCATCCACTTTCCAAGCTTGTTTGTGGGGAGTCCTTGTGCAGAATTTGTCCAATCGGTAGTTCTGAGGGGAGGCAAACAGGTCTATTTCTGTGCTCCCCATTTGTTTCTCAACATGCTGAATATCTTTGGTTCCAGTTTCCACTCGTGTGGGTCCATGAGATTTCTGCTTAGGTCATCTGCCAGTGCATTTAGCTTTCCTGGCAAGAATAGAGCCTGTAGGTGCACTTGGTAGCTCAAGGCTGTGTACCACAGAGCCATGGCTAGTCTGCTGAGAGGGTATGAGTGGGTTCTCCCCTGCTTGTTTATGTACCACATAACAGTGGTGTTGTCCGTCTTTATCAATAACTGTCCTGGAAGAATGTAGTCCTTGAAGGCTGTCAGAGCATTCTGTACAGCTAACATTTCTTTTTGATTGATATGCAGGTGCACTTGACTTGGGTTCCATTTGCCCTGAATGCACTGCCCTGCAAGATGAGCCCCCCATGGATAGTCTGATGCATCTGTTGTTAGGGTTTGGGCGGCAGGGGGGTAGAGTGAATGGCAGTCCCTTGGTTTTGCTGGCAGGCCTCTGCCCACCAAAGGAACTCTATCTTTAGACAAGGTACGACAGGAATCATTGATTCTAAATCCTGAGAATGTTGACACCATAGGCTTTTTAGATACCATTGTAGTTTCCGCATATGCAGTCTTGCATACAGAATTAGTAGAATGCAAGAGGCCATGAACCCCAGGGCTTGCACTATTTTCCTTGCAGATAGCTGGGTCTTTGTTGCCAGTAGTTTGAAGTAGGCTGTCAAATGAACTTGTTTCTCTGGCGTGAGGTACGCCGTCTGGGAAGTTGTATTCAAGCTTGCTCCAAGGAATACAATTTGTTGGTAGGGTACAAGATGTGATTTATTTTCGTTTACGGTGTACCCCAGAGAAGTCAGCAATTTCTTTACAAATGCCAGATGATTAATAGTATGAACTGGCTTTCTGCCTGAATTTGACAATCGTCCAGGTATGGGTATATTTAAATATTTCTTTGCCTGCAAAATGCAATGACTGGAGCTAGGCACTTTGTGAATACCCTGGGTGCAGCAGATAAGCCAAAGGGCAGTACAGAGAACTGATAGTGCATGTAGCCTGCTCTGAAGCGTAGTTCTCTTCTGCAAGATTCCCTTATTGGGATGTGCAGGTAGGCTTCCTTTAAATCCAGTGTTGCCAACCAGGCATTTTTGCCTAGCATTGGAAGCAGGTGATGAAGAGTTAGCATCTTGAATTTTGGGATTACTAAAAATGCGTTTAGGATAGACAGGTCCAGGATAGGACGCCATGAATTGTCTTTTCTGGGCACCAGGAAAAGTCTTAAGTAGACACCTTGCCCCCCATTCTTCTTCTGGGACAGGTGAATAGCCCTGATGCTTAAGAGAGAGAACTTGCTTTTGAGCCTTTGCCCACTGATTTGGGGGTAGACCTGTCCAACCATTTGGGGTTGATAAGGAGTAAAAGTGGAATCGGTATCCTTGGGAAAATAGAAGTTATGTTCTTACCATAATGTTCCATGTTAGTTGTCTTCTTCTCACCTTCTTCTTGCTGGATGGGTTCGGAGCCGACCTCGGCTCCGACTCGGCCACTCTAAAGCTTGAGAGTTGGTTCCACCGGCTCGAGGCTCCCCTTATATCCCACAATGCTAGGCGAGAGTTACCTCAGATCTCGTTTGTAAGCTAACCCCAGCTTATGATAGTAACAGTATAAAACAGAATAGCTATGACAGAGTCCACCTCTAACAACAGGGAGAAGAAGGGTGACCTACATCCTGAAACAAGAAATATGCATAATAGCATATAGCTAAGAAAGAGGTGGTAGAAAGAGAGGTCACGATCACAACTCCTCTAGGTCTGTCCAGGCCAGGGGGAAGGAGGGTGGGGCAAGAAGAAGGCGAGAAGAAGACAACTAACATGGAGCGTTATGGTAAGAACATAACTTCTATATGTTAAGTTGTCTATCTGCCTTCATTCTTGCTGGATGGGACCGTCCTAGCACCTTGTCCCGGGTGGCCTAACGGAACAGACTCCTGAGAACAGTGGAACCAAAATTAGCTCTATGCCTAGAAGCTAAATCCAACTTATAATGGGAAATAAAAGTGTGAGGAGTAGCCCAAGTAGCCGCTGCACAAATAGTGTCAATAGGCAGTCTGTCTTGGAAGGCTAGAGAAGTAGCCAAAGCTCTGGTGGAATGGGCTTTAGGTTTATTAGGCAGTTTTGGTGTCTAATCTCATAAACAAGGGTAATCAGAGATGTTAGCCATCTGGATAAAGATACCTTTGAAACTGGAAGTCCCTTTCTGCTTTCCATAGGAGACAAACAGCTGATCAGATTTTCTGAATAGTTTCGTCCTGTCCAAGTAGTACCTTAATTGACGATGAACATCCAGGTAGTGTAATTTTTGTTCAGACCTATTTGAATACTCCGACAAAAAGACAGGAGGTCAATGCATTGGTTTAGATTTGATGTTGAAACCACCTTAGGCAAAAAGGACGGGTTAGTTCGTAAGGAAACTCTGTCCTTATGAAACACAAGGTAAGGAGAACGACAACTGAGTGCTTGAAGTTCTGAAATTCTTCTAGCTGATGTGATAGCCACCAGAAAGAGAGTTTTCCATGATAATAACTTTAAGGAACATGAAGCTGCAGGTTCGAAAGGGGAAAGAATCAAAGAAGCAAGAACTAAATTTAGGTCCCAAGGAGAAGGAGGATTTCTTACAGGAGGTCTGAGAAGAAAAACTCCTTTCAAAAGGCTTTGCAGAGTTTGTGGGACATTAGGGCAGATTCAGAAATACCCACATGGAAATTAGAAATAGCTGCCAATTGAACCTTAAGAGTAGATGGAGATGAACCTGCATGGAAGAGTTCAGCTAGAAAATCAAGGACTAGTTGGATGGAAGCGGTGAAAGGATCTATGTCCTTTCCTTGTGCCCAATATGAGAAGCGTTTCCACTTACTCAAATAAATCTTTCGAGTGGAAGATTTATGGGAAGCTATCAAAATATCTCTAACAGAGTGAGATAATTGAGGAAGCCTGGCTACGGTTGGAAGTGGAGGAACCAAGCAGTGAGGTTCAGAGAGGGGAGGGAGCGATGAAACTGACCCGACTGATGGATCAAAAGATCTGGAACTAGGTCCAGATTCCACGGTCGCTCAAAAGAAATCGATGTAGAAAGGGGAACCACACTTGTCGAGGCCAGTAAGGAGCAATGAGGATCAATGAGGCCTTCTGAGCGATAGCTTTCTGAATTACTTGAGAGATCAGTGGGAAAGGAGGAAATGCATACAGAAGTCCCGGGCCAAACTTGGACTAGCGTCCCTGCTGGGTTGGCCTAGTAAAGGGAATAGAGTGAAGTACTCTCTGCACTTGCTGTTTTGGGGAGTAGCAAAAGATCGCAGCAAGGCTGACCCCACTGGAGAAATACCTCCCCCACAACAGGGTCTTTCGGCGCCCACTGGGGAGGAATGAGAATAGTTCGGATCAACTTGTCCGCAATGTGATTGGACTTCCGGGATGTGCGTTGCTATCAGAAAACGCTGAGAAGAAATCGCCCATTGCCACAGTCTGAGTGCTTCTCGACACAGGGGTATGATCTGGTTCCGCCTTGTTTGTTGATGTACCACACTACAGACATATTGTCTGTCTGGATTGCAATCGTTCCCAAGGGAAGAGAGTCTTGAAGGGCTTGCAACGCTAAAAGCACTGCTCTCATCTCCAGAACATTTATGTGCAAGTGGCATTCGTTTGGTTGCCATGTGCCCTGGACTGTCCTGCCCTGATAATGCCCCCACCCGATCAGGGAGGCATCCGTTGTCAGAGTAGCAACCGGAGGAGGTGGAACAAATGGTCTCCCCAACAGGAGCTGGGGAAGACATCCACCACATGAGATGCTTTTGCACGCTTGCGTGATCATAATGGTGTGAGACATTGGAAGTTCCTGGTATGACCATTGAGAAAAAAGCATCCACTGAAGGATCCGCATGTGGTATCTGGCCAATGGGAGGAGAGGTATGGCGCTGCCATGATTCCCAACACCTTTAGAACTAACCTGGCCTTGGCTCTGTTGTTGTTGAGAAGAAGAGACACCAATTTTGAATGTCTGATATCCTTTGGTTCGTTAGTGTTGCAGACATGTTTACAGTATCTAAATTTGCCCATGTAGGTAATAGTGCGACAAGGCGACAAAACAGACTTTAATTTATTGAGATACCCAGTTCTTGACAGGCGAAAAGTGTAATCTCTGGCCATCAAAAGGAGATGCTTGGTGGGAGCTGTGAGGAGCCAGTCGTCCAAATATGGAAACACCTGGAATCCTTGTCGTCTCAGGTGAAAAGCTACCACTGCCATGCATTTGGTAAACACCGGGGCAGTGGTGAGACCAAAGGGCAGGGCCCTGAATTGAAAATGACTGGTTCCCAGCCTGAAGCGGAGGAATCTTCTGGGCGCCTGTTCATTTTATGTGATAGTGCGTCCTGAAGGTCTATAGAGCACATCCAGTTTCCTTTTCCCAACAGGGGAAGAATGGATTGCAGCGTGACCATCCGAAATCTTGTTTTCTTGACCGATCTGTTCAAGATACTGAGATCCAAAATTGGTCTCCAGTCCCCTGTTTTCTTTGGAACTAAAAGAACCTTGAGTAGATTCGGATCCTAGTTGGTCTGCTGGCACTGGCTGAATAGCTCTTTTGCAAGCAGTTTTGAAATTTCCAAAGCTGCTATATCCCTTTGAGCGGTGGAACATCTGGAAGGGATTTTTGACTGACTTGGAAAATGAAGAAAGGGAATAGAATAACCTTCGAAATGATGGACTGTACCCATTTGTCTTGTGTCAAGGATAGCCAGGCTTCCGGGTACAGTGACAATCTTCCCCGACTGCCTCCGAAGATGGGCAGTCGGGCAACACCTCAGGGATGCTGAAAAGGCTTATCGGAAGGCTTCTCGATTGCCCTGGTTCTGCGGACCCCTCTGCCTCTAGGGGCGTCTACCATTGTTGTTCCCCCTCTGCCTCTGGCGGGAACCGACTCTGTCGTCAGGCGAAGTCCCTTGAGATTGTTTACGGAACCACATCTTTCCCCTTCTGGCCTTTGGGGTAAGGCCTAGAAGGAGTGGAAAACGGACTCCGACGGCAGAAAGGGTCTTGCCATCCGTCTCGCACCTAGTCAGGGTTTCTTTCACTTGTGGACCAAAGGGATGATCCATCTTAAGCGGAGTTTGTGTAAGACGTCTTGTTAGGTTCCGCAAAATTGCATTGCCGCATCCAGGCCTGCCTACGTAAGGCTACCCTGTTCCTCGGCTCTGCTCGCTCCATCGGCCGCATAAGAGGAGGCGCATGGAGGAGATGGAAAAAGAATTAAGGATAGGCAGGTGCGTGTTCATTTATTGTTGGAAACCCGCAGCTGTAGGGTCTTAAGCATTTCACTCGCTTCTTTGATCAAGTCCCTTTGAAGACGAGTGAAATGGCACAGGTAATTCAGCGACGCATAGTAAATGTCGCTGAGGAGAACATCCGCTTCCGTACCTATCCATGGACCTAGATTCCTTGTTAGGTGGATGGACAGGCACTGAAGGATCAGCCAGTTCCTTCTTTGTGGAGGCAGCTACCACCATAGCATCCACAGAGACTCCTTTTGATAAAAATTCCTTGTCTGCTGGAGCTGTGATGAATTTGGAGGGTCTCCTGGGAGTGGGGTCCACTGAATCAGGAGCCGTCCATGCCTTTTAGCAACCACCTGCATGAGGGGGTCGAAGGGGGGGGACACCCAGGAGGTGGAAGGACGAGAGCCAAACGCCTCAAGATACACAGATTCGTCCTCCGAAGGGTTGAGGGCTGGCCAATTTCCCGTCTGTTTAAGGATCTCCAGAATGTCTGCAAAGAGACATCTTCAGAAGGGGAACGGGGAACCCTCAGAATCATCCAGATCTGTGTCGGACGTGATAGACTCAGGAGAGTCAATGTGCTTCCTCTTGCACTTCCTCTTCCGAGGGGGCTCTTCTGCCAAATCAGGAGAGGCCTCGAAGAGGATGAAATCCCACAGGGGCTCCTGAGGAGTTGGCTCTCTGCGGTCCAGGATGAGGGAGTGAGTCGACTTACCCTGAGGCAGCATAGAGGGAGGGGCTGACGGAGCCGACTGTGGAGTAGAGCCAGGCTCTAACACACTCCGCATGACCAGCACCCTGTCAGGCAGAGCCAGAGGTCCCCGCTCCGAGGAGCTAAAGACCCTCGGCACCGACAGTGATGGCTCCGAGGCGATGTCGAGCCGAACTCACCAGCGCCAAGCACCGAGAGGAGAGGGGTCGGACAAGGGTCCGATGCCACTCACCCCTCGAGCCGACGAGGGAAGTCGGCGCCGAGATTCCTCCATGGAAGAAAACGGCGAAGACAATTGTCTCGGCTCCGGTGACCACAGTCTCGGTTCCGACACGACCCGGCTCCGAGCTCAAGAGAGTCGAAGGAGGAAGGAGTTGATGGACGGGACAGGCACCGACTGATGAGTCGGGCTCTGAAGCATCTGGGCCAGTGCCTCAGACTTGAGTAGTCGACTCACCACCCTCTGAAGGTCATGATCGGACAACCTCGATGACCTAGAGGAATGAGACCTTTGGCTCCGTTCAGACAGCAGGGGAGAACCTGGAGCCGAATGAACGGAGCCAAGAGAAGGTGACCTAGACCTCTTTCTGGTTGTCGGCTCCGAAGATCTTGTCGGAGCCGACACGGGTACCTCGATAACCTCGGCTCCGGCCGGGAGCCACAGAAACTGTGGACTGAGTCTTATCGGCTCCAGCCGAGCCGATAAAGGCAAGGTTGAACAACCTGAGGTCTCGGCTCAGAAGCCAGAGCCGAAGACCTCGATGCCTTGGAGGGCTTCCTGTTGAGACAGACAGGGAATCCTCAGGCTTCAACAAGCCTCTCAAAATGAGCTTGTTTTTCTTTCCTGCAGGACCCTGGGGCTGAAGCCATGGCAGACAGCACAGGAGTCCTGCAGGTGCAAACCCAGACAATAGACACAAGTGTGAGCGTCTGTCAGAGACATTTTCTGACAGCACGCATCACACTTCTTGAATCGAAGACCTTTGCTTCTTTAGACATAGCCTAACTGGTGAACACAAACACACACTCAAACACACCAGTTATACCCTGTCAAAAAACACAATTATAGTAAAAATATACTAAAAATAAGTACAATAAGCAGTAGTACACTACACAAACACTCCCTAGGGAAGGAAGGCCTAAGGCCCAAGGGAAGAACTAAAAGTTCTTTTGACAAGAAACGGAGAAAAGGTTCGGGATAGAGTTTAATGAACTACACTAATTTAGGAATAATTAAACTAAAAAGGGGAAACAAGAGTAACTTTTATAGAAAAGCTAAAACTTACCAGGAACCGTAGAATAACCAACCTCGAAGCTGTAGCGGCAAGCGAGATCTGAGGTAACTCTAGCATTGTGGGATATAAGGGGAGCCTCGAGCCGGTGGAACCAACTCTCGAGCTTTAGAGTGGCAGTCGGGCCGAGGTCGGCTCCGAACCCATCCAGCAAGAATGAAGGCGAGATAGACAACTTAACATCTATATTTAAAACCCATTTGTCCTTGGTAATGAGTTCCCAATTTTTTGCATACAGGGCGATCTTTCCCCCTAAAGGAACAGTCAGGTGAGCAGGGTTTGGAAGGTTTAAAGTTAAGTCATTGAGACAGTTTACCATAGGGGGGAGTCTTACGACTCCCTGGTTTGGAAGTGGGAGCCCCCCACTGCTTAGGCCTGTGAGTACCTTGGGACTGAAGCCTAGGTGTTCTGCTGGTTCTGGGTTTGGACTGAGAAGGCCTGGAAGAGGCAGAAAAGGACCAATTCTTAGAAGGCCAATGCCTACTAAATCTGGGAGACTGTACTTGCAGGAAATTTTTAACAGTTTGCATAGATTTGGCTTTTTCCTCCATCTTTTTAAGTACTACTTCTGCTTTGTTGCCAAACAGGCAGTCTTGGTTTAACTCATTAACCCAGAGTACCATCTCACAGCACCCTCTGTGCTTACATCCGAGCACGCTGTGAGATAGCAGTAATTGTAAGCAGTTCCATCAGAGTCCCTTCCACAAGCGTATCTAACTTTACAGTCATATTGTAGCTCCACTGTTAAAAAATAAGTTGAAAAAGTACCTGAACTTTTTCAGGTACTTTCTCAACTTACTTTTTAGTGTGGATTTACCTCATGTTTATATTTGCCTTTTCAGAGAAAATCGGCTATAAATAAAAGTAACCGCAATAAAGCAATTCTCCATGCAGTGCAAGTGGTGGCAGCCAATCGGTTTATTCCATTTCAATCTGCCACTTGCACCTGTAGTAGTACTGTAAACGCAGAGCAACTGATTAAGCCCCTGGACTGCCCAGTGCTGCGTTCTCTTTATTTTTCAAGATAAAGCTGGAACTAGAAACTAGAATATGTTGCCGAAGCTGAGAGAGGCATACTTAGCCATTGAATAAGTATATATAATGCTGTAGTTATATGTTGCCCTGACCAGTTACTAACATGTACACATTTTCCCATGTCTGTATTTACTGTGATTATAGCCAAACGGAAGCGGCTAAGGCACACAACCACTGTAGAACCACCCAAAAAAAAAAAAAAAAAAACACGTCAAAAGCGGTTTGCTGAAATATTTTCTGTTATTTTAATAATCACACTAGTTACATTTGAGAATTAAACAGGAGGGTTTTACAGTATCAGTCCTGCACCTGTTGAAAATAGTTCTTGGGGAGAACTTGCTCTAAACCCCTTAGCTGGCATTAGGGACAGCGCAAGGTAGATGGCAGCTCTGTGTCTGTATCACTATAAAGGTTCCATCTGCATAAGCATTAATCTACAAAATGTTGCCCACTTCACCAACATTACATATCTGTAAATGTGATAAAACCTTACTGGTCATTTCTATGGTTAAAAACGTTCTACAGAATACCCCATAATCTGGTAGCCTCCATTGCCGTCTCACATGTAATGGTAGCAGCTTTGGTGATGCCCTTCAGCCTAGTAAACAAGCTCTCTGCCAGGAGATGGAGAGTTGGAAGACTTATTTGCCACATCCGGATTTCTTTTGATGTTCTGTGCTGCACAGCAAGCATTTTCAATGTGACTGCTATTGCCCTGGACAGCGCACCTCACTCTTTTTAGAGCTGTGGTACAAACCAACTCATTTTACATAACAGAAATGCTTTGCTTTATATCAAATCAGAAAAATGTACAGCCAAAATGGTATATTTGGGTGTACATTTTTCTGTTCCAACTTACTCTCATTCTTTTTTTATAATGGTTATGTCAAGTTGCATCAGACCACGAACCAAATCAATGCAGCAACCAAACCAAATAAATCAAAAGTATCCACAAGCACAGGACCCACCAAAAATCAAGGCAAATATTTAAGGCAAAATTTAATGCGTATTTCCAAAACACAAAATAAATCCAACCATGCGCTTTCGCCTGGTATTCTACCAGGCTTTTTCAAGGACTGAATGAATTTATATGAATGGAAGTCTGGGAATGAATTTTTAAAACCAATTTTTGTCACACTTAATATTGATTCCCTGTTTACTGTAATACTTAATGGATAAGGGGTACAATCAATTAGGGTTTCTTAAGTAAGCATAGTAATTTGGGATGTGCATTTACTAATGCCATATGTGAAATGATGTACTTAATTTTGCAAAATAATGCATTTTTATATCAGCATGGTTTCTTTCGGTTTCTGGGATAGCTATGTGGTTTCCAATGGTTAACACCTACATAAATTTAGTGGTGTCTCAATCAATGGGAACAGGACTATCTTAATGGTGAAATGAATATCTTTAGGAATAAGATCTTACTTTATAATCATTTTATAGAATACATTTTGTCTGTTATGGAATGGTACTACAGATGAGTTAATGTTGTATGATTTAAAAACCCTGTCAGAATTTATATGAAGTTTAAGATGTGTTCATCAGAATAGGAATTGAATGTTTTAGATGTATATATTATGAAGGATATAAAATAGAAACATTATATATATATATATATATATATATATAAGATATGAGGAAGTTTAAACATGTACACAAAAACAACATACATCCAAACCATATTTTTATTGGATGATAGGAGGTTATTAGGCTAATGGCACCCTGGGGCCCTTATAAGCCTAGCCAAGAGTTTACCCCCAAAAAAGAAACCTCAGTCAGCACCTGTCGCCCCTGTCATTGAGGGACAAAGATGGAACTTTATGAGTGGTCAGATAACAGCGGTGACAGTTACGGTAGTATGCTGTAATATAGTTATATTAGATGGCTGCTGTTGTCCTTCTGTTTGGTGACTGCTTAAATGGTTTTCTTGACTGATTCTGTATTTTCCATGAGAAGGCAGTTAACACCAGGAATGTGTCCAAAATTTTTCATTAGAGAATAACAGTTTACTCCTCCAACTTTGTTCATTGTGGTATTCAGTGTTGATTAATGTATTTATTAGTTATACCGACTGATGCAAGGGACCATTTTTAGTCATGACCATGGTCTGCATCGTAAATACAATGAGAGAGAGACAGAGAGAAACTAGAATAAATTTTGTATTAAGTTAAAGTACAATAAGACAGTGGTAAAGTCTGCATCAAAGCTTCGGGGTGGAGGGTTCAGTCCTGACTACTAGTCACAATGTCTGTGGAGTTTCTGTTCTTTCTGTGTCTGTTAATGATTATCACTTTGTAGTTCTGATTTTCTTAAGTTTCCGAAAATTTGCTGGCTGACTGGTTACACTAAAGTGTGTGTGTGTGTTTAAGATAGGTAGCATACCCCTCAACTGCCAAAGTTTTTTTCCGAATGTCCAGATTTTTGCCCCATATTTTTTTTTCCTCATAAAAAGATTGAAGTTGCTAAACAATGACAGATATTTGAGGTTTAGACTTCGTATCCTTTAGAAAAATGCATACTAACAGAAATCCTGTTATTCTTGCAATTTTCTAAGTTCATGACATAATTATTTATAATCTGTTCCCATTTCTTTTAGACTTCGTCATCATTTCTTACATTAAAAGCTTGAGGTGTGTGTGGGAGAGACAGTGAAATGCCCTAGTTAGGGTTAGCAAGTGGCTAGTAATTTACTTGGGCTCAAGCCTGGTACCTTAGCTACAGGAATCAAGAGCCCGAATCCTCTACCTGTGCTTAGCAAATGTTACACTACTGTGTGTTTAGAGCCGTGTTAGTAGCACAGCAGGTAGCATATTTTTGTTTTGATGTAGAAGGCCGTTGGTTCTATTCCCACAGCATGTAGATGGATTGCTGATACTGTGCTGGATTGTGGGGTGCTTTGTATACAAGCTGAGTTACATCAGTATAACTGTATGTAAGACAGTCATGATGCCAGAACTTAATGATGGCTACTATTTGAAAACTATGCTTGTGATAAGCGCTTTAAAGCATTAAATTTAACAATTCATTTTTTAGGATACATTGCGGATGATGTATTAAACTACCTCGAGGAAGAAGACACTAGGCATGACCACTGGCATAAATAATCTAGTTTCATATGAACTGCTTATATAACAATACTCCACTAAGCCTTCCTCTGCACTAAGTATTTGAAGTATTACACAGGGAAAACTCTAGCTTGCCTGGGTTTTTCCTGCACAGCTTGCCGAATTGCAGGCACCTTAAGATTTATGGATATCAGGCTTGATTTGAAGCTATGTGGTCTCTCCATTTGCTGCGGGTGTTTAGAAATTGTTGCATGCTGAGCAAGTTATTTTCAGAAGGAATGTTTCATTTTGGTGCATGTACATACCAGTAAATGTTACTGAAGGCTCATTTGATTGAATATTTCATTCTGGCAGTTGTGCATGCTTCATTTTATTGAACAGGTCACTTGGAGGAATGCTTCATTTAGGTGGCTGCACATACTAGCAAATGTTACAGGCTAACACGGAAGGACTGTGGCTGACCAAGTTCGCAGATGACTGCAAACTGGGCGCCATCATAGACTCTCCAGCCGACACAAGCATCCTACAAAAGGGCCTCATAGAAACAGACAACTGGTGCCAGAGCCATGGGCTCAAGCTAAACGCCAAAAAGTGTATAGTCATCCCCTTTGGCAAAAACAAAGTGCCCACAAATTACCACATAGATGGTAATCCATTAAGTACGGAAGTAGTAATTAGGGACCTGGGGACCCAAGTTGATAGCAATCTCTCATTTGACAACCACGTGGCCAAAGTGGTTAGAGAAACATTTTATATAGCCCATCTAATCATGAAGGGATTCACATCTAGATCAGGGGAGGTCATCGTGCCTCTTCACTCATCCCTCATCAGGCCCATAACGGAGTACAATGCCCCTTTTGGGATGTACCTTACCAGACACCTGCAGCAACTGGAAAGACTCCAAAAGTACCTCACCAAGAGGATCAAAGGGCTCAAACAGATGCCATATGCTGCCCGGTTAAAGAAACTCCAACTCTACTCAGTGGCATACCGCCTGCTCAGAGACGATCTGTGCCTGACGTATAAAGCCATGTCCAACCCGGAATTAATGGACATGCTGCACCTCAGAAAATCAAAATCCCATCGAGCTACGCGCTTGAGAGACTTGAACCTCAGCACTGAAATAAATAGGACATGCTGGAGGGGCAGATTCATAACCCAGAGGCTCCCTTCACTCTGGAATAAAATTCCAGTCCAGGTTAGGCAGAGTCCCTCATTGACTCTCTTCAAGAGGAATCTTGATGAGTGGATGGGAGATGGTAGGTTTACCCCAGGAATCACTTCTGTGTCACTGTTAGACACAGGCACAGTATACTAACCTCAAAAAAGGGCACAGCAAAATTCATTTAAAATGGGTGGCGAAAGCCAAACACACTCTGGCTAGGCTTATAAATGCCCTAGGGCAGATAGCCTAGTATGAGCCTAGTATGAACCTATGAACCTAAGGCCATTTGTTGAAATGTCTTATTTTGGTGATTGTGCATACCTCAACATTTTGAACCTATGAACCTAAGGCCATTTGTTGAAATGTCTTATTTTGGTGATTGTGCATACCTCAACATTTTACTGAACAAGTGCTTGGGAGAATGTCTCATGCTGGTGCATGTGTATACCTGGACATACTAATGAAGAGGTTGCTTGGGGAAATACTTCATTGTGCATCAGGGAGGTGCTTGTGCATACATCATCAGACTGCCGAAGTGAACACTGGGCAACATAGTTCTCATGCAAAATTTAGCTCTGTCCTTCTTTATCCCTCCTAAAACTGATGACTTCTGGAGAACAGGTTATGAAACTGCCCTAAAGGACAATAATTGTAGTTATAGACTTAATTTACTTCAGAAAATGTTTAGTAAGTCACATTATCTTATTCAATCAATATCTCAAGTTAATAATACTAATATTTTAAAAGTGTCTTTGATTATGTTAAAATGTTGGACTGGTGGATAACAGGAACAGTACTGATAAATATATCCAAATATTCTGAATGTATATTTTGATTTATTCTTTCTTTGTACTGAATAATGTCTGGGTGGTATGAGAAGCTTAGTATTTTATTGGTGATTGTTGGCATTGCTCAACCAGATATTTGGGACCATATTTCTGTGTTTTTTACTTCTCTATCTCATTGTAGCCAGAGGTATGGTTAGGTGAGTGAATTACTACTTTTTGGGTTAATTCTTACACGGATCAACCGGATACGTTTGACATTTCGCCTTGTATTATTACATTTCTGATTACACTCGGTAGTTGCCTGAGTGAGATAAAAGTTATTACTTGCAGACTACTACCAGCATGGAGCTACCATATATTTTGGGCATACTTCCTGGCATTGTCAGTCACGTGTGGAATTTAAGTGGGAGGAAGGGCTCAGTAATAAATAAGTGTTATACTATTTTTACTGAATTACTCAGGTCTTCTCCTAAAAGATGATAATAGGTCTGTGTTACATAGCTGCACAAGGTAATATAATGAATGCCTACTCAACAGGTTATGTGCAGCCGTTATCACCTCTGTCTGAGCATGCATAACTTTGCAGTAATGAAATGCAGGTCATTATCACATTAACAATAAATGCAGTTTAAATATAGCACTGAGTCATTATCACTTTTCAGGTATTACTCTCAGCAGCTGTCACTGTTATTCACATAAGTAGAAGTCATTACCACATTGATGAATGCACAAGCCAGATTTAGGTTTTGGTCTACATGGAGTCATTTCAAGTCACCCCTCACCACTTTCTATCTTTTTCACAATTTGTTTGATATACAGTAAAGTCCCATTTGTGGTTATATGCTTCATATTTTTGCGAACTACTGCAACTGAACATCGTATCATGTAGTAATTTCCTGTGAGAAAGCCGCGGTGGTACAGCGGTAGCGTTGTTGCCTCACAGCAAGAGGTTCTCCTGTTAGATTCTCGCCTGAAGTGCCTTCTGTGTGGAGTCTGCATGTCCTCCCCGTGATCGAGTGGCCTCTGAAAGACATGCGTGAATGGGCGTGCCTTCGCTGAAGGTTGGGCGTCGGGCTGGCAACTCAGCACCATAAAAATCGACTGCCAATCATTAGCGGACCAGAGTTCCGCTGTGGCGACACCGAACCGGGAAAAGCCAAAAAGACAAACAACAACATGTAGTAATTTTCTGTATCACACAGTCACTATATTACATTACTTCCGTCCTTGATCCCTTATGACCATTGCTGAATGGACACATGTAAAGAGAAAAGGTAGAGGTAACGCAGACTGCTGACACTGAAGGAGGTCATGAGAGAGCAGTGGTATCAGCAGTGTGAGCAGGTAGCCAGCACAGTATCGGACACATTAGATGCCCTCAAGTGCCACTGAAGTCCCATGCCTGCCCTGGGTCCATTAGTGGAGTGGTGATCCTCACCTGGCTTTTTTTCTTTACATGTGCCCTTTCTGTGCCCCCTTGTCAGTGTCCACCCATGCAGTATTTCAGCTAAGGTAAGGTAAGACTGTATCTTCTGATGTTCTCAGTCATTGTCTGTAATTTGGTGGTTTCACAGGTAGTAGGTATGTACCTCTGTATCATCATCATCAGTTATGTACCTAATGCAAAGAATACTGCCCCTGTGGATAGGATGGAAGATTTGGATGGGCTAACCAGGTAATGCATTTGATATACATATATATATAGTCTTCCAATACATCTGTCAAAACATCAGTAGCAATCTGTTTGCATTTTCTTTCCTGTGCAGGTTTGTCCACCAGGAGAACGACAAGTGAGTGTGTGGGAATGTGGCCATTCAGACATTCACTGGACTGCCAGCCATGCCTCCGAAACTGAAAACTGGTACAACTTGAGCTTCCCCACTTTCAGTGTGAAGGTATACTGGCTTGCAAGAAGAGGTATGCTTATAGGCGGAGTACTGCATTTGTTGGACGAGAAGTGTTCCATCTACCCTGAGCCCGACATCCTTGTGCTGCACACTGGAGGGAATTATGTCATCAGTCAACCACTTGGAAGGCTACAGTTTCAAATCAGAGCAATTTTTGAACATCTGCAATCGTGGTGGCCACATTGTCATTTTGTGTGGTCTGACATAACTCCTTGACAGATATGGAAAACAGCAAACAGTCAACTGGCAGCGCACAAGGCCAGATGTTTACAGAATGGGTTCATGCATGGCTTGATGCACAGGATCGGTGGATCTACAATCTGTCATAACAGCATCACCACAGATGATGTTCACCTGTTCAGAAGGGATGGCGTTCACCTAACTGAGGAGGGCTCTGCGCTGTTCTTGACTGACCTCCACAATGGCGCGAGGAGAGCTATGCAGGATTGGTAATATGCAGCTTGTGAGAAGAATGGAAAACACCCATGACCAAGTAGGGACACCAGTATGGTAAGTAAAACTCTATTATGAAATGTGTTGCGTAAAATATATTTTTCTGAGTTTGGCAAATAACGGGTAAGGAGCTGGTGAAGATGCTGAGAAAGAACAGCTGTTTCAGGAGAGTGCTAGCATGTACAATCTAATATGTCAGTAACCATCTTGCAGTACTTTTATTTTTATTCTGCTTTTATCAAGCATGTGTAGAGTTTAGATGACAGAAAGGGCTTAGTAATACAGAACTTGATCCCTCGGGTCCACTGCTGAATGGACACATGTAAAGAGAAAAGGTATAGGGTAAGGCAAACTGCTGACACTGAAGGAGGTCGTGAGACTGCAGTGGTATCAGCTGTCTGAGTGGGTAGCTAGCACAGCTATCAAACAGATCAGATGGCCTTGCCTGCCACTGAAGTCCCATGCCTGTCCTGGGTTCATTAGTGGAGTGGCGGTCCTTACCTTGCTTTTTCTCTTTACATGTACCCATTCAGCAGTATGTTGGCTACACCAAGAATGTGTATATTTGCAATCATATGTGTCTACATGATAAAACAAGTGCTTCTGAATGCTGTACACATGTACATATATCAGTTTCGTTAGGACTCAGGTTATAGAAATTATGATTTTTTTTCATATTTTGGTAAATAACTTTGCAAGGGAGCATGACAGTGTGCCAAGTAATACCTAATTTTGAAGACAGTATTGCTGGTTCCAACATGGTAAAAGAATTGTGTCTGTTTGTTCTACACATGTGCAGATATCAAAGTTTGTTTCAGACTTAGGTTATGGACATTATAATTTTTTCATATTTTGGTAAATAACTTTGCAAGGGAGCATCTGAATGTGCCAAGTAATACTTCATTTTGAAGACAGTATTGATAGTTACAACATGGTAAAAGAATGGTGCCTGTATGTTGTACACATGTGCAGATACCAAAGTTTGTTTCAGACTTAGGTTATGGAAATTATGATTTTTTTCATATTTTGGTAAATAATTTTGCAAGGGAGCAAGTCACTGTGCCAAGTAATACCTAATTTTGAAGAAAGTGTTGCTCCTTACAACATGGTAAAAGAACTGTGTCTGTGCACTGTACACATGTACATATATATATATCACAATTTTAGTCTTGTACGATTATGAAAATTATACACTTAATACTTCTCATTATTATGCCCATATATTTGCAAGGGAGCATGGTGATCACACAAATGATGTATCATTTTGAAGCTGACATTCAGATGCACAACTTCTACACTGATATGTAGTAGGCTCTGTCTGTTACAGGTGATGAGATATTAGGCTTTATTTATCAATTATGAGAAATAATATATTAATCATATTTCTGTGAATATCTCAAGAAAGGAGCATCACACGGTAATGGTTAAGGTATCATTTTAAAGCTGACATTCGTACTAACAAATTAAATTCAAATTGTATGGGTCTGTATGGTACATTGACCAAGATATTGTGCTTTGCTTTTCCAAAAAGGCCAGCCACTGGAGAGGATGTGGAGGATGTTGTTCCTACAGAAAATTTTGTGACTGATAGTGGCAGAGATGAGGAGGTTTCTCGTTCTACACAGTCTTTTTCCTCGAACAGGGGACATAACCATCAGAGGTTTTACAACACGAGGAGCTATCACAGGAACAACAGCAAGAAGCCTTTTCAGAAGTAATGAGAAGGACAAAACCTGACATTATTAGTAACAGTTTTGGAGATTTTTTTGTTTACAACTATTCGGGTTTTACAATCACTGTGGAAATGTCTGATTTATTTTCAAAAGGTCTCACTTTTGTTCCATGGAGACATTTTAATCTAGCGCACACATTGCTTGATTTAAAGTTGTTTATACGTAAGTTGAATTTATTGTTAATTTTTGGTAATACCGTTTTAGACAAAAAAAACTTTGAGAGTTCCAAGTACATTTAACCCCCCTGTCCACCCTTTACTTTTTTTATTTGAACATTTGTGTGAAACCAAAATTAGAAATTTAGTCAACTGTTGTAGGACACTTCCGAACAAAAACTTGACTGATGACGAAGTTGACTTGTTGGACACTTTAAAAAGTTTACCTGTCAGGATTCTCAAACCTGACAAGGGGGGTGGTTTAGTACTAATGGACACTTGTCATTATGAAAACTGTCTTACCCACATGTTATTGCAGGATGCTTATACACTGTCTAGCATTAACGAATTGAATGCAGCGTATAGGTGCATCCATGTTTTTGCAGGATGCTTATACACTGTCTAGCATTAACGAATGAATGGTGCATCTATGTTTTTTTGAATGATTTGTTTTTAGAAAATGTTATAGAACAAGATGTGTTGAAATATTTGACTGTTTAGTTTCCCAAGATTCCAACAGTTTTCGGATTACCCAAGATCCATAAAGATATGCACAACCCTCCCATGAGGCTATTGGTTAATGCTAGGGGTTCAATCACTTACCCGATAGCCAAATACGTGGACAACATACTGAAAAAATACGTTGAAAAGGAAACACACATCTGTAAAGACTCTTGGGGCTTTTTTAAAAGCCATGGGTGCTTTAGAATTCAAGAGAGGTCATAGATTTTTGACAATAGACGTAAAAGACCTTTATACGTCTATCCCTCATGCTACAGGGATCGACTGGGTCACTGACCGTTTATTGCATCATAAAACTAGCAGTGTAGAAATCAGATTGGTGCAGGAATTGTTAGACGTCATCTTGAAGTTCTTTGTAACATTTGGGGGAGAGATATATTTACAGAAGACTGGTGTAGCCATGGGCTCACCAGTAGGGGCCAGTTTTGCCAACATCGCAATGGCTGAATGGGAACACAGATATGTCTTTGGTAATTGCAACAGTCAGTTCAAAATCGATTTCTATACCAGATTTTTGGACGGCATCTTTATATTGACAGAAGGTTCAACTAATGATGTGGGGACTTTCATGGACCATCTCAATTCCAGCACATCTTTTTTTAATTTTACATTTGTTGAGTCTGATTCTAGAATTTCTTATCTAGATGTAGACTTATACAAAGACATTTCTGCTGGTAGCTTTAAGGCCAAAATATTTCGTAAGAGTTCCTATTCTAACACCATGTTACACTTTACTAGTGCCCACCCTGGGCACCAAAAAAGAGGGGTAGTCAAGGGGCAACTTGTGCGCGCTGCTCGAATGGTAACAGACAATGAACCCTTTTTAGAAGAATGTGAGTTTATTAAGGGATTGTTTCTACATAGAGGTTACCCAGACAAGTTTATTCAAGACCTGGTTACTGAGGTCCAGACTAAAAGGTATGGGGGTGTTTATAAACCTATTTTACAAAGCAGTTTGTTCACAAGTTGTCCACTAGAACATTCACCTCCAGTTATGCCTGAAGTCTTTGTAGACAACAAGAAAGTAGACACTTCTGTTTCTTTCATCACCAATTACAGTGGTGAGATTCCCTTAATTAAGGAGGTGTTTGTCAAGAACTGGAGTATTTTCTGTTGTGACTATGCCTTACAAGCCAGGTTTGGTACTTTGCCTAGTTTTATATACAGGAGGGGTGATAACCTCAAATGGATACTAGAAACAAAAAAGGACACTCGTGTCAGAGTAGAGGGCACTTTCAGATGTGAGAGTTGCAACATGTGCAGGCACATTGCCACTGGTTCGAGATTCAAAATTGCTGGGTCTTCTTTCACCACTGTTGGCAGATTCAACTGTAAATCTCAATCGGTTGTTTATTTAGCTTGCTGCCAGTCTTGCCCAGCGTTTTATGTGGGCAAGACTGACAGAGGTTTTAACGAAAGAATCTATGAGCATTTATATTGTATTACGAAAAATAAGTGTGAAAACGCTTTGGCGAAACATGTTAATGACCACCCTCAGCACAGTTTTACTTTTAGGGTGTTAGGACAGGTTCCCTTTGACATCAGGGGGGGTCCTTTTCAACTATTATTAGAGTGCCTAGAAGTGATTTGGCAGCTGAAACTCTGTTCATACAGACCTCCAGGTCTTAATGACAGAGTAAGTTTAGCTTGCATTTTGAAACTCAGAAGTATGCAGAGGTAACTTTATTATTTCTCATTTTTATTTTTCATTTATGACTTACTATTTTTTATGTTTTACTTCTTATTTTTCGTCATTAAATTGGTTCCATTTATTATGTTTCATTTTTCTTGGTTTTAAACATTTTATGTTTAGACACATTTTCATTGATAATTTTTTATTTCATTTTGGTTAGTTGTTTGATTTCAAAACACAATCGGTAAAGATCTGACTTTTGTATGTAGTAGCTCTTTAAGAAGCTTTGAGATCAGCTTTTTCCCACATATTGGTGTCAGCGAGTTTTAACCAGTTGGTTGGTCCATTCAAATGTACCATGTGTTGTTAATTGTGTATTTAAGGAGTTTTTTCACATTTGCTACCTTTTGATGTTTGTCTGAAGAAGTTCAGTTTTCTTGAACGAAAAGTGGATGTTAATAAAACACTTAATATTGGACTCTTTGCTGCTGGTTCTGCTGACGTGGATTTTGTTTTAGAAATAATATATTAATCATATTTCTGTGAATATCTCAAGAAAGGAGCATCACACAGTAATGGTTAAGGTATCATTTTAAAGCTGACATTCATACTAACAAATTAAATTCAAATTGTATGGGTCTGTATGGTACATTGACCAAGATACTGTGCTTTGCTTTTTCAAAAAGGTAAAAAATATGCACAATATTAACATTCCTTGCCAAATATTTAATGACTTTGATATGCACCATCAACATTTACACTGTTGGAAAGGTCAGTGTCTGCTGAACAACATTCGCGTTTACATTTTTAGTCTAGCTCTTATAGTTAAAGAGTTATGAACATTTGTTTTCTGTATAGTATTACAAATGGATTTTCTGAAAATGAGCTCAGGCTGCACTGTTGTTCCTATGGTGGAATTAAGCAGGCAGCTTTTTCTGAGCTGCTCCGGAGTGAATGAGTTAAGGGAGTACTCAGTAATTTAGCTTTAACATGATCTGGCAAAGATTGCTCCTTAAGCCAAGCATGCCTTCTAAGTACAGACCCAGTGACAGCAGCCCTGCAAGGTGCCTCTAATGAATCAAAACCACATTGCAAAGTGTTTTGCAACTTGTTCAGCAGAATGCATTAAATCCTGTAATTCTTTATTTTCAGCACAGTCAGGAATCAACATCATTTTTCTGTTTAAGCAATCCAATGATATGCTGTTGATACTTTAACATATGAAACTGGCAGTGGCCCTAATGACCAAAGTTGCATAAGTGTATACCTTCTTACCCCATCTATCCAATGCCCTGGAATCTCTATCAGAGGGGGTACGGTTTTGGCAGTAGTAGCCTTAATGCCCTTGGGTCCCTGAGAAATGGTCTCAGGATTTGCAGTAGGATTTTTAAAGAGGAACTTGTGAGAGAAGTGAGATTGCACAGAGTTTGGCCATAAGTTATCCCCTGCGGATGGCCACACTCTGTGTTTTGTGCTTGGGTGTGGCCCATCTGAATGTGGACTGCGACATGTGTGGGCTTCAATCCCCGCGCCATAAAAGATAGAAAGGTCAAGTTGGCCCTCAAAGGCCTTCTTCCTCCTTCAGATTCTGTTTCCTTGTCTCCGGCTTCGGTCATAGCAGCTGCTGTGGATGCCTCTTCCTCCACTCTTCCGCTGGCTTCTCCTCCCTCCCAGGCTAGAACTCAACCTCCTGTACCAAAGCCTGTGGTATCAATACCAAAGCAAGAAAAAAGACCATTGGAACTCAGTCATATGAAGATCATATACATAAAAATGTACTTTCCTAATCAAGCCATCAACTTGATACTTGCACAGAAGCATATATGCATTCTCATCTTTCATCATTTCATGCATCTTCCTTAAATAGTGCTATCAGGACAATACCCCCTCCCTTATTAGCTGGACTGATTTCCAGATGTGAGGTTTCACACAATGTCCTCAGGGCTTCATATCCACCTGATGTCAAACTATGAAAAGAAGCACCAGCGCTTACGGTTTGTATATGTTGTTATGGATGGCTTAGATTAAAATCATAATTTGCTGGCGTGTTGGTCGTACTTGTTTTTACGTTTATTTTTTACAATCCAACCTTTACCCACAAGTTATCTTTGTGTTTCTACGTTATCTCAACTATTCCCCATATCTCAGAGCACAACATAGGGCTGCCTCTCTCCCAAGTACTATTCACTATGTATACTGAGCAGAGCTTAAAAAAAAAAAAAAAAATTTCAAGGATTTAGAATACAACAAACAATCCACAAAACAGCTCTCTACACCAGCATTTTAATCTTCTGGGGGGGGGGGGGTGATATGGCATAACCTCCTTAAACTATTCATCTTCCTTAGAAAGCTACACATCAATCTACCCTTCCTTCATCTAGGCTGATGAGAGACGCCATATTCCTGTCTTCTTTTGTGTAAATGTCAACAAATCTCAACCTTCAACAATTGGTTATACCACCCCAGTGTCAATTAAACTTGCATCCCCAAACCTTAGTAATGACAGTGCCTTTAAATACCAGAGTGTCTGGGTGACCAACATACTGAAGACATTTAATATACTCTCAGAAAAGATAAAAGAGAGATAAAAAGATGGATGTCACTGTCATTGGACTTCAGAAGCTAACAGTGGTGTCCTTGGTTACTCCCCATTGTTTATACAGCTTTCAAGCATTCCACAGACTATCCCAAAGAGAAATCTGGCAGATGGGAAGATCTGGTCAAGGGCATTATATGGAAGGCACCAAACTGAGGGTTTCCTGGGGCCACTTAATATTAGATAAGGAGTATGGGGGCCTAGGACTGCAGGAATATTTCCACACAGTATGGATTTAAAATATTTACAGTTGCAGTTAGACAAATATACTGCCAGATGGAAACAAGTAACTTGCATTCCAAAGTATGGCACTGGGCAAGTCCAACCTGCTTCCCCTTTCACCCAAATGGTTCCATCTATATCTGCTTAGTTGGACTCAGAGAAGATCAAACCCTGCAAGATTTTTTTCCCTTCAAACTGGCTTATCCAAACTAGGTAAAAGAGAAGAGGAGTCTTATAAACTGGCAAAGAAAATGAATTAAGTAAAAGTACTGGAAAAAAACATCCAGGGTCAGAATTGGCCAACATGGCATCAATTAAGGGAAGAACTGAACCTTAGACATAATCTACGTTCAGACATTCAGGGTATTCCTGCTGCTTCTGAAAAAATTGCAAATCTTCCCAAAAGCTAAAGCATGCAGACCAGTGCTTGTAGACATACTAGAGGCTATAAGTAGGGACACAACCTCCAGCAAGAGTGGTTTGTGTGGCTTATAAAGGATATAGACCGCTGACCAATAACAGTGGCTCTATAATGGCAAAACAAATGGGAAGCAGAACTTCAGTTTCAACGTAATCAGGAAAAGTGGCTACACCTTTATTCACTTAGTAGATGTGCTACAAAGCACAGTTTAAGATATGTGCACGAAAATGTCTGCACAACTATACTGACACTCCCGCAAAGCTAGAAGCAATGTTTCCAGCAACCTGTCCTGTACTGTTGGTGATGAAACACTCAGACTGCCCCAAGTTAAATCAATGTAAGAAGACATAAAAGACCTGGTCCTCAAGACTATTCAAAACACAAAACAACTCATTTTATACTGCTAGCAGCCAAAAAAGTAATTCATGATATTGGAAATCAGTAACCATTTCCCCCTCCTCGAGAAGACTATGGTCATGGACAAACTAACAGAATTGCAGACAAATGAGCTAAGGTTACTAAATAGGGAAACAAAATACAGTTGTGTACACTTACCATAAATGTAGCTGTTCGAGTGAATGCACTGTTGCAGTCATCACATTTGGGTTATCCCTGCCAGGGTAGCCCTCGGCAGGTCTGAATACCAGTGGCTTAGTATTTCTGCGTCGGTTGCTGTTGCTTCAGGACTGACATCAGGTCATCAGTAGTATAAAGTAAGGCAGCCAATGCCATTACATCAGTTTTTCTTGCACTAACCTGTCAGGAGCCCCCAAGTAGGAGCCAGGTTCTGGTTGACGAACCCCACCAATAGAAAGTAAATACCAATATGTCCCTTGTAAGGAAAGAGAAGAAAAAAAGGGGATGGAGGGAGGGAAACCAGGACTGCAACAGTGAATCTAACATCTACATTTATGGTAAGTGTATACAACTGTACTATGTTCTTCATGTTTCAATGTTGCAGTCATCACATTTGGGTTGATTACCAAAGCTGAGGAAATGGCTGGAGGCAGTCAAGGAATCTAGGGGCTGGCTAGGATGCCCTGCAAGACTGCAGAGGCAAACCCTGCCCTGGATTTGGAGAAAAGAGGCAGGTGGTAATGTCTGGTAAAAGTGTGAACAGATGCCCAGGTGGCAGCCTTCAGGATGTCCCTAGTGGGGGCTCCTCTGAGGAAAGCTGAAGAGGTGGAGGCTGCCCTGGTGGAGTGAGTCTTGACCCCCTTGGAGGGAGGCCCTCCTTGTTGTTTGTAGCAGAAATGGATGCAGTGTGCTATCCATTTAGAAATGGTTTGTTTGGAGATGGTTTTGCCTTCTGCCCCTGTAGCAAAGCTAACCAGCAATTGATCAAACTTTCTGAAGGATTTAGTCCTGTCTAGATAGAATCTGAGCTGTCCGTGCACATCTAGAGAGTGCAGGATCCTCTCTCCCTTGTTCTGGGGATTAGGAAAAAAGGTGGGCAAATGAATGGATTGGTTGAGAGCCACAATGGACACCACCTTGGGCATGAAGGATGGGTTAGTCCTGAGGGATACCCTGTCAGCATGGAAGATGATGAAGGGTTTCACAGCCATGAGTGCTTGCAGCTCGGAGACTCTTCTGGCTGAAGTGATGGCCAGAAGGAAAGCAGTCTTCCAGGAGAGAAATTTTAGCTCTGCAGAAGAAGCCGGTACGAAGGGGGCAGGGTGAGCTTTTCAAACACAAAGTTGAGGTCTCAAGCTGGGGTTGGTGCTCTTCTGGGTGGCCTCAAGTTGCTAGCCCCTCTTGGGAACTGTTTGATCAAGGGGTGTGAGAAAAAGGGGCTGCTCAGTGGGAAAATGAGCAGAGGCATGAATTTTAATACAGGAAAAAGAGAGGCCACTATGTAGTTGGTCAGCTAACTAATCCAGGATGAGAGGGAGGGAGGGCTGTGCCGTACTGGCTCCCTTAGCCTGAATCAAGGTGCAGAACCTTTTCCATTTGTCAGCATAAGACTTTCTAGTGCTACGGTATCTGGCCTCATGAATAACATCTAGAACCGGTTTACTGAGGTTGGCAGACTGGTTGGGGGTTAGGGAAGAAGCCAAACTGAGTGCCTGCAATTGGGGATGCATGAATTCCCCTTCCCTCTGGATCAGGAGGTTTGGAATCTGAGAAAGATGCCATAGTGGCAGTAGGGTCAGGCTGCGCATGGCAGAGGCTGTATGCCAAAGGGTCAAGGCCAGCTTGCATAGAGGGTAGGAGTGAGTCCCTCCCTGCTTGCTGATGTACCACATTACAGTGGTGGTGTCTGTTTTGATCAGGAGAGCCCCTGGGGAGAGAAGGGGTTTGAAAGCTATCAAGACGTGCTGGACAGCCATCATCTCTTTTTGGTTGATGTGCAGAGGGATTTGCTGTGGGCTCCACTGGCCCTGTATGCTCCTGCCTTCCAGGTGGGCACCCCAGGCACAGTCTGATGCATCTGTGGTGAGGGTCTGGGCAGCTGGGGGTGGTGAGAAAGGTAGTGGGAGCATGCTGTTGCCCACCAAAGAAAATCTTTTCTGAGGCAAGAAATTATAGGTATAAGAGTCTCCAGGTCTTGAGAGTGTTGACACCAAAGTTTCCTCATATGAAGTCTGGCATACAGAATGAGTAGTATGCAAGATGCCATGAACCCCAGAGCTTGCAGAATCTTCCTTGCAGATAGCTGGGGTCTGGTGGCAGTTAAGAGATAAGCAGGCTGTCAGGAAATGTTGCTTTTCTGGTGAAAGGAGTACCATCTGGGATGCTGTGTCCAGGCTTGCTCTCAGGAATATAATCCTTTGGGTGGGCACCTGTTTGGATTTCTTTTCGTTTACCCTAGGGAGGTTTGCAGGTTCTCTACAAAGGCCAGGTGCTTGAGCAGCTTTTCCTAGCTGTCTGCCTGAATTAGGCAGACGTCTAAGTATGGGTAAATCGGGATATTCCTTTGTCTGCAAAAGGCAATGGCCGGGGCCAGACATTTTGTGAAAACTCTGGGAGAGGTAGATAAGACAAAGGGAAGCGCAGAGAACTGAAAGTGCTGAGATCCTGCCCTGAAACTGAGATATTTCCTGCATGATTCCCTGATAGAAATATGGAGGTAGGCCTCTTTTAGAGCTAGGGTAGCTAGCCAAGCATCCTTGGAGAGCATGGGTAGCAGCTGCTGGAGGGCAAGCATTTTGAATTTTGGGATCACCAGGAAGATGTTTAGAATGGATAGATAGAGGATGGGGCGCCAGGTGCCCTCTTTTCTGGGTACCAGAAAAAGTCTGGAGTAGAAAGCTTGGCGCCTCTGTTCTGCAAGAATGTGGTCTACTGTCCTCATAGAGAGCAGGGAAAGGACTTGCTTTTGCACCTCTGGCCACTGGTTTGGAGGTAGATATGGAAAACTTTTTGGGGTAGGAAGGGTGTGGAAAGAAAATTCGTATCCCTGGGACACTATGTTGAGAACCCAGCGGTCGTTGGTAATGGTGGCTGAGGTGCTTGCGTGAAAGGAGAGGTTTCCTCCTAGGTGTAAGTGAAGGTGGGCAGAGGGAGGAGGTGGGGGAGGTGAGTAATTGTGAGTTCTTACCATAAGGGGTGGCTTAGAACTCCCTGGTTTTGAAGTGGAAGTACTTCACTGCTTAGATTTCTGCATTCCTTGTGGCTGCTGTCTGGGGGATCTGGTTCCCCGGGGTCTGGACTGGACTGGCTTAGTGGGAGCAAGAAAGAACCATTGCTTGGTGGGACAATGCCTGCTGAACCTGGGTGGCTGGACCTGTAAGAAATCCCCAACTGTTTGCATAGATTTTGCTTTTTCTTCCATCCTTTTTAAGACCTCTTCTGCCTTAGTACCAAATAAGTTGTCTTTCTGCAAGGGGGCATCCAACAATTTAGATTTGACATGGTGTGGCAAGGGCTGTTCCTTAAGCCATGCATGCCTTCAAATGACAGATCCAGTGACTGCTGCCCTGCAAGAAGCTTCTAGGGTGTCAAAACCACAGTGCAAGGTATGTTTAGTTACTTGACTTGCAGAATGCATTAACTCTTGTAACTCTTTAGATTCTGCACAAGCAGGAAAGGGAGACTTTTTTTTGTTTGAGGAGTTCCAGGGTATGCTGCTGAAACTTTAGCATATGGAACTGACAATTTAGTGCCCTGATAGCAAGAGTAGCTAAGGTGCATACTTTTTTACGCCATCTTTCTAGTGCGCGGGAATCCCTATCTCAGGGGGTGGGATTCTTAGCAGAGGTTGCTTTAATCCCATAATCCCATTAGGCCCTTGAGAAATTACCTCAGTGACAGCAGTAGGACATTTTAAAAAGAAATCTGTGAGAGTCAGGGAACTCCATTGTACCTGTCTGGTTTTCTGAGTGCAGGAGAGAGGGTGTCAGGACTCTAGCTGGATTCCAGAAAAACATCCTCCAGGACTGTGCTGTGGAAGATCTAAGAATTCCCGGAGTCTCTTTTTAGAACAAGGGTAGCCCTGACTCTCTCATTGGAAATGCTCCCTTAAGGTATGAAGGGTTTCCCCAAAGGAAAAATCCTCTGGGGGAGAGGCGGAAATGATGGAATCCTCTGCATCAGAATCCTCATAAGTAGAGAGGGATTGCATGTCTTTACATTTAGAATCATCAGAGTCATCTGACACTTATTCAGACAAAAATCTACAGGGGACAGATCTCTTCCTTTTGGAGGGGGGTAGCTTGGCTTCCCCTGATCAGCAGGTACCTTGGCTTCCCCTGATCAGCATGATAAGGTCTTCCGCCATTTTAAACATTTCAGACTAAGGCAAGGAAGCAGGAACCCGAGATTGGGTTTTCTGTTTCTTGGGTGAGGTTTGTACCCCGGGCCTAAGAAACTCGGTAGTTTTCAAAAAGAACAGTAGTTCGAAAGACGTCGGTTTGTGTCGAGAATCGGTAGTGCGAAGGACTTCCTCAGAAGCTGGTGCCTTCTCAGCGGCTCTGGACCCATCCATGGTAGAGACGACAGCAGGATCCCTAGTCGAAAAAGAGTTCTGCGGCATACTGGACTCCGAAAGGGTCACAGTAGTGGCCTGCAAATCCACAGAAGCGGGCATCAGGGGCTGCGAAAGCACTTCACTGAGGACCGGGGAACTGACGACTAGCTTAACGGAAGCATCATCGGTAGGTTTGGACCTGTGCAGTCTGTCTCTGTCTTTACCTTTAAGTTTTTACAGAAGATCTGCTGTCGGATGGCTTACCAAAACCATATCGGAGTTTGAGGACCGTAAGCAAAAATATCTAGCTACAATAAGGGCCCAACGACAGATAGTTCTGGTATTGAACAAAGCACAGAAGTGACAGCGGGGGACGTTGTGGTCTGGGCCTAAACAAGTGACGCAGTAAGAATGAAAGTCTCGGTGTAGTATTCTCTTTCCACATGTGATATAACGGTTAACTTTTTCTGACATCGGTTAGTGCAATAAAAAAGGATCCCCAATGGGGTACTTAGCTTTAGAAGACTTCAGCTTCAAATTGGTAGACAAAACTCAGGTAGCGGCCGACCGGCACTCGTGCAAACTACTTCTGCTTCGGGCTCCACAGCAAGAAAGACTAATGTAATGGCGTCGGCTGCCTTACTTTATACTACTAACGACCTAACGTCAGTCCTGAAGCGACAGCAACTGACGCAGAAATACTAAGCCTCTGGTATTCGGGCCGGCCGAGGGCTACCCGTAGGGATAACTCAAATGTGATGACTGCAACAGTGAAACACGAAGAACATCAAGAGTGTATGCCAGGAAATGGAAAAGGTGGCTGTACTTCCAGCAAGATATCTCACAGCTACCCAAAAACCCACAAAAAGAAGCCCAAACTAGACAAACTGAATAGACATCAAGATACACAGTCTTTATCTGGTACACATGACTGCTGCCACTATGAATACACATTCGCTAAGGGTATTAATCACAATGTTTTTTTTGGATATGTATTACTGTATATACAGTATTATATGTTCTCTTATATGGTTGATGCAATGTTAATTGTTCCTAACAAAAAAATAAATAAATAATAATTCTAAGTTCTCAGGACGGAATGGCAACCCTCTCAGTCTGCAGTCAGTCTCTTATAGACCCACTATGGAGATATGTGTCTAGCCTTTCGAGCCATGAATGATCCTAGCTATTTCTTCACAGGAAGTACAGTTGTATAAAATCTTACCTTAACAGTAGATGTCCTTACTTTCACTGTTACAGTATTCCTTACACATTAGAGTTCCCCTGCCAAGGGTAGCCGGTCTGGCCAGTATACAAAAGCTTTAGGTTGTTATAAGGACTATGTCACATGTATGCTCCCCACTCATGGAATAGGGCATAAAGGTGACGCATGGATGAACCTTCCTCAGAACTGAAAATCCCCAGGAAGAACAATCCAATGAGTAAAAGAGGAACACGAGCATCCAAAAGGAGAAAAAGAAAATACTGCACCAATGAAGGAAAGGACATCTACTGTTCTGGTAAGAATTTACACAAATGTTCTGTATCCTTCCATATCACTGCTGCAGTATTCCTTACAATAGGGATAGTACAAATGCTCAAGGGGAAACTTGGGAGGAGGAAGGTCCAGCAAAGTCCTCTAGAAAGTCATGAAGGACAGCTCTGGCAAACCTGGCTGTAGACCTGGAAACTATATCCAAGTTATAATGCTTGGTAAAAGTTTGCACACAAGTCCAAGTAGCTGCCTCAAGGATGGAGTCGGTATTCAATTCTTTAAAAAAAAATAAGCACTAGCAGAAGCCACAGCCCTGGTAGAATGAGCCTTAATAGAAGAAAGTTTTTTTCCCCGTGAAAAGAGAGTAACAAAAGGAAATGGCCTTACAGATCCCGGAAGAAATAGTTTGCGTAGAAAAAGCCAAATCTAAAGGCTTCAGAAAAAAGGAAACAAAAAGTTGCTCAGATTTATGAATGGCTTTAGTTTTATCTAAATATCAGAGTTGTCTAGGCAACCCAAGGTGTGACTAACCTTCTCACTAGCAAACTGCAGAGAAGGGGAAAAAGGTAGGCAAATGAATACACCGATTAACAGAAAACTCATTAACCATCTTGGGCATAAAAAAGGATTAGTATGAAGAGACACCCTGCTCTTACAAAAATAAAAAATAAAAAAAGAAGAATAAGGGCCTGAAGCTCAGACACCCTTCTAGCTGAAGTAAGGGGCAAAAGAAAAACAGTCTTCCAAGTACAATGCTGCAAGGAAGATGAAGCTGCAGGCTCAAAAGGAGCCTGAGTCAGTTCAAGAACAAAATTAAGGTCCCCTAGGAGGAGGAAAAGGCTGCCTGGGAGGCCTAATATGAAGGATGCCTTTAAGGAATTATAATGACCTCAAATCTAGGTGCCAAAGGAGAAGTCAAAGGCAGACAAGCAGAAATAGCTGAAAGCTGGGCTTTGACCGAAGAGTAATCCAACCCAGCATTGAGCAATTCACACAAATATAGAGTTACGAGCAAGACACTAGGCAGAAAATGTCTTCCATTTGGATAAATATTTCCAAGAAGTGGTTTTCCTGGCATCCTGCAGAACCTGAAGCACGTTCTCAGAAAAAAACATGCCTAAAAGGGATCAAAACCCTATCACTCACAGTGTCAGCTGAAGAGTGGACAAGTGGGGGTGGATAAGAAAACCCCTTGTTTTGTGTCAGTAGGTCCACCCAGTGAGGTAACTTGTGAGGATTGCTCTTGGCTTAGTGCAGAAGAGGATGGAACTAATGCTGTCAGGGTCAAAAAGAAGTCACCAACAAGATTTTGGGAGTCTTGTTCTATCTTGAACAGGACCCTCCGCATGAGAGGAAAGGGATGGAAGGCATAAAGAAAACATTGCCTTCCAAGAGTAAGAGAAGGTGTCCACATTTCAAGCCAGAACACATGGGACTGTGGAGCAAAAGTGAGGAAGCTGTCTGTTCAGAGAGGAAGCAAAAAGATTTACCCAAGGAGTACCCTACTGGTGGACAATATCCAGAAACAGGTCCAGGAGTCTGCGTTACCAACTTGCTCAAAGTCTTCCACAATGTTCTATTCTGAAGAATATAAAAAGCAGCTTGAACAGTCACCTGATACTGGACAGCCAGATCCCAAACCTGACAAGCTAGCCTGCACAAGAGGTAAGACCATGTCCCCTTTTGCTTGTTGATGTACTACATCACTGTGGTGCTGTCTGTAAATACTTTGGAGAGACCCTGGAAGGAACAGAGTATGGAGGGCCAGAAGAACCTTCATCTCTCTAATCTTGACATAGTCCTTCTTCTGAAGAAGGGACCAAAGGCCCTGAATCTTTGGAGGACCGAAAGAAGCTCCACACCCCATGTCTGAGACATCCAAAAAGAAGTCCTGAGAGTGTAATGGAGGCTGAAAAGGAAGCCTAGGGTTGACAGGCAGTTGATGAATCTATCACTGAAGCTCTAGCTTGAGGCATGGAAGAGGAGGAATTGGAAAGTCCAAAGGATAAGAATGTTGAAGCCAGACTGACTTTAGGAACCATTGCAGCATTCTCATATGAAGTCTGGCTAGAGGAAGCATATGAATGGTGGAAGCCATGAAGCCCACAGCCCTTAGAAATTCACTGGTTCTAACACAAACCAGAGGAAGAGGGCACTGAAAAATGCAATCAGATGTAAAGCCTTGGGAGGTTGCAAAGATGCCAGTATAGGAATGGTCTGTAGCTTGCACCCAAGAAAAACATAATCCTGAGGAGTCACGAAGGATTTTTGTAAATTTACTGTAAAACTTAGGCTCTGTAAGAGGCAAAAAGCATAGTAAAGGTGCAGAAGCATGGCCACTGGAGAGGAAGCCTGAATGAGCAGGTCGTCCAGATAAAAGACCTGTATTCCCCTCAACCTGCAGAAAGCAATGACAGAAATGAGGCATTTGGTGAAGAACCCGGGGGCAGTAGAGAGGTCAAAGGGCAAAGCACAGAACTGAAAATGCAAAAAATATAAACAATTTCCTGAAATGGGGATGAATAGGTATATGGAGATAGGCATCCTTGAGGTCCATAGTTTTAAGGGACAGCATTCAAAAGAAGGAACTTTTAAAATGGTGTTGAGCTGAAAACGATCCAGAATCCAGGTGCCTTCTTTCCTGGAAACCAGAACCATTCCTTCTGAGAAGCAGAAACTGCTTGGATGATGTCTTGAGACAAAAGGCTCTGAAGGGCATCCAGACAAGGCAGCTGTTCCTGAGGAGGTTGAGAAATGTCCAAAACATGGAGGAAGGGGTTTCCATACCATGCAGTACCCCTGACGAATGATGGACAGAACCCAATAATCCTGAGTGATCTTTAACCAACTGTGAAAAGACAGGAAAAAATGAAGACAGTCAGACAGAACCTAGTTTGTCTGGAAACGGAGGGTTCTGAGCTTTAGGAGTCTGAGTAGACTTAGCAGAAGGTACCCTTTCTGGAACCCTTTTCACCTTTGGGAGGAGGGAGAGACTGTCTACATACAAAGCCAGACTTTGTAGGATAATTCCTCTGAAATTTGGGAACAGGGTAAACAAAAATATGTTGTTTCAATTCCTGCATAGCCTTACCCTTCCTGCTGAAGACAATTAAAAAACTTAGCAGCTGTAGAATCAAAAATATTTTTATTGTCAAGAGGAGCAAACATCAATGTGGCCTTAATATCATCAGGCATAAGCTAAGGGTGAAGCCAGGAATAATGCCTTAACACAGAACCAAACGCAGCAGCTCTGGAAGTGGCATCAGCTGCGTCATAACTACATTTAATGGAATGGCAAGCCACTTGAGAAGACAATCCCAACAAAAAGAGGACCAACGCTTTCCCCTCACAATATGGAAGGTCTGAAATAGCTTAAAAAGCAAAGGGCTAAAACATACCTGGTCATATGGGTCTGGTAATTCACAGCCCAAATGGCCAAGGTAGCAGCAGTGTGAACCTTTTTTCCCAATCTTTCCATGGCCCTACTGTCCTTGTCAGAGGAAAACATTTTATAGGAAGGCAAAAGCTTGGAAAGCTTATCAGAAGAAATAGGAATAACACAGGAATCAGCAGGGGGACACTGAAAGAAATTTGCAATCATCAGGCACCTTATAAAACAGTTTTTTTAGGAGCTGGAGGCTGGAAATCAGGAGCCTGAGAAGCTAATAATAATGTATCCAACAAAGCAGCAAGCACAAGAACAGCAGAGGGCTTAGGAGACTCCATGTGAAGGACTTTATAATACCTCTTCTGAACAAAAGAAACCTGGGTGCAGTCGCACTTAAATGTAATCATATCAGAGAGAGTATCCTTAAAAGGAAATCTCTTCTAAAAGAGAGTCTGAACTAACAGATTCTTCTTCCTCAGAACCATAATCCAAGGGAGAGGGAATCTAGGAGAAATGGGCCAAAGATTTTTCATCAGAGTCTAATTCCTCATCAGAAGAATCCTGCTCCCTGGGCCTCTTAACAGGAGTAAAGGACCTAGGGCGGAGGGCTGTTAGGAACAGTGACTCCCTGAGGGAGGATCCTTAGGAGTAAGGAAAATATGCTTAGCCTTCTGCTTCTTCTTTAAAGGGACGTCAGCCCTAAACATCTTAGCAGGTTCTGACCTCTGCTAAACACTCAAAGTAGTGGGAATCTCCACTCAAACATGAATTTGCACCCCTTGGTCCCTCGGATATCATCAGCCGCAGTTCCCCCTCGACATCTGAAATGGACATCTGCAGAGCCTATGATGTTATGCAAGAAGCTGGATCCATACCAGCCTCCGAAACAGTCGCAGGAATCTGGCAGACAAGACAGTCGATTGTCTGGGCTTTCACCAGCCTCAAGTGAAACGCCTGGGAAGCCGGTACAGCAGAAGCATCCGTCCTAACTTTTTTGGCCTTCTTGTAGACGGCTGACCCTTGGTCCGGGACAATTTCTCCATTATACCATGTGCCAACAATTTAAGACACTGGTTTTCCAGAAAGATGGATAAAGAAGAGAGAAGACTACGAAGAGTTTTAGGGATAAATCCCTGACAAATACGGCAAGGTGTATGGTCATGAGAAGCACCCAAGCAAAACATACTGGCATTTCTCTTTCTGGATGACACATAACTGTACAACCAAAAGTGAAGGGCAAGATAAAGAAAAAAACAACCAGGCATTTACCTGAAATGGCTTGATAACCAGCAAACAAAGGAGCCTTCAAACCAATGATCAAAGATGGTGTTCGAACTGATGGCAAAGAAACTCCGAGAAAAGTACATTCGTAAGTTAACTTTATGACCTACGCCAAAAGTGGGGAGCATACTTGTGACGCATGATGTCCCTAGGACAACCAAAGGCTTTGGTATAGTGGCCGGATGTTGGCCTATCCTTGGTAGGGGATCCCTAATGTAAGGAATACTGCAAGAGTGACATGGAAGGACATCAGATGGTACCTCAAAAAATGGTTAAAGGAACTAAACCTTCATCAGCAGATAAAGGCACTTTGGCATGATAGATCCAAGCCCATTTTCAAACTCCGAAACAAGCACCCATATCACCTTTAAGATAAGCCTATATAAAACTGGATGGGCAGCCTCAAATTCACCTCAGTCAATATTTTCTTGTCCTATTTGATGCCAGAACTTTTGATTTTTTTTTTGGCTAGACTTATAATGGTCTGCAGACTAAGTGCACAGTACATATCAATGAGTCACAGCTGCAACCTCTGGGTGTCATGACCCTGAAAGGCCATCAGGTATCCGCTGTGATTCACTTGCATTTTTTCCTTGTAGTGGCCCCATCTTGCTTTTCTGTGGCTTGCCGTTGCCTTAAGGGGAGAAAGGCCAGTTTCTATGGAGAAATGAAAAGCTCTACATATCAATGCATGTTTTCCCCCTTTTCCTCTAGTCTCTTACACTTCTTTTCTTCAGTGAGCCCAAACAGCTGCCTCTTGTTTGGAGATAAATTACAGGATTTCTGCTTTTACAGGCTCCGGCGGTAGTTGTGATCTCAGCCGGATATCTCCTAACTGCAGGCAATATGGCAGCTGCCCTGCATACTGTATCCACTACATCACAGCTTCATTTAATAGATTTACACAGCCTCAGTTTTAAGACTGCCAAGCAAAATCAAGCATCTTCCTCTTTAGGTTGTCATCCTCTCTCTCAACCGGTTAAGGAGGGACTCCTGAAACTTCAGCATGCGAGACTGGCAGTTAAAGGTTAGCAGGCAAGATAGCAGAGGTGTCAGTCTTCTTCGATAGCGAGGATTCTGCTCCTCCTGTTTTTGGAAAGACAGCTTTTGGTTAATACAAAAATAAATAAATAAATAAATAAATAAATAAATAAAGCACAACATATCCCATGCTAGAATCCAGGGGCACCACTGTTTTATCAGCCAACTGGTTCTTATACAGATGTTTGTGGGAGTCATGGAACATAGAGAAATGGTCCGGCTTACTAGAAGTTGGGGGGGTTGAAGTCTTGCTCCAAAAAGGCACTGTTAAATGCATAATCCATAACTGGAAAAAGTGACCTCACACAGGCCCAGAAAATTCCTACATCTAATCAGGGCATGAAGAAATTCTTTGGCCAAATGATACATCCGCTGGGAGGGAGGCAAAATCCCTAGTGTCTGACTCCAGGTAAGACACAAAAGAAATCTGTTCCACAAATGTCAGATCATCCTCTTCAAAGTCTAAGGTATATAAATCCCACCAGGGGTCATTTCTGTTTTGAAGAAGGCACTCCCAATACTTACATTTTAGAGGCTGACTTGTCTGGACTTCAGAAAATCTGTGATGTCCTGGGCCAAGTGAAGAAGTTTCCGGGGGGGAAACCTGCTCAGCCCAGGCTGAGATAAGACAGCAAATATCCATTTCAACTTAGGCATTGTAGGTCTGCATTTAAAACTGTGGTCTGCCTTACTGTTTTTGCTTTATGGGAAGATGCCACAGACCTCAACCCAGTCTTCTCTGACCTCCTTACAAATAAATCATCCCTTCACTAACAGAAAGTACAGTGTACACTTGCCATAAATGTAGATGTTCATAAATGTAGATGTTCGGGTGTATTCACTGTTGCAGTCATCACACTTGGGTTATCTGCCTGCAGGTAGCCCTCAGTCGGCCCGAATACCAGAGACTTAGTATTTCTACGTCAGATGCTGTCACTCCAGGACTGACGTCAGGTCGTCAGGGGTATAAAAACAGGCAGCCAATACCATTACATCAGTTTTTCTTGCCCTAAATGTCAGGTGCCCCCCAAACAGGGAGCTAAGTTATGGTGGGGAAAACACCATCAGTAAAAAGTAAATACTAATAACAATACCCCTGAAAGGGGTGAGTAATAGCCATAGAGAGAACAGAGTGTGAGAGAGAGAAAAAACAGGGGGCTGGAGGGAGGGAAACCAGGACTGCAACAGTGAATACACTCTAACATCTACATTTATGGTACGTGTACACAGCTGTACTATGTTCTTCATGTTTCACTGTTTCAGTCATCACACTTGGTTGGATTCCCAAAGCTGAAGAAGGGTGGAGGCAGTCAAGAAAAGATGGGGCTGGCTAGTATGCCTTGCAGGACTGTTGCAAAACCTGCCCTGGATTTGGAAAAGATAGGCAGGTGGTAATGCTTGGTGAAGGTGTGTACAGAACTCCAGGTAGCAGCTTCAAGGATGTCCCTGGTAGGGACTCCCATGAGAAATGCTGTAGAGGTAGATGTTGCCTACTGGAATGTGTTCTGACAGCCTCAGGGGTTGGTTTCCCATGCTGCTTGTAGCAGAAATGGATGCAGTGTGCTATCCATTTGGAAATCATTTGTTTTGAAATGGCCTTGCCCTCTGCCCCTGTTGCAAAGCTGACTAGTAACTGGTCAGATTTTCTGAAGGGCTTAGTCCTATCAAGGTAGAATCTGAGCTGTCTCTGCACGTCCAAGGAGTGCAGGATCCTTTCCCCTTTATTCTGAGGATTAGGGAAGAAAGTTGGCAAATGAATGTAGCCACACTGGACACCACTTTAGGCATAAAGTAAGGGTTAGTCCTGAGGGAAACCCTGTCAGTATGGAAAATAATTAAGGGTTCCACAGGCATACGTGCTTGTAGCTCAGACACTCTTCTAGCTGAAGTGATGGCCAGAAGCAAGTCTGTTTTCCAAGAGAGGAATTTTAACTAAGCTGACGCAGCAGGCTCAAAGGGGGGAAGCATGAGCTTTTCCAGTACAAAGTTAAAGGTCCCGAGCAGGGGCGGGTGCTCTCCTTGGTGGCCTTAAGTTGTTTGCCCCCCTCAGGAACCGTTTGATAAGAGGGTGTGAGAAGAGAGGTGGCTCAGTGCTGTAATGAGCCGAAATGGTTGAGGCATGTATCTTAATGGAGGAGAAGGACCGGCCTTTGTGGAGTAGATCTGCTAAGTAATCCAGGATTACAGGCAGGGAAGGCAGAGTTGTGTCCTCTCCTTTGAGCTGAATCCAGGAGCAGAACCTTTTCCACTTATCAGCATATGATTTTCTTGTACTGGGTCTTCTGGCTTCAAGAAAGACTTCCAGCACCTGCTTGCTTAGGTTTGCTGGGGGAGAAATCAAGGAATAAGCCAGGCTGCAAGATTTACGGTTTGCAGTTGTGGATGCAAAATTTCTCCCTGTTGCTGAGAGAGCAGGGTTGGGTTCTGGTGTAGGTGCCAGGATGGCACCGGTGACAGGCTGAGCAGGAGTGGGCACCAGTGCTGGCGTGGCCAGTCCGGGGCAATCAGAATTGTCCTTGGTCTGTCCTGCCTTATCTTGAGTAATGCTCTTGAGAGAAAGGGTAGAGGGGTAAGACATAGATTGACAGATTTACCCACTGAAAATATAGGGCATCAACTTTCCAGGCCCTGCTGTGAGGATACCTGGTGCATAATTTGCTGAGCTGGTGGTTGTAGGGGGAGGCAAAGAGATCCACCTCTGGGGTCCCCCATTTCTGAATCAGAAGGTTGAAAATGCTCGGCTCCAATTGCCACTCCTGTGGGTCTAGGAGATTTCTGCTCAAGTCTGTCAGTGAGTTTTGTTTGCCTGGCAGGAATTGAGCTTGCAGATGGACTTGCATGTCCAAGGCAGTGTGCCACAGGGCCATGGCTAACCTGCAGAGTGGGTAGGAGTGGGTTCCCCCCTGCTTCTTGATGTACCACATAACTGTGGTGTTGTCTGTTTTTATTAGCAGTTGTCCTGGAAAGAGAAGGGATCTGAAATTGGTCGGGGCATTCTGCATAGCTAGCATCTCTTTTTGGTTGATGTGCAGATGAATTTGACTTGGGCTCCAATGGCCCTGAATGCATTTGCCATCCATATGTGCTCCCCAGGCATAGTCTGAAGCTTCTGTGGTTAGGGTCTGGGTGGCTTGGGGTTTAGAAAAGGGCAGTCCCTTGTTGTGGTTGCATGCTTCTGCCCACCAGAGGAACTCTGTCCTTAGACAGGATATGATAGGAATGACTTGTTTCCAGTCCTGAGAATGTTGGCACCAAAGACTTTTAAGTACCACTGAAGTTTCCTCATATGCAGTCTTGCATATGGAATTAGCAGTATACATAAGGCCATGAACCCTAGGGCCTGCAGTATTTTTCTTGCGGATAGCTGGGTTCTGGTGGCCATTAGTTTGAAGTAGGCTGTCAGACAGACTTGTTTTTCTGAAGTGAGGAATGCCATCTGGGATATTGTCCAAGCTTGCTCCCAGAATACAAATTTTTGACTGGGTACCAGTTTTGATTTATTTTCGTTGATGGTGTACCCCAAGGAAGTGAGAAGGTGTTTCACAAATGTCAGGTGCTGCAACAGCAATTCCTGACTGTCTGCCTGAATCAGGCAGTCGTCCAAGTATGGGTAAATTTGGATATTTCTCTGCCTGCAATATGCAATGGCTGGAGCCAGGCATTTTGTGAAAACTCTGGGCGCAGTAGGCAAGGCAAAGGGAAGTGCAGAGAACTGATAATGCATAGAGCCTGCACTGAAACGTAGATACTTCCTGCATGATTCCCTTATGGGGATGTGCAGATAGGCTTCTTTTAAGTCTAGGGTGACTAACCAAGCATCCTTGGCTAGCATAGGAAGAAGCTGTTGCAGGGTAAGCATTTTGAATTTTGATACCACCAGGAAGGTGTTGAGAATTGAAAGATCCAGGACTGGCCACCAAGAGCCATCTTTCCTGGGTACCAGGAAGAGTCTGGAGTAGAATCCTTGACCCCTCTGTTCTACTGGAACCGGCTGAACAGCTCGGATATTGAGCAGAGAATCTACTTGGCTTTGAGACTCTGCCCACTGGTTTGGAGGAAGGTCTGGAAACCCGCTTGGGGTTGGTAGTGAATGGAAATATAATTTGTACCCCTGGGATACAATGCTGAGGACCCACCGGTCTTGTGTGATGAACATCCAGTTTTTTGCATGAAGGACAAGTTTTCCTCCTAGGGGCATGAGCAATTGGGCAGGGCTGGGGAGTGGAGTAAGGAGGGAAGTCATTGTGAGTTTTTTTTTTCCATAAGGAGGTGGCTTACCACTCCCTGCTTTAGGGGTGGGGGCGCTCCATTGCTTAGACCTCTGCATACTCGGACTGTAGTCTGGGTGGTCTGTTTCCCCTGGGTCTGGTTTGAGAAGGCCTGGAAGGGGGCTGGAAAGGACCAGTGTTTGGAACGGCAATGCCTACTAAATCTAGGGGGTCGCACTTGTAAAAATTCTTTAACAGTCTGCATAGACTTAGCTTTTTCTTCCATCTTTTTACGAACTTCTTCTGCTCTTCCATCTTTTTACGAACCTCTTCTGCTTTGGTGCCAAACAAACTCTCTTTATTCAAAGGAGTGTCTAGTAACTTTGATTTGACATGGTCTGGCAAGGTCTGCTCCTTGAGCCAAGTATGTCTTCTCAGTACAGAACCAGTGACTGCTGCCCAGCAAGATGCTTCTAGGGTATGGTTGTTGACTTGGCTTGCAGAGTGCATAATCTCCTGCAATTCTTTATTTTCTGCATAGTCTGTAAAGGTTGCCACTTGTTGTTTAATAAGTTCCATAATATGTTGCTGGTACTTCAGCATGTGAAACTGACAATTCAATGCCCTAATAGCAAGAGCTGCAGAGGTATACAACTTCTTATCCCATCTGTCCAAAGCTCCGGAATCCCTGTCCAAAGGGGTGGGATTCTTGGCTGTAGTTGCCTTGATACCTTTAGGCCACTGGGAAATGATCTCTGGGTCAGCAGTAGGATTCTTGAAAAGAAATGTGAGTGTCAGGTACTCTGTAGTACCGGTCTGGCTTCCTAGGGGCAGGAGGTAAAGTGTCAGGAGTAAGACTGGATTCCATAAAAACATCAACATCTGAGACAAGGGGTATTGCTAAAGGCCCGTGTTGAGGCAACTCTAGGAATTCTCGGAGGCTCTTTATGGACTGAGGATAGTCTTGGCATTCCCAGTGGAAATGCTCTCTTAAGGTATGCAAGGTTTCACCAAAAGAAAAATCCTCTGGAGGAGGCAGAGGGAATGGATTCCTCTGCATCTGAATCCTCAAACAGATAAGGGCATGTCTTCATAATCAGAAATCTCAGCATCATCAGACTTCCTGGTCTGTAGAAGCTGTAGGGGACTGGTCTTTTTCTCTTAGCAGGGGAAGGCTGACTTCCCCTAATCAGTGTAATAAGGTCTTCGGCCATTCTAAACATTTGATTTTGTGACATGGAAGCAGGTGCATGCGCTTTGGTTGTCAGTTTTCTAGGCGTAGTGCATACTCTGGGCCTAAGAAACTCAGTAGTTTTGGTTAAAAAAGTTGTCGGTTTGAGTCGAACATCGGTTGAGTGAAGAACTGCCTCAGAAGCCGGTGCCTGCACAGTGGCTCCGGACCCATCCAAGGTAGATACATCCGCAGGTTCCTTAGTCGAAGAAGAGTCTTGCGACATACCAGACTCCGAATGGGTCTCGGTAGTGGCCTGCGAATCCATTGAAGCAGGCATCACGGGCTGCGAAAGCACCTCACTGAGTACCGGCAGATTGGCGACTAGCTTAACAGAAGCGTCGCTGGTAGCTTTGGACCTATGCAGTCTGTCTCTGTCTTTATCCTTACGTTTTTTCAGAATATCGGTAGTCGGATGGCTTACCGAAGCCATTTCAGAATACGGAGATAGAGATCGAAAGATTTTAGCGACAGAGAGCCCGATGACGAATGGTTCGGGCGATAAACAAGGCACAAAACTGACAGTGAGGTACATTATGGTCTGGGCCTAAACAGGTGACGCAGTAAGAATGAAAATCTCTGTGAGGTATTTGCTTTCCACAGGCAAGACAATTGTTTACTTTTTCTGACATCGGTTAGAGCAAGAAAAAAGGATCCCCCAATGGGGTACTTAGCTTTAGAAGACTTCAGGATTATTCAATTTGTAAACGAAAATTCAGGTAGCAACCAATCGGCACTTACGAACTGCTTCTGCTTCGGGCTCCTCAGCAAGAAAGACTGATGTAACGGCGGTGACTGCCTGTAATGGCATCGGCTGCCTGTTTTTATACCACCGATGACCTGACGTCATTCCTGGAGCAACAGCATCTGACACAGAAATACTAAGTCTCTGGTATTCGGGCCGACTGAGGGCTACCTGCAGGCAGATAACCGAAGTGTGATGACTGCAACAGTGAAACATGAAGAACATCCGACAGAACCAAAGGCCTGCTGAGAGGACCCAGGACTAAATGAAAACAAAAAGAGGTTTCAGCTTGCAAGAATGTGCTCCAAGCAAACAGCATGTGACCTCCAGAAGGATCATAGCAGTAACCAGTTCTTGGCTGTGAAGCCTCACCAACACCATGTCTCATGGGAGAGCACTATATGGTTTTAAAGTTGTAGTACAAGTCTTTTCTTGTCCCTCAGATGTTTCTCTAAGTACTTATTTTTCCTATTTAGAAGGCTGGAGAAGGAGCTGGTAGATAACATGGTGAACCAGGACTAGACATGCACTACCTTCGGAGATAAGGATTCCTAGAACTATTGAACCAAACACTTAAATTCCTTTGATTAAAGGATACACATCAGGGACAGCCCTGGTCCCACATGAAAAAAATGACAAGTCTTAGAAATCCTACTAAAGATAAAGATTTTTTTCCACACCTAAACAACAGTCAACATCTATCCAAACACAATCTGCAAATGCATAAATATACATATATAAATGCATACAAAGTAGGAGTGAGTTTTTCCTCCCAACAATATACTTATCCAAAACTCAGACAGCAGGCCAAACTGATAGGCTGACAGCACAAATGAGGCTTAAAACCTCAATACAGAACCCTGTGACATACTGGGGACTTGCATTTAAAAAAAAAAAAAAACTCTGCACCACCGGCCCTGACTACGCATGCAAGTCCTGTCTGTCAGCTACTTTTCTAGCCAAAGAGTTACGCAAGGTTTAACATTTAATTGTGACTGTTTTCAGTAATGCCAAACTGTGGGACACAAAAAAAAAAAAAACTTGTGTAAGTATTCAGAGTGTACCTATTTCTGTCATCCAGTACTTTATGATTTTCTCAATTATACTCTACCAGATTTACTAGACAGGCAAAATGGATGAGAGAGACACCTTGTGGAGGGGTACCACAACAGCTGCACTCCAACTCTCGGGCACATACGACTGGACAGACCAACTGAATAAGTCTAATAGGGAATAAGAAGGGAAGCATTCCTGCCTAACTTCTGTTTCTCAGGGCTAGATATCTTCAAGATGTGCACCACTCACCAGTTTTGGGGATGCACTGCCTTTAGTGAGAACCTCAGCCAAGTTAAACCAAGTACCCACCCTACAAAATAGACCAACAGAGGGTCTCAGCAGCAACTCCCTGAACTAGCTGTGTAGGAGAAAGAGCTCGAGCTTATCTTAAGCACATCAGGCAGATGCTCTCAGCAGGGCACTAGCACAAGTAGCCATCACTATGAAGATATTATGTAAAACAAGATGGTAGCCTGTGACTCCCACTGTAAACTCCGAACATCAAGCAGTGAAGCCTAACACAGCAAAAGAAAGAAAAAAATGTATATGCACAAGTCCTTGAGTATGGCATACTGGCAGCATGTGTAAGAATAACCAAAAAATGTAAATCCACAGACAGCGAAGAAGCAGTCCAATTCTAAAAATTTATTAAGCATGCACAAAAATTAAAAACAAACGGTATTTCATCTCCGCGTTTTAGTCTGCATTGCATCCAGACTTCATCAGATGACCAATGTAATTAATACAATCCTTATATATATATATATATATATATATATATATATATATATATATATATATACACACACTAATTAACTCCACCAATTACACCTCCTTAATTAAAATCAATTGAAAATAGTTTAAAACAAGTTAAAAGTTATTTACTACTATGATTACCTAATTCTTGCCAAATAATGCAGTAATACAATTCCCAAAGTACTTTCTAAAAGAAAAAACTAACTAGGAATACTAAAATGTTCTTAATAAATAAATAAAATCCATAAATTATTTTATAAATAAACTAACTCATTTAAAACCAAATAAATTTACATTAGCACACACTTTTTAACAAATATATATATGTGGGTTGCCCTCTACTGGATATAAAAGTAATTACAATTAAATTCACCAGGAATTCAGAGTTTAGCTGCCCTTAATTTCAGTATGGGTGCAATGCTAACAAATTAATTTAATCTGGGTGGGTTATTGGCTTCTAGGGTCACCTGCCACCAGAGTTCCCTGTATTCAATTTTTTCTTCCCAGGGACCCCCCCCCCCCCAATGTCATTTTGAATTTGTTCTAAAACCATGAATATATATTTAGCTCCCATACATACTTTGGTGTGTTTAAATAGTGCATTTGTATCTTTGCATGTCTTAATATCATTATAAAGTTCATAAATCCTTCTTTTTAATTTTCTTTCCATTTTTCCAACATAAAAGGATTTACAGGTGGAACAAGTGGCCAAGTAAACTAAACCTTTGGATTCACAGTTATAATAATTACTGCTAGTGATCCATCTATCCCTACTTTCCAGGTAAACTATTTAAATTAATAATGTAAGGGCATTGTGCACAATGGCCACATTTGTATGTACCCACTTTGTTTGTCCTTTTGATAAATTTCTTATTTTTACTTTCCAATATATTCCTAATGCTTTGAGAATTTTTATAAATTATATTGGGTGGAATGCCATCCAACTTATCTATGTCTGTAATGGTTACAAATCTATCCCATTCCTTTGTAAAAAATTTTCTTATGTTGTTATTCAGGGCATTATAATCTAAAATTAAAGCTAGTTGGAAGTTTTCTTTGCTATTTTCTTTTGCTTCTCTTTTTTCTATCATTGATTTTGTTTGTTTCACAATCGGGATATATCTATCCCCTCTACCTCTCCCTACTTCCTCCTTAATATTTTGAATCCTATTAATGGGATAACCCCTGTCCAAAAACATTTTTTCCAGTAGTTCACATTCTTTAATAAAGTCTGTGTCGGAGCTTGTCATACGACAACCTCTCACAAATTGTCCCTTGACAATATTTTTCTTACAGTGCATGGGGTGTGCACTGTCAAAATGTAAATAGGTATTACAATAAGTAGATTTTCTGTATATTTTAGACTCCCCCACTTTATAAATTCATAAATCTAAATATTGCAATATATTGTCAGATATCTTATATGTGAATTTTAAAAAAATCAGTGGTTTCATTTAAAATTCCTCAAATTTTTCCTTGCCCCTTATCCAAAATATAACAATATCATCCAGGAATCTACGGTAAAGGATCCAACAGATACTAAAAGGGGATTTTAAAACATATTTGTCCTCCCATTTAGCCAAAACCAAATTGGCATAGGTGGGGGCACAAGCCGCTCCCATTGCTACTCCCTGGGTTTGCTTAAAAAATTCTCCATTAAAAAATAAAAAATTATTTTTTAGTACCATCTCTGTTAACCAAACATTTACTAATTTTTCATTATCGGTTAATATTTCACTTTCATATACTATTTCTGTTCGTACCCTGCCTATAAGGTATAGAGGAAAACAAATCTAGGACATCTATAGTTATAAACAAAAGGTCATTGTGGTAAACCACTTCAGAAATTTCTTTTAAAAGGTCCCATGAATCCTTTAAAATATATTCATTTTCCACCCATAATTTCTTAATTTTTAGATCCACATATTTTGCTAGCGGGTGTGTTTTGGATCCTTCTGCTGATACTATGGGCCTTAATGGTGGATCAATCTCATTTTTATGTATTTTCGGTATTCCGAAAATAGTAGGGAATCTTTGGTTTTTCCACTTGAAGAAATAAAACTGTACTGTAATAAATAAGACATTCATTTAACATGTCCCTTAAATTTAAATCTATCTTGTTGTAGGCTATATTAATTTCACTTCTAGAGACATAATTATATTTTGAGTCATCCCATAGGATAGCGTACATTTTACTGTCATATTCTACCTTATCCATAATTATGATACATCCCCCTTTGTCCGGTTTCATTATTCTTATATTAGGGTCATTTTTCATTTCATACAATAACTGTTTTTCTTTTTTATTCAGATTATTATGGTACTTGATACATTCTTCTTCTTTCCTAATTTCTTTTTCCATTATTTTTTCCAAATTTCTTAATTGGGGGTGTAATGGGGGGTTAAAGATAGTTTTACGTTTTAATTCCTTATTGTGTTCTGTTATTGTATTGGGAAGCAAAATTTTCAAATTAACTTTTCTTAGAAATATTTTAATATCCAACAAAGATTTAGCTATATCGCCCTTAATATATGGGATAAACTTTAAACCCTTGGATAAAAGCTTAAAATGTTCCTTTTCTAAATCAAGATGACTAAAATTGTAAATAGTAAAATTATCAAATACACACCTATTACCAATGGTGGTTATTTCATGTGAATGGTTTTTGGTGAGGTAGGGAACATCTAGTATCTCCCCCTCCCACTTCTCCCCCCCTCCAATGAAAATTTGTCATAGCATGCCCCTGTTTATTCATAAGTCTTTCAGACCTCCTTAATGGGGGAAATGCTTGTTCATACTCATATTCCCCCTCTATAGCATTAGTGTCAACTCCATGCCTATTGTCTACCCTCGTGTTTTCTTGATACTGAAAATTGTCCCGAGGGTATCGTTTGTGTGGGGGGTTGGGGTAACTATAATTATTACTATATTCATAGATGTCCCTATCCAATTTCTTCATCTTTCTTTGTACTAGATTGTCACTAGTCTTATAAATATTTTAATATTAGGAAGGACATTGACCTTTTTCATCCTCCATTGTAAACATTAAATCATTTTTAATACACTGGTCTAAAAATTCAATATACCTTTGTAATTCATCATGTATTAGACTATTTTCACAAATAATCTCAAGACATCCAAGCCACATTTATTAAACACTTCTATCAATTCTTGTGAAACACAGACCCCATAGTGACATTGTTGGGAAATTTGTAAACTTGTAGGCCTTTAGGTACAATTTCTCTGGAGATACATTCTTTCAAGTAAGTGTTCTCAATGTCCGGAGTCCTATATTTACCCATCAATTTATCTAAAAGGTCTAAGTTCTCACGATATGTATTATTGTTAGTTAACAAATTCTTGTCTTGGTTACCATGATTAAAAGTATATTTATAATGAAGCCATTCTTTTGTCTCCTTATGGAGTTTAACAGTACCTTGTTCCTCAGCTGAATTCTGAGGTTTAGGTTGTCCTGAGCCGTTATTACTACGAGCATCAACATTGTTCGTGTTAGTAGGAGCATTAACATCGTTCGTGTTAGTAGGACTTCTCAGTATCATAGATGTGCTTGCAGGATTAAAAGTGCCGCTTGTGGAGTCCTTATGGATGCCGGCGTCTCTTCTACCACCAATAAGCTCCATAAACCGACCGGTAAAGCCAGAGTCCTTATTAGATAACCCTTCAGTTCCTGAGGAGGAAAGTTTTTTAAAATTTTCATGCATTTCCACAAGCGAAAGACTGATGGGCATGAGTAAATTCATCAGTTCCGTCAATTGACCTACCAGCTTACGAGTCTGGCCTAGGTCTTCCTGTTCCGTCGGAGCAGGAGCTGCCTGCTTCTCCATCCTCCGTGCCACGAAAAAAAAACAAGAACCAGGTGAAAAGTGGACCACAACCATAGACAATAGGCATGGAGTTGACACCAACGCTATAGAGGGGGGGGGGAGAGTTGACACTAATGCAAAACAAGCATTTCCCCCATTAAGGAGGTCTGAAAGACTTATGAATAAACAGGGGCATGCTATGACAAATTTTCAGTGGAGGGGGGGGGATGCTAGATGTTCCCTACCAGACCAAAAACCATTCACATGAAATAACCACCATTGGTAATAGGTGTGTATTTGATAATTTTGCTATTTACAATTTTAGTCATCTTGATTTAGAAAAGGAACATTTTAAGCTTTTATCCAAGGGTTTAAAGTTTATCCCATATATTAAGGGCAATATAGCTAAATCTTTGTTGGATATTAAAATATTTCTAAGAAAAGTTAATTTGAAAATTTTGCTTCCCAATACAACAACAGAACACAATAAGGAATTAAAACGTAAAACTACCTTTAACCCCACATTACACCCCCGATTAAGAAATTTGGAAAAAATAATGGAAAAAGAAGAATGTATCAAGTACCATAATAATCTGAATAAAAAAGAAAACAGTTATTGTATGAAATGAATAATGACCCTAATATAAGAATAATGAAACCGGCCAAAGGGGGAGGTATCATACTTATGGATAAGATAGAATATGATAGTAAAATGTATGCTATCCTATGGGATGACTCAAATAATTATGTCTCTAGAAATGAAATTAATATAGCCTACAAGATAGATTTAAATTTAAGGGACATGTTAAATGAAGGTCTTATTGATTACAGTACATTTTTATTTCTTCAAGTGGAAAAACCAAAGATCCCTACTATTTTCGGAATACCGAAAATACATAAAAATGAGACTGATCCACCATTAAGGCCCATAGTATCAGCAGAAGGATCCAAAACACACCCGCTAGCAAAATATGTGGATCTAAAAATTAAGAAATTATGGGTGGAAAATTAATATATTTTAAAGGATTCATGGAACCTTTTAAAAGAAATTTCTGAAGTGGTTTACCACAAAGACCTTTTGTTTATAGCTACAGATGTCATAGATTTGTTTTCCTCGTTACTTTATAGGCAGGGTACGAACATGTTTGAAGAAATAGTATATGAAAGTGAAATATTAACAGATAATGAAAAATTAGTAAATGTTTGGTTTTATTTTTTAATGGAGAATTTTTTAAGCAAACCCAGGGGGTAGCAATGGGAGCGGCTTGTGCCCCCCACCTATGCCAACTTGGTTTTGGCTAAATGGGAGGACAAATGTTTTAAAATCCCCTTTTAGTATCTATTGGATCCTTTACCGTAGATTCATGGATGATATTGTTATATTTTGGATAGGGGGCAAGGAAAAATTTGAGGAATTTATGGTTTATTTAAATGAAACCACTGATTTTTTAAAATTCACATATAAGATATCTGACAATATATTGCAATATTTAGATTTAGAAATTTATAAAGTGGGGGAAATTTTAGAGTCTAAAATATACAGAAAAACTACTTATTGTAATACCTATTTACATTTTGACAGTGCACACCCCATGCACTGTAAGAAAAATATTGTCAAGGGACAATTTGTGAGAGGTTGTCGTATGACAAGCTCCGACACAGACTATTAAAGAACGTGAACTACTGGAAAAATGTTTTTGGACAGGGGTTATCCCATTAATAGGATTCAAAATATTAGGGAGGAAGTAGAGAGAGGTAGAGGGGATAGATATATCCCGATTGTGAAACAAACAAAATCAATGATAGAAAAAAGAGAAGCAAAAGAAAATAGCAAAGAAAACTTCCAACTAGCTTTAATTTTAGATTATAATGCCCTGAATAACAACATAAGAAACATTTTTACAAAGGAATGGGATAGATTTGTAACCATTACAGACATAGATAAGTTGGATGGCATTCCACCCAATATAATTTATAAAAATTCTCAAAGCATTAGGAATATATTGGAAAGTAAAAATAAAAAAATTATCAAAAGGACAAACAAAGTGGGTACATACAAATGTGGCCATTGTGCACAATGCCCTTACATTATTAATTTAAATAAATTTTACCTGGAAAGTAGGGATAGATGGATCACTAGCAGTAATTATTATAACTGTGAATCCAAAGGTTTAGTTTACTTGGCCACTTGTTCCACCTGTAAATCCTTCTATGTTGGAAAAACGGAAAGAAAATTAAAAAGAAGGATTTATGAACATTATAATGATATTAGGACATGCAAAGATACAAATGCACTATTTAAACATACCAAAGTATGTATGGGAGGTAAATATGTATTCAAGGATTTAGAACCAATTCAAAATGACATTAGGGGGGTCCCTGGGAAGAAAAAATTGAATACAGGGAACTCTGGTGGCAGGTGACCCTAGAAGCCAATAACCCACCCGGATTAAATGAATTTGTTAGCATTGCACCCATACTGAAATTAAGGGCAGCTAAACTCTGAATTCCTGGTGAATTTAATTGTAATTACTTTTATAGCCAGTAGAGGGCAACCCACGTATATATATTTGTTAAAAAGTGTGTGCTAATGTAAATTTATTTGGTTTTAAAGGAGTTAGTTTATCTATAAGAGAATTTATGGATTTTATTTATTTATTAAGAACATTTTAGTATTCCTAGTTAGTTTTTTCTTTTAGAAAGTACTTTGGGAATTGTATTACTGCATTATTTGGCAAGAATTAGGTAATCATAGTAGTAAATAACTTTTAACTTATTTTAAACTATTGTCAATTGATTTTAATTAAGGAGGTGTAATTGGTGGAGGTAATTAGTATATATATATAAGGATTGTATTAATTACATTGGTCATCTGATGAAGTTTGGTGTAATGCAGATGAAAATGCAGAGATGAAATAGCAGCTATGTTTTTAATTTTTGTGCGTGCTTAATAAATTTTTAAAATTGACTGCTTCTTCGCTCTCTGTGGATTTACATTTTTTGGTTATTGGTTTTGGTTGTGGTCCACTTTTCACCTAGCATGTGTAAGAACCCTACTGCACATTAAGCACTTCATCAAAATAGACAGATCCGTGTAAGACCCAGTCTCATTTGAACAAATATCTCACAAACTGCTATACATTAGTGGCATAAGATGTGCTACCATTTTAAATATCAAACCATGCATTACAAAAATAAAATAAAAAAGTGACACTAGCAGTACTAACACTATCACATCAGATTGAAACAATTTTCTGGCAACAGAGTAGCATAGTTTAAAGAAGACACAAGGAAGAGGAAGTACGCTCTGTTCAGTGTGGAAAGACGCATTTCTCACTTCTTATAGATGTAAACTCCTTGTTTCACTATATAGGTATATTTCTATACTACGATTATCTGTTTCATACCTGCTCATAATCGAAATGCATGAAACTGTGTATTCACATTACAACTTTGAGAATGGAGGCCAGTATCATAACTGCCTATCTGTACACTTTCTTGTACACCCTTAACACACATGCTATGCAAGTATACTCTGATATCACTTTTGGACCTCTCTGAGTAACCCTCAACATCTGTGACTTTCAACATGGCCTGTAATCATACTATTAGTAAGGTCTGCACTTCCACTGTATATCTCTATGTGCCTTTCTGTGGCACTACTCTAGCTATATACTTGCATACGTTTATCCCTGTCACTGGGCTTGGGTTATTACTGGAGTACTTGTCCCCAACATAGAAAAATCAGTGTCGCTTACCTTGTTAATGCCTTTCTTCACATTTGCAATGTGGACTATACATATTTCAACCCACTGTCTGAAACTGGCAGCCTATTGTCCCACAGTTATGTTTCTTGATTCAATAGATATCATAATGCACTCAAGAGGGAACAGATGACAGAAGATGTACCACTTCAGTTGCTACAGGCACATAGGTTACATTAGTGCCACTTGATAGAGACACAATATACTCACCAGCCAGTACAGGACCACATCTGGCAGAAAATGCTCCATGAAAACAAAGCAATGCCAGATATGATTAAGAAGGCCTCCAAGAAAGCACATAGTACAGTGAAAGACAGGGCAGTCACTGAAGAGGGGGACATCATACACTGTAACCTTGACAGGCACAGGTATAATGCTTGAAACAGTGGACACAAGTTCTGGGAATGGCCAACCCTCACATTGTCTCAGAGGGCAATGCTAGACACTCAATGTGTACAACAGGGTGCACATGCAAGTGTTGGCAAGCTACAAGTAACACACTTTTCCCATAGGTTATGTCATATGTGCATCAGAGCTGGATCCAGCACTAAGTGACCTAGGCAGCTGCCTAGGGCCCATGTTCTCTATAAGAAATAGTCAGTCTTTCATAAACAATAAACAACAAGCCCCAGAAATATCAGCATTAGATTATCCTACCATCATCTTCACGAATATTGTGCAACTGTGAATGTGGGAGATTTAAGTAGGAAATGCACTCTTGGCAATATCTGCGGGAAAATGGCAACAGGAAATGGGTGATTTTTGAGCAACAAACCAGGGAAATGCAGACAGTTTGAGTAACAGCAAAGAAATGGGGAGATAGAGTTGTACAAGACAGAGTGGGCTAAAGTAAAAGAAGCCCCATTCATTTAGTGTAAAAGGACTCCTTCTACTCATAGTATGTGCACAACTTTTCTTCATTTAGAGCAAACAGATTTGCAGTGAATGCACGGCTTTTTGATTTACAGCACACAGACAGTGTGTGTGAGTAAAATGCCCCAGTCAGAGGCATTATCTAGTTAATTGGCATTGCTCAGAGTCAAACCCTAAACCTTAATTATTGATAGGCAAGTGCTTTAAACCTCCACACCAACTACTAGGTCTCCTTTGAACAAAGCCAATTTTCAGCAGAGGCCCAGGGAGAAATGCTCTAGATGTATGTCTTTGTAACATGGGAGGAAACTGGAATACCCGGAGGAAACCCACAAGAACGCAGGGAGGGCATGCAGACTCCGCACAGGAGGCACTACAAACGGTAATTGAACTGGAGAACCTCTTGCTGTGAGGCGACAACACTACCACTGCGCCATCCAAAAAAAAAAATCACTAAGGATTACATTCTGTCAGTGTCAGAGTTTCATAGTTGTGATGCTCACAGCAGTGTCAATGGTGCAACAGGTAGCATACTTGTTTTTGGTGCAGAAGGCTGTGGGTTCTCTTCCCACACTAGGCAGACTGATTGCTGACAAAACAATGTATCATGGAGGAGGCTGCATTCCTAAGTGCGTCATCCTTTGGACAAGATGTCCAGCAACTATGAACCTGTTGTTGGTGTGCCAGCCTTTCCCTATTGCATATTACCAGCACACCATTTTTTTTAATGCAACACGGGCAATTTATTCATCAAGGGAAACAGGCACAGACTATGTAGATGAAGCAATGAAATGCAAAGTTGTTTGCCAGCAACAACCTTTGCATTACTAACAGTTCTCTTTAATGTGGCATTTTTCAGGTGACTTTTACTTCAGCAAAGATTGTGCATTTTACCTAATAGTGGTGGATTAGTTTGAGGGGCCTTTTACAGCTGAAATGTTCTGAAATGTGTAGTTGTGTCATCATTGGTTCATACATTTTGTTTCACTGCTTACTTGAAAAAATATTTAAAGCTACAAATTTAAAACACATTAAGTGTTGCTGTATTAAATAAGGAATATAAAGTAATACAATCAGGAAAGTGAATCAAACATATGCATTTATGCCTGGTCCCAAAAATGTGAGCAGGGGGATCATGGCTTGAAAACAGCCCAAAGGTACAATGAATCCACCACTGACCAGATGCATTTTTCAATAAATGTGGGTTTCAATGAATGTGAGTTTCAAGGGCATGGACGTTTACTGTTGCTTATGCTAGGTCTGTTTTCATTGTGGGACTTTATTATTCTGTTTACCCATTATAGTGTCTGTGCTATAATTTTATATAATTTTAAATGAAATCCAAATAGCTATAATAACTGTAGAAGTAAAGAAGAAAATGGTATACACACTGACAGGTCTGAACAGTGTATATGTTACTGGGGAGAGAGACAAATAATGGGACACTGGAATGACTGTGGGGTGGTGGGGCTGATCCATTACCTTGCCTAGGGCCCCATTTAACCATGGTTTGGCTCTGATGTGCAGGCATGCATTTGTTCTACATCTGCATATTCTGAACCACTGTTTTTCAGCTGCAATACAGGGCCTTGCATACTACATGGACATTAAGGGTCACTCTGGTCTACTTGTATACCAACAAGCCAGACCATTATGACACATGTACAGGCTGGGTCAGGACAAAGGTCAGCACCAATGCAGAGTTTGACAATGACGCCTGAACAAAGACAGTCACCGTCTCACTGCCATGTGGTCCTGCACCCACTGCTCAGGATGATGGTACAGCCTTACTTATTCTGAAGCTACAAACTGTACTGCACAAGTGTTCACCAATCCCATCAGTGGGCTGCCCCACGACAGAGTACCAGCATGGCTCACCCTGTGTCTGTAGCAGCAGAAAATGTGCATGTCGCATTTCATGTGAGTATATCCACAGTAAGTGACCTTGCAAGGGTTCCCTGTACCATATTGTGATGACTGGTCCCCGATAAGCAGGCACCACTATGGCTCAATCAACAGCTGTGCATGGTGATCATCCAAGCTTAGTCTGCTGCTACCCACACTGCCATATACATTACCGGCCTGTAACAATGACTGGTACAGTAGGATGCATGATTTCCATGAAAATGTCACCCAACAGTGAGGCCATGTAGTTTAGGCACAATGCAACTCGGTTTTGTGAGGGTTACAGTGGCAAACACTGCTGCTTTATCCACCTCTTTGTAGATGACAACAAATGTTACCATCTCTGCCCTTTCCAGCAAGGTTGTCTGTGGCTGGACAGGTATGTACCTGGGGAGGTAAAACTATAAGGTTATCACAAGGTAAGCAGTCTGTGCCTTTAAGTATAGGTGTAGGAGAGTTCCCCACTCCACAATTTTGGCAAAAACTGACTGCTAGCCTCCGCTAAGACACCTCAGCAGCGAGCTCTATAAACATCTTCTTCTGACAATTTTACTCCATTCTTACCCCAAGGGGCCCCTAATCCTCCAAGGTAGCAACCCCCCCCCCCCCAGTCACCAGAAAACATTATTTATGACACAGCATGTACCTTGCTCCAAGACCCTGAAACCCTGGGTGTTGTACCACCACAACCTTCTAGGGGACTGGAAGACTGTCATAAACAAGAGTGCTCCTTGCCACAAGTTGCCCATCTCCAACTCAGATGACGTGGCTGCGACATCAGCCACTTATGTCCCTTCACATCTGTGATCCACTCCTCCACATACTCCTTACAAGAGAGACTGAACGCCTGATATGCAATGTGACTTGGCAATACACTGCTCAGCATGGCCTTTAGCTAACACTGCATACATCATGTTTGCCCTGTGTGAGGATGCCCTGTCACTATGTGCTCATCATGATCCCATGGAGCTGGACTAGTCACAGTTACTTTGCCTGCATTACTCCATTGCTGGCATTTCTAACTCACAAGGGCTACTGCAGCTGACCTAGAGATTCCTTGTATAGATGTCTGGTCAGCATACCTTCTATCATGTTATGTAGCATGCAGGGTGCTATGAGCATTTTCCAACTGTAGCAGGGGTGTATGGTGCTGTCCCAAAGACATATCTAGACAACACACCAAGTCTTCAGTAAGCTGAGCAAATGTTTCTGGTCTGCACATGGGTGGAATTACACTGCAGTTCAGCCATGCTGTGTGGTGTCTGTACAGGAATCCTCAACTATGACTCCACTGACTAGCAGACACTACCTGAAACAATGGTAACGTAGGTGGACGACATCTGTACACACAGTCGTTGGCTCTAATTGTACTGATTAGAACAGTGCCTGCACTTGCCCACTAGAAAGTCTTGTGGAATTTTATTATGCAGAAAGCGGTGATACATAGGACGTGTGGGAATCATGGGAACTACTTGACAGTTCACAGAATGGTAGCCCTTTTTGTTGGCATATCAGTCCATGGGCACTATGTGGGGATGCAACTGTCACATGTGTGCCATTTACATTACTTAAACTTTTGGGGGGTACAGATCAAGGTGTGTGTGTGTGTGTGTGTGTGTGTACCTTTAAGAAGCTATCCAAGGGCTTGCACAAGTGTACAAATACTGAGCAAGTGCGAGCCCGACTGCCATTTTGTAGTTAGCAGCTGAGATGCAAGCAAGTATGTACACAAGGTCTGTTAACTAGTTAGTTTTGTATTTTATCATGCTATCCATCCTGATGCGTTTCTGTGTATTAAAGCATCTAAATGACATACCCCACCTGCTTGTCCATCTATGTTAGAGAAGGACAAGTGACATTGTGTCAGAGGTGTCATGTCTAAAAGTACATGGTATTATGGCTAAAATGATTTAAGGCACTTGCTTGGAACTGGAGGAATATAGAGGAGTGAATAGTCCCTACTGTACATATAATACTTCACAAAACAGGTCAGAAAGTAATTTCAGATATTAAAACTTGCTCAGCACTATTTCTTATTTCGCAAAATATGAAATCAGGCATGCAGAACGTTCTAAACGATATTTGCATAAACAGATATGTACGATACTGATAAAAATTCAAATTACCATGGAAAATGTTTGAAATAAAGTCCAAACTGCATAAAACAAATAAAATAAGGGGAAAAGACTGAAATTTTCAATATGTGCTTAGTGAAGCCATATTTTTCTTATTAATCAAAGATATCCAAGTTATCAGAGGTGTATAAAGTATCTGCATGTTTGTGTAGTATTACAAAAAAGTTATTTCACAGAATACAGCCATTAAAGAGCATATTTCGCAAAGTACAGTATTTTGAAGTTTATTGTGCATTTGAATGTTATTACAAGCTTATAGAACAGTTTGTTCATACACAGTTACAAGGGCCATATTTTCAGGGTGTCTGTGTACATATTTTGTGGACATGGCAGATGGATTTTGAAAACTTAGTACACTTGTGTTCGACAGTAATATCGCTGAAAACTGGAGAGTGACTGACCAAGTGACATTTTCATACAGGCTGCATTTTCTGATAAAGATGACTGTACAAAGGCATTTATTCTGCTTAATTTAACTGGGTCAGAAGCCATAGAAAGGGAACATTCACTTGTGTATGCACCTGCGATCTATACAGGAGAGGGAGAAAAATGTCGTATTGTACCAGGTGAATCGAGGGAGGGCCTAGGTATGTTTAAAAAATGTAAATTTAGAGAACTGTGCAACCCCCCCAGACAAATGTTACTATGGAAAGGCAATTATTTTACACAAGGGGTCAAAAGCCTGGTGAAACATTTGCAACATATATAACTGACCTGAGAAATGAGGCTAAAATGTGCATATTTGCTGATTTAAGGGATGAGTTGATAAAGGACAGACTCGTGTGTGGTTTTAAAGATGATGCTGTGAGAAAGATTTTGCTTCAGGACAATGATTTAACTTTGAATAAGTCCACTGAGATTTGGCAGATATACGAGCTCACAGAAAAGCACATAAATACGCCTACAAATGAGAATAGCTGTAGAAGGCACAGTAATAAAGCTCATGTTGATAGTATGCAGCACGTGGTTAAAAGATACAGGCCCAAGCAAATTGCAGCAACTGTAGCCCCTGCAGCACTCACTGGTAAACCTCAGAACTTTCCAGCAAATTCCAGAGTTTAAACAAACAGTCTCAGTGAAGCATAACCAGTGAGTCAGCAAATTCAAAGCATTGGCCCCAGGGTTGCCAGATTTCCAGCCCCCCAGGTAAGGACAAAAAAAAAAAAAAAAAAAGAAGAAGGTCTCTCACGGCAAGTGAAGACCAAAAAAAAAAAAAGGAGGGGGGGGTCTTTAATGCGGACTGCAGTTCCACATTAAAGAACAGTAGCTCTGCACTTAACACAGAGCTTCTCGTGTTTAATGCATTGCAGTTCCGCATTCAACACAACTAGCTCCGTGTTTAGCGATTTTTGATTGGCCCGTATGCCAGGTATACGGGCCAATCAAAAAAACAAACAAACAAAGCGGAGGCTGGCCGGGATTTTAACCGGCAGGGCGGGACTCGGGATCAGGCTGCTGATCTCGGGGCAGTCCCGCCCAAATAGGGATGTCTGGCAACCCTGATTGGCCCCCACCCGGTTTCATTGCCAACTGTTGTAATTGTGGTGGAATCATGAATCTTAAAAGGGAAAAGGTTTAGCTTTTGGTCAGCAAAGCCACACATGTAATAAATGGAATAATTTCAAAAGGTTTTGTAAATCAAAAGGCCCAAATGCTTTTATTAAGAGGGAACATTTAAGAAACGAGTTGATTAATTAGAGAACTGCAACCCTACTCTTTATGTTGCTGGTGTGTCAATGCTTCATGAAACAGTTAATGCAGTAGATTTAAGGGCAAAGAATGAAGTATTTTGTACTGTGTAGATAAATGGCAAACCCAAAGAGCTCAAAGTTGATACAGGTTCCAAGTGCAATGTTATGTCAGCAGAAACATTTGTGAGTGTGTCTTGATGAAAGGCTTGGATTTGGTAAGTTGTGCGAAGCTTGTTGCTTATGGAGATGAAGAAATTCAAACTGAAGGCTCAGTAGTGCTTTAATGTTACTCTGTTGGAAGATGTAACAACTTATTTTATGTGGTCATGAGGCACATTCAGTCATTATTAGGGCTCAGAGACTGTTTGAAAATGTGACTGCTTCATTTAATAAGGAAATCCACTAAGTTAGATTGAAACATCACTACTCTAATTTCATCCAGTACATTTTTTCTACCTATGCTGATCTTTTCGAAGACAAAACTTCCAGTTGTGTACTCCATGAAGTTAGACCCAGAGGTCAGTCCAATTATCAGGCCAGCACATTAAGGTTCCAATAGCCATGCAGGACAGAGTCAAAGTCAAAGCCGATGGTACGACAAGGTGGGATTTGTCCATTTGCAACTCCTACTGAATGGACATCTTCCCTGGTGGTAGCTCATAAGGAAAGCTCAGATGACATCAGAATGTGTATTGATCCACGGGACTTGAACAAAGCACTAAAAGACCTCATCATCCAACAAACACAAGAAGTCACAGCTTTGATACCAAATGCCATTGTTTTTTTTCTGTCTTGGAAGAAGAGAGCTCATTTTGGTAAATTCAGCTTGACAAAAAAATAATCACTGCTCACTACATTCAGTACTCCGTTTGGAAGGTACAAATTTTTGAGAATGCCATTTCGGATAAATTCTGCAAGTGAAATAGCGTGCAATGGAGCAAAGGTTTTCTGAGTATTCTTGTGCTATTATACTAGACAAACTAGTAGGAGGTAATGGTGAAGCTGAACATGACAGAAACCTCAAAAAAGTTCTAGAAAGAGCACATCAAGTGAATCTTAAGCTCAATCCACAGAAATGCAAGTTCAGGCTACAAGAGGTTACTTACATTGGTCATTTACTTACCAGTACAGGCCTATGACCAGACCCTTCTACGCAAATGGCCATTCTTGAGATGCCAGCTCCAGATAATGTTCAAGCCCTGCAACATTTTCTTTGCATGGCCAACTACCTAGGCAAGTTCATTCCAGACATCTGCCAACTTTCAGCACCGCTTAGGGAGCTGACACGTAAAGATGTATCATGGTCTTGGTTAGAGCAACACTGAAGAGCATTTGATGTCCTGAAACAGAGAACTGCAACTCCACCAACTCCCAGATATTATGATGCTCACAAATTTTCCTGTAATGTTTCGAAATTTGGTCTTGGTGCAGTCATTCTACAAGATGATCAACCTGTTGCCTATGCATTGAAAATGCTTACCCAAACTAAAATGCAGTATGCCCAGATTGAGAAAGCATAATTTTAATCCTGTCTACAAGAAAGACAAACTTCTTTATCTTGCTGATACATGATCCAGATTGCCCAAAAACACCACAGAACAGCATGAGAATGAGAACCTGGATTTTGAAGTAAGGGAAGCGAGAAACTTTTCTTCCGCAAGTTTTGCTGAGCTGAGAGATCACACAGCCACAGATCCAGTTTTATACAGGCTCATCCACTTTATTCAACAAGGATGGCCATCAAAGCAATCTAGTTTACCTCAAGAAGTGCAACCTTACTTTCCATACAGAGATGACAGTTTGACAAAGGTATCATTATGAAAGGTCCAAAAGTAACGGTTACAAAGTCCTTGCAACCAGAGTGCATTACTATCTTGCATCGTCGTCACCCAGGAACAGATTCTACCAAAAAGAAGGTAGAGTAGTATTTTGGTCTTCTGGGTCACTACACATTGAGAGGCACTTTCTTCTTGTTCCATGTGTAACAGTATAAAGCCACATCAACAGAAGGAACCACTTCAGCTAAACCAGATTTCGGAACTATCTTGGTCGACAATAGCCACTGACATCTTCAAATGGAATGGTCAACATTATTTGGTGTTAGTAGACTTACTCCAATTGGTTCAAGACTGACCTACTTCCTAACCTAGCATCCAGTATTGTCATTACTAAGATGAAGCGTCATTTTGCAGTACATGGTAGTCTGCACAAAGTTATTTCCGACAATGGCACGCAGTTTACAAGCCAACAGTTAAACGATTTGCTGAAGAATGGGACTTTACTCATGTTACAAGTAGCCCTGAGTACCCTCAGTCTGGTTTGGCGGAACGTGCAGTTCAAAGTGCAAAACAGTTACTAGAGAAATCAAACCGAGATAATACGGGTGTTTTCCTGAATCTCAGAAATGTTCCCCGTGATAAACATCTTGGTTCACCAGCTAGGAGACTTCTGTCGAGACAAACCAGAACCACATTACCAATCAGTAGTTAATTATTAGCTCCACGTTTCCAAAACAGCAGGTCAGTGAAAACCAATCTGTCAAAGAAGCGTTTAACCCAGAAATCCTACTACAATAAAACCAGCAAATGACTCACTCCACTACGAGAAGAAGTGGTAAGGATGCAGACGTCCAAAGGTTATGATCGACTGATGTTGTGAAGAATATCTGCCCAGAGACCAGATCATGTAGAATCATAAGGGGCAGAATCGGAAAAATTTGAAACCAGTGTCTGAGCCTATACTACAGCACACAGCCTGTGAGAAAGACCATCTCAGAGTGAGTTGTCCAGTGTTCCAATTCCAAAGGAACTTCCAGAGTATTCCCTTTCCTGTGACAAATCTATAAGTTCCTAATAGAAGTTGTTCACCGAAGATTGTCCCTGTTAAATTTGGTCCAGATTATGTTACAAGATATGGTCGCATCTCTAAACCCTGTAACAGATACAAGGCAACCTGGACATGAACACTGTGTTTTTTGTTTCTAATGTCTAAAGTAATGCATGTCTAGCTCTGATATTGTTTTTACAAAGGGCAATCTTTTAAGAGGGAGGATGTAGATCTATGTGTGTGTGTATGTACCTTTAAGAAGCTATCCAAGGGCTTTCACAAGTGTATAAATACTGAGCACGTGCAAACCTGACTGCCATTTTGTAGTTAGCTGTTGAGATGCAAGCATGTATGTATGCAAGGTCTGTTAATCAGTTTGTTTATATTTTATGATGCTTCTATCCATCCTGATGTGTTTCGATGTATTAAAGCATGTAAACGAAATACCCCACCTGCTTGTCAGCTATGTTAGAGAAGGAAGAGTGACGGGGGGGGGTAGTGACATTACTGAAATCATTCATGGCAGTAGTCCTCTACCCCAGATATATACACACACAAAGACACAGGAGTAGAGTATCCAGGAGTATACAGAGTATTCCGCATGCATACACCTGTTCTACACCCAATGGATTTCCTCTTTGTACCCAAAGTTAACTACAGCTACTACAGTAAAGGTTACACATTCAACTGTATGTACAGGTATTCCTCCTGATCCTGTCTGTAGGTGATTATCTTGGTCAAATAAAACAAAAAAAAAAAACAAAACAAAAAAGGTCCGTTAGCTGCTGGTCGATTATTCGATGGTAAATGATATGTGTAAATTGCCAACACTATTTTCAATGTATAATTTCACTTTACCAGCTGAAAGGTACAGTTAAACTTACAGAAAATAAGTGCTGCTGTTGCTGCTTGCACACGTTTTGCTCTTACAGTGAGTAGCTTACTTGCCAAGTGACAACTGCTCCCTACATCTATGAATTACAACCTAATTTCACAGGTGTTCATTTGTAACTCACTACACTGCACACCTTTATTTACCTATCATAACACAGTCATTTGCACACACCTATTCCTACTCGGTTTTCATCACTGCTCAGCAGCAACAGTGGATATTCTGAATTTCAGTATATCCAATACATAGCCACTTCCAGCACAACATAATGCAGACTATGCAACTTTCTACAACCCACACACTTACTACCAAAAGAAATAGCTTATCGCATAAAACCCACTCCTTGGAATGAAACTCACATACAGTCATAAAGAAAAGACACTTTATTGCAGAATGAAATGATGTAGTACAGTAAGCTATTTTGTCCCACTGAACTGTTCATCAGACTTGCACAGCATAGGAAGATGCATATGTTATCAGCATGACATCACAATAAATCACTAATGTTGCAGTGTTCTTTTTAAATGAAAATACAAAATTCTCTTTTATTCAGACCTAGAAAAGCACAAGTGTTGCATCTTCTGCAGTACTCCTTCCAAACTAATCGGTATTCCATAGTAGATTTCTCCTACATATAATACACTTCTAACCCAGCAAATTTAAGAACTTACAAATCTCTGTATGTTTAGAAAGAGCACGGTTTTCTTTGTCAACAGTTATATCATGTGTGACACCCCTGCACACTGGCCCAGTAATCAAGGAGACTCAATCCTCACCACTAGCACCAATGAGGGATGTACATATTGGGAGGATGAAAAGTGCACACACAGTAAACTATAATTTCCCTTAAGAGCACACAGAGATCACAGTCAGTTTGGGTTTGGTTTCTCCCTCTTAAACTGGTCTGTGAATGCCAGTAGCATAGAACTGAGTATATAGAGTTTAACCTCTCAACAAGGCCATTAGTCTGGAGATGGTAGGGGGTGGTCTTTTAGGTGCTTCAGCCCACAGTACTTCCATAGACAAACCTGCAGGTCTGACATGAAATTGGCACCTCTATCAGTCAGTATTTCATTTGCGAAACCTACCCTGCTGAAAATCTCTAAAAACATTTGCCACCTTTTCTGCCTCAGTGGAGGATACAGCCACTGCCTCAGGGTATCTGGTAGCATCATCTACTACCACTAGGATATACTTTTTCCCTGTGGAACTTGGGGTACTTAGAGGCCCCCACAATATCCATAGCTACCCTCTGAAATGGCTCCCCAGTCACAAGCAAAGACATCAAAGGAGCTTTCACCTTGTCTCCTGCCTTGCCTACGTTTTGGCACAGGTCCTGCAGTATCCGGTTACATCTCTAGAAATCCCAGGTCAATAGAAGTTCTGCACAATATGTCTCTTTGTATGTTTTATGCCCATATGACCTGCAAAGGGAATATCATGGGCTATGGCTAGAAGTGCCAGAAGGTAGGCTCTAGGCACTACCAACTGCTGTATTACCTCACCCTCTACCCCTTTCTCTCAGGGGTCCATTCTCTATATAGTAACCCTTTGCCCCAATATACAGATTCCCCTTTTCCTTGAGAATTAGGCTCCTCCCTGGCTACCTCCCTCAAGCCTTGTAATGTAGGGTCTAAGAGCTGAGCCTGTCTCAACTCTCTCTTTATAACCCTTCCTAGCTCCCCTTCCACAGGAAGTCTGGTATCCTCTGACACAGGTGCCTCACTGTCAGCCTGGGTACTACTACTCACCTCTGCACTTGCAGTCACTCTGTCCAAGGGAACATCAGTACCCACAAGAAGCTGTGGCTCACCTTCAGTCTCACTGCTAAAGGGTAGCTCCACCCCTGAAATAACCACCTCACCAGTTCTGGCTGTAAGTGTGCGGTCTGTCTGGGTCTCCCCCCCCCCCAAGCCACCAGACCCACCTGCCTCCACGCCTGACTATGTGTAACTGCATACACACATTGTACTGCATTATCACAATCATTCCCTATCAGGACATTTGCAGGGATATCCTCAAACACACCTATGTGCTTGCTTCCTTTTCCACCCTCCCAGTCAAGGTGAACCCTAGCCAAAGGTATTTAGAATGGGGTCCCTCCTAAAGATCTGACTGGAGTAGACTGCCCAAGCAAGTACTTCTCCTCTGTAACCATTGCAGGCTTCACAATTGTTAGGTCAGAGGCTGTCCCTCTCTTAGCCATGGCTACTTTCCCATTCACTAATATATAGGATATAACCTCTTTTGGTAGTTCGGTACCCTTGTTGTCTCGAGACAGCTTACTGTTGGCATTTTGTCATTCCCACTTACTGGCTCTCCCACCTTTTGCTCCCCACCTTGCCTCCGTGGACATCTATATGCTACATGGCCCAACTGGTTGTATTTAAAACATTTAACCCTTGGTCCTGGACGTGTATCTGCTACTTCTGTTGGGGCAGTCTGAGCTGCCTACCATGGGTTCCCTTAGACACATGAGCAGCACCGAGTGCCCCTTTCCTGTGCAGTAATGCCCTGCTTGCTAGATATAGGTCTTCCCTTCTTCCCCAACTTACCTGCAGTAGTGCATTGTCTATCAGTTAACCAGATTCTCATTTCCTCAGGCAAAGTGTTAAGGGCCTGTTCCCTCACCAAAAGGTCTGCCAGCCCTTCAAAAAGTGGTGACCTGACATCCACTCACCCACCTATGAAAATAAGTGCTTAGTTCAGCAACATATTCACACGCACGTTCATCTGCCTTGTGTCTATGCTCACAAAACTTTTTCCTATAAGCTTCAGGTGATAAAACATTCTAGCAAACAGTTATTTACAACATTGTCATTTAAACAGTCAGTATCAGACAATTTGGAAAGAACAGCTACAACTTTACCATGGAGTAAGGGGGTCACGAACCGTTCACAGAGCCCTTGGTCAACATTATACTGTTTACATACCCTCTCAAACATATGAATGGAACTATCAAAATTACCCCCCTCTGTACACTGTGGAAGAAATTTACTGATCTTTGTTCCTTCTGGGGTTCGGTTACTCCCTTCCCCATTATCTCCATGACTCTGGCGAAAAGTCAGCATCTCCTTTTCATCTTGCCTCTGCCAGACTCTCATTCTCCTCAGCCTGCAGATGTCGTAGTTTCTCATTTTTCCTTAGCCTTCAGACATTTCAGTCTCTCTGCTGCTTCTGTTTCCAAACGCTTGGCCTCTAGCTCAAGTCTCTAACTCCAGACAGATTTAAATCCTCTGTGGAACAGTTGAGCTGTCCATTTTCTGAGAGGTGTACATCTCCAGGGCCAGTCTGATTGTCCTCTTGGTTAATATTTTGCGATGCAGCTGTGACTAAAGCTGCAATCATGTCTGCTTTAGTCAGGTTGGCATATACCAGTCCTTTAGCCTGGCACATCTCAGCCAACTGGCTCCTTGTCAGCATGCCATACTCCTGTGATGACATGCTTGCCTGCTTTCCCTGACTAACTAAGCTAACAAAAAAAAAATAAAACAATTGTGATATGAACTCTGTTTACTATGTGGCTCATTAAGAGTACAAATGCCTTCAGTGACCACTGTACACAGGTTACAGGAATTCAATATCCACACCACTACAAACCAATTAATATGCGATGTGGCTATCCTACTATTATCAACCAATTAATATGTGATGTGACTATCCAACCACTGCCAAACAATTAATATGCGACACCCCTGCATTGGCCCAGTAATCAAGGAGCCTCAATCCTCACCACCAGCACCAGTGAGGGATGTGCACATTGGGAGGCTGACAAGTACACACACAGTAAAGTACAATTTCCCTTAAGAGCACACAGAGATCACAGTCAGTCTGGGGCTGGTTTCTCCCTCTTTCTCTAGATCCTCAATAAGACTCTCCACTGGTACAGCTATAGGATTAAGATCTCAGCCGAGCGGTCAAGCCAAAACCTCCAGCACCCTCTCTGTCCAACCAGTGCTTCGTGTCCCTTCCCAAGTAACTGACACACATACACACTTTGAGATTTGATTTATATACAACACACACACACACACACACACACACACACACACACACACACACACACACACACTCCTTGAAAAGGCAGGCACAGGTTTACTTGCTATGTCCCCTTCTGCACAGACTAAAAGGTAGTTATCACTGCCACCAACCAGCTCTTTATCAGCTACTATAAGGCCCTTCCCAAAGGGTGACTAATCCTACTGTGTGATGTTACTATTATCCAAATGGTAAGTACGTGTGACCAGGGCTATTGGTGTGTCCTATACAGTGTCACCAAATACATATGCAAGTACACTAAGAGCTTAAATATCTCTAATCAAACCCAGCCACAATTAAAAGGTTTAAATATATTTAATAATAAAAGAACAAGACAATGCTCAATAACACAGTCACTTCAGAGTTCAGAATTACAGAAAATATTTTAAAATAACATTGTAGGGCAGTCTCAAAGAAACACAGAAAACATCTAAACTAATCTTCACTATAACCCTATCTATATCTAAAAGAAATCACTGTACCCTAGTTACTTACTATTAATAAGACAGAAGTGCTGGAGATGGATGTTTCCAGGTCCAAAGACAAATACAAAATGCACAAAGACAATACAAAATGCACAGTCTCAGACAGTTCCCAAATTAATATAAAAACATTAATGCTGGGTCAGCTCACTATTTGTCACCTGCCTTCAGTTCCGAGGCTAACAGATATCAACAGAATTTTTAGCAACTCTTGTGTGAGAAGTACATGTCTCTCAGAAGTTTGCCTAGAACTGTTCCAGTTCAACACTTTTACATTTTAAATCTAGTAATTATTTCTGTTTCAAGACAACATAAAGAAACTCCTAGCTCTAGACATCCTGTCTCCTTGCTGCCTTGAAACTTAACTTTTATAGCACATCATAAAACACTTATTTTCTTGAAGTTTTGCAAGTTAACTCTGTATGTTCCAACGTCTACTATTAATATAGTTTATATACACTTCTGTTCTTTTCCAGTAGGGTACACGGTGGTTACATTCTTGAAGCTCAGTACATAACATACAGTTCAACACACACACTACACCAGTAGTTTAATATCCACATAACAAAGAGTTCGCTTACATTTGTAAGACAAGCCTATGGATCATATTAATATTCACAAATGACATATGATTACTTACAAAATTCCAGATAGCTGGGTTGGCAGCATTTTGGTTTGTCACAGCATGAACAAGCTCACAATTATTTTTGTTAAAGCTTCCTAGAAACCCTACCCATGTGCAAACCATCACACCTGTCATGGACTTGGATGAGGAACATCCTGGCATCGTGCACATTTTTCATCTTATGGCTAAACTTTCCAAACTCATATCTATGAAGGTACACTGACAAAGTATCAAAAGCCATCATGTCTTTCTTACTGAGTGAACATGTATTCTTTAAAAGGTCTTTTGGACTTTTGTGGCAAAAGGTTTGCTGCATCCGCCTCTATTTACACACTAATGGAAACCTTGTGGCAAAAGGTTTGCTGCATCCGCCTCTATTTACACACGAATGGAAACCTTAAGAATTTCCAATTCAGTTTAATTACATCTTATATCCTATCCATTGTGATAATTTTTTTCAGATGGATGTAAACCACTTGAAGGTTCCTGTAACAATGAACGGGGCTTATATGTCGCTTCTCACTTTTTGTATTTTTCACTGTCTGCTAACGTCCAAAGGGACAAAAGCATTTTCTGTTTTCCTTAATTTCATTTTGAAATAAAAATGCTTTTATAGTTAATTTATCAAATTATTCCAATGATAACATGCAGCCTGATTATAGCTTTAGAAGCTAAAGGGAATGACCAGAATTAATATACATTTTACTTTTTTCTTCTCAATTGTTTTTATTGAAATTTTAACAATTAATATATATTAGAAATATTATAAAACTAATATACATATCTAGAAGAATAATAAACGAACTAAAATAACTACTTACAATGGTGTCTACTATAAAACAAAGTTTTTTAAACAAAAAAAGAAATGTGATGATAGTCGTGGTTAACAAGGAAGTGTTGCACAAACCCTACAAGAAGGAAAAGCAAAAAATTATTGCAGTAACTTACAGAACAATGATATCTTTGAGAAAATGAAATATACCCATCAAAAACACGTCTTTAAAAGATGGGCGAGTACCGTAAAGAATACTCATGGAATATTGCTCAAAGCCCTTGTAATGACCACAATGCTTGAGAAGGTGTATGCAAAGTAGCTTCTGAAAGACTCTCAAACATGTTAATAAAGAAGGATCCTACGGTTTTGTGGAATTAGGATTTGAAATCTGTATGCTTCTTTCCAGGTTAAATGAGAATAGAGTGAAATGTTTTGTTACACTAGCATATATATGTGTTTACTCTCACAGAAAACTTCATAAGCAAAAAGAAACTTGAATAAAAGAAAAGTTGTGACATGTCCAGGCATACTCAAGTAGTTTAAAAATGTGAAGGTCTCCTCAGGATACAATACTGTACAAACTGGGGTCAAAATCTTTTGGGCTATCAGACAGAATAGGCACAATGATACGGTAAGTTCAGCAATTAAAGACTCACAGAAGACATTACTCAAAAGAGGAAGTCAGAAAAGATCTTTAACAAGTCATGCCTTGGGACTAGATGAATGCACTAAGGTAGATCCTTGAAAGTAATAATGGGTGAAGCATTAAGATGCTCCCTTCTTTGTCAACAATCTCATTGTACAACAGTCATCTAGCACACTTCATGGAGAAACCTTCATTCTTCCAGAGGGAAATAACAATGGTATTTTCACAGCAAAACTTTCTTCCGAACTTGCAACATGTAGGGCTATTACAACAACTATTCCCTGGTCACTGCCATCAGATCTAGCAAGTTTGGAATTGAAAAAAGGTTTTGTTTTTGAGCTTTTCTAGTCAAGACGCAACTCGTGGAGAATTTAATGAAAAAGAGCTGGTAGCCTCTCCTGAGCTCCAAAGGATCCTTAATGGATTGATGTGACAGCTCAAACAGCAGCACCAGTAGTTTTCCTGTTACGGGCATTAAATAAACTACAAACTGTTTGCTGAGAAGAGAAACAGTGTGGAGCAATTAAATTTAATTATGTAGTGTATATAATTACAGTTTTGCTACCTTACATATGCTGAACAAGAATATGAGAATGGGTTTGTTTTTTTGTAAGGATGCCTTCTAGATGCAATGGCAGTCATGTTGTCTGATGTAGTGAAGTACTGAAACTTATGTTACCTTATAAACATTTTGGGTCTAAAAGAAAACACTGTTGATTTGTTTAATACTCAAACAGCTGTCTTGTTTTCAGAAAAGATTTTCAGGGAATTGAATGCAAGAACTATCCTGAACATCATCATCTCTAAATCTGATGGTGATCAGTTTAGAAAGAAAATATACAACACCTCTAACAGACAAAATCTGACAGAAATGTAATGATACTCTGAAAATGAAATTTTATCCAATGGAAAAAAAATCTCAAATAAATGGACCTGTTTGACAAGAAATAAAAACTTTTCTTTGCAAGGCCACAGAATGAACACTAAGCAACCCAAAGGCATATAATTTACACAAACTAAGCTAACACAAACAAAAGTATACATTTTCATGACAAAGCATGACAACACCGCCAGTGCTCAATGCACACTTCGCAATCTATGAAATGCTCCCTGAGCTGTCACATAAAAAGCTTCCCATTTAGAATAAGGGAAAAATGGTTCCGCATTGTGTGGGCAGGGGTAGGGTCATGTACTACAGTATATGCAGCTGGCTCTGCATATACAAGGGATGGTGCAGTGGCTTATACCAGAGGTACATTACACAAGGAAAATCTAGACCCTTTGGGCAACTATGTCGCAGTGAAGCATGGATACATACTGATCAACTGGGAAACGAGCTGCTACTGCACTATAATTTAGGTTCATAGGTTCATAGATTAGTACTAAGCTAACTGCCCTTGCGAGCCATTTTAAGCCTAGCCAATTATCCCTTGTGAGACTCAAATCCTGCACCTTGTGCTTGCAAGGCAAACACCTTAACCATTAGGCCACCCTTCCTATCAGAAAGGAAGACAGACTCATCACCTACAGGGTCTAGAAGGAGTCTACGGAAGGGGCACACAGACAGCTATGAATGAAGAAAGAAGGCAGTCTACAGGTCCAAATGGAGAACTGAAGCCATGTTTGAGAAGCTGCTGTCCTGAAAAAGACAGAAGCTGTTGGCCTGAATGAGAAAGTAATCTGAAAGAAAACTGCAAGTACTGCATTGTTTTGGAAACCAAATGGGAAATTATACTGAACTACTGAGATGGACTCAAAGTTTTACTTGCTCTGAATGGATTATAATGACCCTGTAATAGTAAGAAACCATTTGTATAAGGATACAATATTCCACTCAGGTATTGTAACAAACTCTCAAAACTAGGCATAAATCCCTAGATAACATGCAGGACTGCCTGCTGGCTTGCATGTAGGACCAAAGAAGTCTGGATCGGTGAGACCACCTCCACCAAGAGACCGTTCACCAGCAAAGTACCCCCAGAGCTCTGTGTTAGGTGCACTCTTTTTTGGCATCTACTTCTTAGAAGTCAAGGCTAATGTCAAAGGTCTCTGACTCACCAAGTTCACAGATGACTAAATTGGACGCCATCATAGTTTTCCCCCACAACATCAACATCCTACAAGAGGGTCCAACACAAACAATTGATTTGTGTGAAAGCCATAGATTAAAACTCAGTGCAAGGAAATGCTTTATAGTGCCCTTTGCAGAAAAAAAAAGTCCACTCAAGTTAATTACTTCATCAATGAAACACCCAAAAGAGCTGAACCAATAGTCAGGGATCTGGGAACATATGTAGAAAGTAATTTTGTGTTCGACCAACACGTAGTCAAGATACCAAAAAAATCATTCTATGTCACCCAACTCATAAGCAAAGGTATGGCATCCAGGTCCATAACAGTACCACTCTTCTCAGCCCTCATTAGACCCATCACTGCCTACAATGCACCTCTGGAATGTACCTAGCTAGGTACTTGCAACAGTTGGTACGTCCTACACAGATTGAGTACAGAGATAGGACCTTAAGACAATCTCCAATGGGTTACTGAGAGATGGTCTATACATAGTATATAAGGCATCCTTCTTGCACATTCAAGATAAATAGAAACACTAAATCCAAGTACCTGAACCTTGTCAGTGGCATAAACAGAACATGCTGGAGGGACAGATGTGTCTCAAAAAGATCCCCACACTATGGAATAAGCTCCCCATCTATGTGAAGCAGAGTTCTTCCCTAACTCTGTTCAAAGGAAACCCTGATAATTGGAAGGGAAATCACAAATTCATCCCTGGACCATATCTCTCGTGTGCAGAGGTTGGTAGTAAGTAAATTGAACCCAAACTAACATACCCCACCATACCATCCAAGGAACTCAGATAAAACGTTGCACGGCTGGGCTTGTAAAGACACTGGTGATCGTTAGCCTAGTATAAACCTATGAGCCATTAAAAAAAAAAAAAAAACCTCTTGTCTACTGGTTTGCATTTTCCTTATAAACAAACCTGTACTGAATGACTGCAAGACTACCTTCAGTGACCGTTTCTGTCATACAGGCCTAACAAAACTACAATATGGATGCTATCTGTGTGCGGGTTTGTATACATATTACATGAATGTACACATATGTATACGTACACACAATACAAACATGCACAATTATCTACACATTCATATATACAGACACACTGCAAAAAAGTTTTCATATGAAGTACACAGATCTTAATGGTTATATGGTAGCTATGCAACATGTAGTACACATTTCTTACAAATAATCCACTCTCATGCAAGCCCTAGACTACACCCTTAACGTCTCATGGTTGTTTACCCATCACTCTTACAAGCCCATACAGAATCCCTCTCTATTATGATGTCTGTGTATATTCAGGAGGCATGACCACATCTGTCTTCACACACACACACACACACACACACACACACAGACACACAGAAAAAAGGGGCAGATATTAGGTTTACTGCAAACATTTTCACCATGTTAACTAATGTGGTATTAGACAGAATAGCCTTGCTGCAGTGATTCTGACCTAATTAGAGGACCTTAAGAAGATCATGACATATACAGGGTCCTGCAGCTTTAAACTAATGTGCAAGTCATTACTCGCTTGTGTAAAGCAATATTAATTCTTAAGCTAAAAAATTCTCATTTCTAGCTAGAAAGGCAGACCACAAGAATAATCTGATTAGGCCATAATAAAAAGACAATTCTAAATTTTTGTGCTGGGAAAAACAGCCTAAAAACTCTGCATGGTGTTAATTCATACAGTTCTCCATTAGCAAAAAAGTGTCAATCCTCATTCTTTCAAATCAGGCCAAGTAGCTCCCAATTATGTTAATCCTCCTAGATTTCCCCTTTTTGTTTACTGGATGAATCAACAAACAATAATACATGACCTAACCAGCTTCCTAGGTATACACTTTGATGTCCTTACATTCACCACTTCAGCATTCATTACAAATGGGATTCCCTGCCATGAAGCCCACTGTCCGGCCGGTTTACCAAAATCTATCATTGCTTTAAGGTATGCTGAACATCACCTACACACTTCTTGCGTAGCATAGGGCATAAAGGTGATGTTCAGGTATACCATCCTCAGAACTTCTTTGCCGCCAGTCCAAACTTTGTTTTTAACCGTCAGTCTGTTACCTCCGTCTATTTTTGCAGTTTTTGTGTTTGTTGGCTTTCTGGTGATTACTACTGTTTGCTGATGTCCTCACCATTGCAGATAAGTACCCAGTTGGGTTTTTTGTTCTTTTTTTGGATTGTTTTGTGCTGTTTGGGGTTGTCATTCAGGAAGGGTAAATGCCAGTGTGGGAGACTGATTCCCCATAAAGACCGCCACGATGTGCCTTTTTTAGCCTAGGGGCTGCTCACAACCATGCATCTTGCTCAATTTGTCAGGCGTTCGTCCCCAAAACACTTCTTAGTAGGCTTTCTTCCCTTTCTTTGCATCTTGAGAACTGCATATTAAGCCTCTTTCTAAAGATACTATGGATGGAACTTCCTGCTCCGAGGGTCAGCCATCAGGGAAGAAGATGCACAAGGTAAGACCGGAATCTTCTGCTGTCCAGCCTCTGCTGGGAGTTTCTCCCGAGTTTATTACAAACACAGAGGCTCACCCGGTTGTTTTGTCAGATTCCTCTACCATGTCTGGGTTGGAGGCTGGTGAGAATCTGGATCCGATGAGGCTTTGCAAGCGTCCATTTTGGGTGTTCAGGAGAAACCACGGTTGACTGTTTCCGAAGGGTCTAGAAGGATTCAGCAGTTTCTCTTTAGAGAAGATGTTCCTACTACAGTTGTGGAATGCCATCCTGAGTCTGAGCCTTCTCAGGTTTCTAGGATGGATGCCCCCTTAAAAAGGTCAGAAAACTAATAATGTTTCTTCTCCGCCTAGGAATCCACAAAGTGAGTGGCAGCCCTTTACTCAGGGGTTGTTTAGTGCTTTACTGTTGTTATGGCCTCCTCAAGGGGTTTCAGTTCCTGCTCCTCCTTGGTCTTCTTCTTCCCCTAAAAGGCCCAGAGTATTGAATTCTTCTGAGGAAGAGGTGGGTTTTCATGATGAATCCCTTGCTTATTCTACCCAGATTCCTTCTCCTTTAGACTACAGGCCTGAGGAGGAGGAGGACGACTCTCATACTCTAGATAATCTTTCTGAGGAAATTTCCTTTGGGGACACCATCTCTAGGATGTTGGAAATTTTTAAGTGGGATTGTGCCCAGGTTTTGGATATCCATAAGAGGTATTTTGAGTTACTCCAGATGAAATCAACTAAACCTGCAGCCATTCCTCCTGTCTTGGCTGCTTTACTGGATGTTTTTTCCAATGCCTCTAAAGTGCCAGATTCTCTGCCCCCTGCTCCCAAGAAGTCTGACAGGTTTTATAGGGTGTCTGAGGATTGTTCCTTTTTGCTTAAATGTCCTGCTGCTGACTCCTCTGTGGGGTCTGCAGCCTCTGATAAGCCGTCTCAATTGCTTCCTTCATCCAAGTTCCTGCCTTCCGACAAGGACAGTAAAACCATTGAAAGGCTGAGTAAGAAGGGTTATAGTTCAGCTGTCCTAGCTTTTAGCGCCATTAATTATCAGACCTATATCTCTAGGTATGTCTTGGCTGTTCTCTCTCAGGTATGTCAGCTTTTTTCTGATCTTCCAGAATCAGAGTAAATCTTCTGCTCTTTTCCTTGCTAGGGACTTCCTTTTATGTTCATAGGTGTGTACTAGGCTAACGGCCATGGAGCCTATATAAGCCTAGCCCAAGAAGATTCCCTGGCATCATGCCACCCAAAGTTATTTCCCAGTGCCCTTGTCAAGCAAGGCCACTGAAGTGATCCCCGAGGTGAACTTCCTATTGCCCATCCACTCGTCAAGATTTCTCTTAAGGAGGGCCAGTGAAGTGCTCTGCTTGATGTGACTGGGAAGTTTGTTCCAAAGTATTGGAAGTCTCTGGGTTATTAACCTGTCCCTCCAGCATGTTCTGTTTATTGTGGTAATGAGGTATGGGTCCCTGGAGCATGTGGCACAGAGGGATTGGGATTTGTTTAGGTGAAGCATATCTAGCAGCTCTGGGTCAGACATGGCTTTGTAGGTCAAGCACAGATCGCCACTAAGTAGGCGATAAAAGAGAGCACAGCTGGAGATTTTTGAGTCTGTCTGTATAGGGCATGTGTCTAAGGCCTAAGATCCTCAGTGAGGTATTTTTGTGGCCTTTCCAGTTGTAGGTGTATAGTGAGATACATACCAAGGGACGAGTAAAAAGGGATTAGGATCTCTTTCTTCCTGGATGAGAAAACTTTTGTAATGAGATGTGCCACATAGAAGGACTTTCTGACTACAGTGGCAATGTGGTTATCAAAGGAGAGGTTGCTGTCAAATTGCGTCCCCAGATCTCTTATCACACCTTTAGTGTTCAGTGGACTACCGCCTATGTGGTAGTTCATGGGCACCGAATTTTTCCCAAAGGGAATGACAATGCACTTTTTGGCATTGAGCTGAAGGCCATGGTTCTGGCACCAGTCACTGGTATCAGTGAGGCCTTTTTGTAGAATGTCTACATCAGTTGGAGAATCAATAATGGCTCCCAGTTTGCAATCATATGCGAACTTGATCAGCCACAGTCCCTTTGTGTTGGCTTGAACATCAGAGAAGAATATGCCAAACAAGAGAGGGCCTAGGACCGATCCCTGTGGGACACCACTTGTAACTGGTAACCTAGTGAGTAGGACATCAGTCTGCCTTACTATTGAGTCACCTACGACTAGTGTACTGGGCAAGTTGTTTTGCCTTATGGGCTTTGGTTAGTGGCACACTGCTTATGTGAGCTATGTCTCTCACGGTTTTTGCTGGGATGTGGTGGTTGTTTGCATTTCTGCCTCACAGGTCTCTGTTGTTTGGGAAGATTTTTATTGAGAGCCTCCACAAAAGTAGGTGTGTGTTTTGTGTTACTATGCGAGGGTACTGGTGGTGTATGTTCTGGAGGGCTATATGTTGAATGTGGTGTGGTACAGGTGTTAACCTTCTCCTCTTGACTGGCTAATCCAGTCTTGGATGGAGAGTGCTTGGCTTCCACTTTAGCTATATATGTGCATCTCTCACAAGTCATAGTGTTGGGAGTTAAGAGGAAAGGGTTGTCTGTGTACATGAGGCAGTTGCTATATTGCCTCAGAATGCCCAAGTTCACCAGATTGACAGAAGAAAGCACAGGGAACTGACCTTTAGACATACCTGGATATGAGCTCAATATATTAAGCACTGAAGCCTTACAGGAAAAATGTCACTCCAAGTGTCCGAATCTGTACAGAGCACTGCCAAACACTTGAGGGGATTAATACGTAGACCCTGAAACTTTAAGGATGAAGTATTTAGGCAGATATTCTGAAGTTAGGAAGAAATCAAGCAGTACTTACTGAAAATAAAGAATTAGCTTGTCAAGAATGATGAAAAGAGGGGAGTCACATGAATGGCTACTGCATGGCTACTACTAATGCTGGTCTCAGCACAGCTTCACTCTGCTGGGATACAAAACTTCTTTGTTTCTTCTCTCACCAGAAGCAAAATGTTAGCACCAATCCAAAGAAGAGAAGCAGGCCACCGCCTGTTTGGTGATCCACAGTCTTGTCCCAGATGATGCATAGGTCTGCAGGCTTGTAGCTTTTTCCTGGTAGATGCCTCGAATAGCAACCAGACCAATTAGGTAAGTTAAGCACAGACACTCACTCTCCAACCACAAAGTCAGAAATCAATGCACTCTGCTCCTACTCTCACCAGGATCAGAATATATAAGCACAGATTCCAAGCTGTTATCTATAAAGCAGTTATTAAGCTTTCTGGTGATCAGCAATCTCCAGCTCCAGGAAATAATGTAACTGCACTCCTATCACGAGGAGAAAACAGAAGCACCAATCCCAAGAGGACTACTGAGAGGCAGAATGTGAGCTCTCCAATAACAGGTGGTCTTGCAACAGATGCTTAAAGGTAAAATGAAAACAAATAGTTTACCCTAAACACTGCAGTGTGCACTAGAGGAGTTAGATGTGAAAGTAGGTTACTTAAGTTTTACCCGTCTAAAAAGTTAAGTTTTAGTGGAGAGTCACTATTTTTAAAATAATTTTTAAAAAATTTAAAAGAACTTGGGTAGTTCTGCATCATAATTACATTTGATAGAATGACACAGTTGCCTTTTCTAGGGTTGCTGGTTTTGGTTCAGTTCTGAGGAGATATTCTTGGCTTAGGCTTCAACCTTTCCCAATGATATTAAAGTTAAGTTGATGGATACTCCTCTGGATAATAAACTTTTGTTTGGGGAAAGAGGCTGCTGGTTTATTTAAGTCTCTTCAGGACAAGGGGAAGACTTTACAGGAGCTTAAGCATGTCTGTTTCTCCTGTGTCTAATTTTCAGTGAAACTACCCTTCTAAGCCAGCCTTTGTTCGTAAGCAATCTCACCCTCCTCCTAAAAGGTAAAAAGAATGGTAAATGGACTCCTCCTGCTAAGTCCCTCAGACTGCATGGATTCTTAAGCCTTCCTTTCCTGACAAACTAGGTGCCATCCGACTAGCCACCTGTTAGCCACATTCCTCTTTCTCTTCCTGCTTGGCTCCGAATCACCCAGGATTCTTTGGTTTTGTCAATCATTCGGCAGGGGTACTTCCTGGTCTGGATTTCCCACCATCCTTTTATGGGCATTCCTCAGCCTCCTCGGTAACAACTTCCTCCCCCCCCCCAGAAGTTCTTAGAGACCTCTTGTCTCAGGGTACTATTCAACAGGTGCCTGTGTCCCAAAGGGGGAAAGGGTTTCATTCAAGAACGTTTCCAGTGCCCAGAAAAGAAAATACTTGGAGACCTATTCTAGACCTCTCCCACCTAATCCACTTTTCTGAAGGTGCCTTCCTTTTGGATGTTGTCCCTTTTTCCTCTCTTCTTCCCTCAGGCCTTTCTAGTGTCTCTGGACCTCAAGGATGCTTACCACAATATTCCGATCCATCCTCTTTATAGGAGATTTTTGCATTTCGATGTTGCTTCCTGGCATTTCAGTTCTGTGCTTTGCCCTTTGGCCTTTCTACTGCCCCAAGGGTATTCACCAAATGCCTCGCTCCTGTGATTGCCTTTTGCAGGCTTCAAAGGAGCCAAATATTTCCTTATTTGGACAAGCTGCTGATTCAGGCATCTTCTCCAGAGGTCCTTTTGCAAAGTCTTCATTTTACCATTTCTCTTCTTCAGAGCCTGGGGTTCATGATAAACTTCAAAAAGTCTACCCAGACTTCTTCTCAGGATCATGTCTTTCTGGGTTGCAGGATTCAAATGGTGCAGATGCTGGCACCCCTGCCTCCACCAAAGGCATTAACTCTCATTTCTTTCTTTCAAACTCTTCTTCCCCTGGCCTGCATTACAACCAGGGAGTTTTCTGAGAGCTCTGGGGTTCATGGCTTCCATTCCATTGCTCTCCCTGCCCAAACTCCCCATAAGGAAGTTCCAGTGGTTTCTGAAGTCAGTGTGGCTTCAGCATGCACATCCTCTAGACTTTCCTGTTCCTCTTCTCCCATGTCTCAAGAACTTCTGTGGAGGATTCAGCAGTTGTCTCCGAATCCAGGGTTCCCTTTTCAACCTCCTCTTCCCTCACAGGATCTGTTCACAGATGCTTCAGATGTGGGAATGGGGAGCAACATTTCATTCCCTGAAGGTTCAGTGTGTGTGGTTGCCTCGTCAGCAAAAGGAGCACATCAACATCAATGAGATGAGAGATCTTATGCTAGCTCTTCAGACCTTTCATCCCCTTCTCTCCGGGGCCTCTCAATGTATTCAAAGACAATACCACAGTCATGTGGTATATCAACAAACAGGGAGGGGGGTACAAGATCTTACCATCTTTACCAGCTGGCACTTCTGGTATGAGATCTGGCTATCCAATATCAAGTGACTTCTCAGGCAGTTTATATTCCTTCAAATCAGAACGTTGTGACAGACACACTGAGCAGGTCCTTCACTCACTCCCACAAATGGATGCTTCATATGGATGTCTATCTGGACATTGTTCACTAGTGGCGTACTCCTCAAGTAGATCTCTTTGCCGCCCCCCTAAAACAGACAACTTCCTCTGTTTTGTGCCAGAGTCCCAGGTCCTCTGGTATGGAAGGTGGATGCCTTCTCATTTTCTTGGAAGGGGATGTTCTTTATGCATTCCCTCCCCTTCCTCTCATTCCGAGAGTCCTGTTCAAGATTCAACAGGATACTCCCAAAATCCTGTTGGTGACTCCCTTTTGGCCGTGACAGCACTGGTTCCCTCTACTTCTGCATTTAGCCAAGGGCAATCATCACAAGTTACCTCACAGAGTGGATCTCCTTATACAAGACAAGGGGTGCCTCATTCATCGCCACCTGTCCATGCTTCAACTGACACTGAGTGACAGGGTTTTGATCCCTCATAGACACCTTTTTTTTCTGATGACGTGCCTCAGGTCCTGCAGGAGGCCAGGAAACCTACTGCTATTTAATCCTACTTCTCTAAATGGAAGAGGTTTTCTATTTAGTGCCTTTCTCGTGACCTGGGCCCGCTTTCTGTGAATGTTCCTTTGGTTCTCTCTTATTTGTGCAGTTGCTCAATGCTGGTTTAGCCTATTCTTCTATTAAGGCCCACTAATCAGCTCTTTCTGCTTGTCTGCCTTTAACTCCTGCACTAGCTTCTAGATTTGAGACTAAACAGTTTCTTAAAGGCGTCCTTAATATCAGACCTCCAAGAAAGCTTGGTCGTCCTCCATGGGATCTTAATTCTTACTTCTGCCAGATGGGTGTCTGAGTTGCAAACCCTTTTGGCTTGTCCACCTTTTGTGATGCTTCATGCGGACAGGGTGTCCTTGCGTACTAATCCTTCTTTCATGCCCAAGGTGGTTAATGAGTTGTCACTTAAATCAGTCTATTAAATTTGCCTACTTTTTTCCCCTCTATGCAATCTGACAGTGAGAAAGTGTTGCATACTTTAGATGTGCATAGACAGGTCAGACTTTATTTGGGTAAAACTAAATCTGACTAGTCATATGTTTCCTTTCATCCTAGACCTTTAGGTTTGGCTGTTTCCAAGCAAACTATTTCCACTTGGATTTCAAAGGCTATTTCCTTTTGTTATAACTGCGGTGGTGGTGCTGCGGTAGCGTTGTCGCCTCACAGTAAGACGTTGTCCTTTTCAATTCTCAGCTAAAGCGTCTTCTGTGTGGAGACATGCGTGAATGGGTGTACCTTCGTTGAAGGTTATGCGTCAGGGCTGGCAACTCCGCACGTAAAAAAATCTACTGCCAATCATTAGCGGACCGGAGTTCCGCTGTGGCGACCCCTAACCGGGAAATGCCGAAAGACACAACATACACTTTTAATGGCAAGATCCTTTCTTCATCTGTAAAGGCTCATTCTAGTAGAGCTGTGACTTATTCTGGTGCCTTTTTTGAAAGGCTTAGATGCTAATTCTATTCTTGAAGCTGCTCCCTGGACTTCTGTGCATACCGTTACCAAACATTACTCATGGCTTCTTAAGAGGGCTCTGCTGCTGCTTCCTCCTCCCAAGTTTCTTCTTGAGCTTTGGCACTCTCCCATAAGTTATGAATACTGCAGCAGTGAATGTACGGAAATAGTTACAGTTGTATAAAACCTTACCATAACAGTAGATGTCCTTGCCTTCACCACTGCAATACCTACTCCCTCCCATATCCCTAGTTTGTTTTTCTCCTTCCTGGATGTGCAGGTTCTCCTTGGACTGCTGTTCCTACTAGGGTAATCAGTTCTGAGGATGGTACGCCTGAATGTCACCTTTATGCCCTACGCTACGCAAGGAGTGTGCAGCTGATTTCAGTGTTCAGTGTACCTTAAAGCAATGGTAGACTTTGGTAAACTGACCAGACAGTGGGCTTCACAGCAGGGAATACCACTTGTAATGAATACTGCAGCGGTGACTGCAAGGACATGTACTGTTATGGTAAGATTTTACATAACTGTACTTTCTGTTACCAATTTTAGCATTGTTTTGGTTCTGGGCAAGTGAAAGCCTGGTGGGGACTTAAGTCACCAGAGATTCCAAATGGCAGTTACTGTCTTTCAGTGGCTTTGATATGCAGTTCATTACTACAGAACCAAATTTCATACCAGCAGTGAGATTAGCTGCTGATATAATGCTACATGCTACCTCTGAAAATTACCTAGCTATTAGAATAATGGCTTCCACACAGGGAATACAAGAGATTTGTACGGAAGGAAGGAAATAAATAAATGTGAAGAAATGCAGTAGCTTCAACACCAAACCATGGTGCATAGTACTGTGTGTCAGCAACCATAACTCAGAAGGATGTCATACACATTTTGACATACTAGTAGACTGTTATTGCCAAGCTACTACCTGGAAAGTTTCATTAAAAGCAGAGGATGGAAGGCAGCAACAAATTCCTTGTTGATGCACACACATATATACAAATATATTTTATAAATCTATGAATATTGTTATACTCAGCATACCATTATTCACATTCTTTATTTTATGCAGGTTAATATAAACAGTGTATCACGCTTCATGACAAATACTAAAGCCACACTGTACTACACACAGCACTACAGTCAACTACTCTTAACTTAGCAAAAGACTGACTTTAAATCACATAACCATCTTTACACTCCCTCAAAAATGTTTAATGTTCACCTCTTAGCTTAGAAAATTAATGTACACACATTCTCCATAAGTCACTGACAGCTGCAGCAGTAAAGAATACATAATAGACCTCAAATGTAAGTGCATTGGTCATGTTTTGTTCGTCCCCTCTTTCATAAATCCCTAATTACCCAATTTTACACCACCTCTCATACCACCCCACATCTCTACACCAGTATCTTTTCTCTCTTCCCACCTTGCCATACTGACTGCCATTGCCTTAAAATATTCTCTTTCCACTAATTCTCCACTGTTTTTGTCTACTGCTGTCACCTACTTTTGGTTTCATGTCTCACAGTTTGCAATCAATGCCACTGCTACCAGCAACTAAGGGGTGGTACATCTTAGTTCCTTGTGTGTTTTCCAGCATAACTTAATATATGTGCAAGTCAGATCTCCTCTCTGCAAATTCCAATGCACAATACATCTATGATGTAGAAGTTAAATATAATCTCAGTATAACAACTGCTACAAAGAACCAGGCATGCTACTGTGTCTCTGTGCTGAAATGTTTTATGACAGCACCCTAAATGTCAAAGGGGCTTGCTAGTGACATGCCCCTGGCTTGTCTAATGTACATCTTGAAAGAAACTTAATACTTCTGTTCAGTTTCTGTCAAGGTCCATTGCTTGTATATCTGTATTATATATGAGAAGCCATTTTGCATTTTGGTGTGAATACTGCTATCTTATATGCTTAGCTATGCTAGCTTAGCTTACCTGGACTGCCTTTTTTTGTCTACTCATAAATATGGCACTACTGTACTGGACATATGCATATTAGTACTTTGTCATTAAATGCAAGTCTGGAGATTTTCTCCCTGCTCCTGGAACTCACACACAGCAATCTGGTGAAATTTTTTTTTTCTTTTTTACTGAAATGTAAAATCAATAGCAAGCAAAATGTTTAACTTGTTTTCAAAACTGCAAGTTTTTCAGTGACGGCAAGCAAGAGTATGCCCAGAAACTCACGTGTGCACTAAACCTAAATTTTGAACTCCCTCCTGTCACTTAAAATGTGCACATTTCTTCAAATCTTGGCTTATTCACTTAAGAAGCTTACATGTCATTTTTAGCTGTTTCTTCCTGCAACAATAAAAAAGCTCTTTGCTAGAAATGTACTCCTATTTGTAGGTATGCTGTACTCTCATTTGTAATGAAGGCATTTGTTTTACCAAAGAACCACAATGTTCCACAAAGATGTTCAGAAAGAGATATATACTAAAGTACTGTGAGAATTGATAGGACTGTAGAATACTGGAATGGACTGGAAATAACTGGAAGAATATAGAATGACCTTCACACAACAGGCATCAGTGCATAGAAAACTAGACCCAATAAACTCAAAAACTGCACCAGTGCTGAAGGAATTAATGCAGTGAACCAGCAGAACACACTGGTAAAATAAATCGCTTCTTATACCTTAGTGTTTAAGCTGAAAAGCTTTTCCCCCCTCCTTAATACAACAGAATGTCATCAGAATAACAAAAGAAGTCCTACATCTACAGTTTTATTTAGTTACACTTAATCACATGACCAGTAATTAAGTTTGAAAACTAGTTGCAACCTAAGCAATCTTTGAAGGTATGACACTTAGACTGATTTTTTTTTTTTACAAGTATGCTTGCTCCAGTGGTTTGCTGCAAGAAATTGGAATGAATATCTTTGGTGCCATTCTCTCCTATACGTGCCAAATCTAATTGTACCTTTCAGGATAGAAGTGTACATACACTGTAGCTCAGTTAACAAATGTTTTAATACATACAGTGGAGGCAGACATCAACAATATCCGAATCAAATGTTACAGTCTCTAATAACTGTGCTAATAGACTGAATTATAATGTCTGTAGCTTTATCACTCATTATACTCAGAATTATTTCCTTTCTCCTAAATAATATAATTAATATTCTGGAATGCTGGATATTTTTCCTGACTTCTCCACTTACTCTCAAGTGTCTCTACCAAACCTGTGGCTGCATTGCAATGACTTTCTGTCTGTTAGTCCAAACTCACTCACTGTGTCTGAAGTATTTCTTAATAACAAAACCTTGTAAATTTCTACAGGCCTTTTTAACCTTGGTTCCCAAGCCTGTTAATGTACTGCACGTTCTGTTACCACATTTTATTCTTATCAGTACTTTTGACTGAAGGTTACCGAAACATTCCTTTCTTACTGAATCTGCACGTAAAATATAAAATGAAAATATGTTTCTGCTTTAATATGACTTCATTTCTAGAGTTATGCAAAGAGAACACTGTATTTCTGTCTACCAAACTACATTTAAATGAAACCTGATCTTACAAGTACACTATGTATACCTGGCTATAACTACACCTCTCTCCCAGGCAAAAAGAGTTCACTTTCTGCTCTCCCTTAATTTAATACACTCAAATCTACGATCACTGTACCTCAAAGGCATATCAGTGACCGCCATCAATGAACATTTATCTAATGTCATTAGTGAAGAGCTTTATCATGCAACACATAATATATTGTATCATTTGCAGCTGCCCCTCCAGCCACATTAACTATATTTATCAGTATGCCTGTGGGGGCAGCTGCAAAGTGTATCATTTTCAGAATTTTTGGAATTATCTGTATGGGAAGAAAGCTGTTTAAAATTGAAGTACAGTCTATGCTGACAGAATACAGGTAAACATCTTGGAAAAAGTATGACACTTCTCTGAAAGATCTTGAGACAAAAGTGGTTCTTTGGTGGATTAATCTGAATTTTTTTCCTCTAGTGCTTCAACAGGGGATTTAGTGTCATTCATTAGCATTTATGACAAGACAGATTATTTTCTTTAACACTAAGTAGTTAAAGAAATCTACTGTGGTTCTAGTTCTAGAAGACTTTTGTATTTAGTTAAGCCCTTGGATTTTCTTTTTCCATAACCTCTTTTTTTGTATAGATGAAGTAGCTCTTTGCATCACGTACTGACTTGGCAAGTCATGACCTAAAAAGTATACCCCAAAACATAGGACTTCAGTTCATTAGTTATTCGGAGATTACCTACAAAACATTTCAGTTACCCAAAGGGAAGTGTGATCTCAGACTCCTCCAGCAAACAAGAAAAACAATTTGTTCCACATTTGAAGGAGAGTTAGAAAAATGGTCATATAACACATTCTACATCAATGTGACAGTAGAGTCTTAGCTAAGATGTTGCTACATGCACCAGAAGAGGGAATTCCTGGTCTCTTGGGTATCTACCAAGTCAACTTCACTGGACTGTCAGACTTTCTTTTATACAGCCAGGACAAGAAACAAAACACACATTTGGTGTGAAGGATTCACTACCAAGGTAAAGGAATTTTACCTGGTGAATTTAAAGTATGCAGTCCTTGTATGCTTGGCACACTAGGCATTGCCCTCTTTTCCCATAAAACTTCCAAACTGTGGAACACTCTTCCTCAGCCTATGGCTAAAAACCCCAGCATTCATGAGTTTAAAAACCTCCTTAAGGAGCATCTAGCAAAACACTGGCTCTGCTCCTGCCATACTACTTACTACCCCCTTACATTACCCTAAACTAGCTCATTGTCACAGCTGCAACAATTAACTGCTAAAGGCTATCTTGTTTATACACTCAGTTTCAGTTAGCAATGTATACACAAATACTGCTTCGTCTTTAACTGTTACGCAGTAGACTGCATTTCTCTATCTTGCAATTACTGTATCACACTGTTCTCACTATTAACTCAAGCAGCCAGTTTTTATGACTAACTGTGCAAAAATTTGTTAATTTATTTGCCAATTATTGTTATACAACTAATTTCTTTACTGACTTGCTTTGTTCATTGTTGATTAATACGTGTTCAATATGACTGTTTAATACTGTCTATTTATATGTATGGAGCTTTTCTCCCCGGGCCTCCTCTGAAAATGGGCCTCATGCCCAGTCGGACATTACCCGGTCAACAAATAAAATAAAATAAATAAATGGCATAATTTAAGCTGGTGGCAATAACCAAGATGAACCATTTTCGAATACTTAGGCCATGCAAAGTTAAAAGAAAGCAAAAAGTTTCAGGTTGAGACTGAAATGGCTCCATGGGATCAGTGCTGTACCCCGGTTAAGTTAAAAAATAAATAAAAACAAAAATAAGTAGTATGTAAACATTTTCCTGTACATCCAGAACAGAAAAGTAGCAGTCTGTTAAAAAGAACTTTAAGTAAAAAAATTCTAAACAATTTAATGTTATTTAAATTATTGTGTGCCAGGGACAAAGGATACATCATCAACTACATTCAACGAGAGGGTACTGGGTAAGAAAATGATACAATGTGAAATATTTTTGACTTCTCCAAGTAGATGTTAGAATAGAATCTAGTTGGCAGTTGGTGCTTTTTTTCAGATAGCTGATGTAATTCAGGAACAGGAAAAACATTTACAGATAAAGAGAAGACAGCCACCATCAATTATATTACCTGCATGGATTCTGAAACCTAAATGTCAGTTCTGATCAACACAGAAAGAATTGATGCCCCATTTCGTTAATCAGCATTTTCAACAGCGATGACTAAAGCCAGATCCCATGAAAGAAGTTATGAAATAAAGTGCAGGTAAAGAGAAGTTGGAAAGTGCTGACAGTTACAAAACTAAGACTACTGTGGTGAACCAAACTTTATCCTTTCATTTAATACATACATTTTATATATACATACATATATATATATATATATATATATATATATATATATATATATATATATATATGTTGTGTCTTTCGGCTTTTCCTGGTTAGGGGTCGCCACAGCGGAACTCGAGCTGATTTATACAAGATGCTGGTGACACTGTATGTGTATATATTATCATAGGACAATGGAAGAGAAGGGATTAAACAGCTAGCTTACTTCTTACTTTAAGAAAAATACTGTTAATTGGACCACCTGTTGGGCCACAGAAGGGCTTATTTCACAGCTCTGAATAGGACCGGTGGACGGCATGTCTGGAAGAATTAGCTAAACCCTCATTCAAGTCATAGCCAGTTATAGATCACCCTCCATGGGTCACAATGCCCACAACTTGTCCAAACTGGAGACAATCCAAATTTTACTGAACACACTTGTTATGGGGGATTTCAATTATCCCACCATCAACTGGGAAACCTATGCTAGACCTAACTCACTAGCGCAAAAGTTCCTTGACTTTGTTAATTCAAACGCTCTGGAACAAACTGTCCATACCCTGATAAGAGGAACAAACATTTAAGAGATGATCCTCACAAACATGTAAAACAGGTGCACTGCTGCAACTTTTGGACCCTCATTAGTTAAAAACTGACCACAAATCCCTCACCTTTGAGCTGGCACTAACACCAGAACTCACAAAGGGTGAAATCAGACCAAAAATTTCACTAAGGCAAACTATACCCTCCTAGTTGAAGGTATAAATGCATTCCAAGCCCCACCCCAAGCCTGAAGTGGTAACTACATTGAAGCTTACACTAAAGCCCTGTACAATCATTTGCATACATGTATAAATTCAGCTGTACTAGAAAGAATCAAAGCCAGAACTCTAAGTAAAGCAAGCTGCCTTGGTGGACATGCAGCATCAACAAACTTTACAATAAACAAGTCAAGGTCCCAACAATGGAAAAGCACCCTCCTCAGCCTCAACAGGCAAATAAGACAACTTGTCAAATCCTCCACGGTCTGTTTAAGAGAAATTTAGCAAGTACAGCCAAGGATAACCATAAGGCCTTTTACAGCTACGTACATAACCTAAAGGGTAGGACCCAAGCATGTGCAGAACTAGTCGCCAATGGTATCACACACACTGACCCTACAGAGATAGCAAACCTGCTAGTGGACAGGTTTGGTGAAAACTTCACCCCTTATCCCCTCCTAACTTACAACAAACCTTTCCCCAAAATTCCCCCCATCCTACACATCTGAAGAGCAGGTCCTCAAAGCCCTGTTCAAGGCAAAAAACACAGTTTCTATGAGACCAGATGACATCCCAGGCTGTCTTTTAAACAAGCTAAAACATGAACTAGTATCACCACAAAGTACTCTTTTTCAGTCATAGCATGACCACACACTTTGTTCCTACGGAATGGAGAACAGCTACGGTTATTCCCCTCCACAAAGGTGGCCTAGCAACAGACACGGGAATTACACAACCAAAAGCCTAACCAGCCTCATCTGCAAGACCATGGAACGTATCATTATGGACCTCATAAATAAAAAGACATAGGTGACCTCCAAACCTTAGATTCTACCCAAAATTCAGATTCGTGAAGGACAGATCCTGCCTGTTAAATCTGGTGGATTTCTTTAAAACAGTGACAAAGGCGACTGATGAGGGCAAATCTGTGCACACAGCATACCTCGACTTGGCAGAGGCTTTCGACACAATCCCACATTCAGGCATTACTGAAAAACTTACCAGACAATGTAAACCCCTTCGTTGTAAGATGGGTTGCCAACTGGCTCACAAACCAGAGACACACTATCAAAGTGGGTGACTCCACATCAACCAGCAGACCTGTTACCAGAGGGGGTACCACAGGGATCAGTGCTTGGCTCCCTACTGTTTTGTATATACTTCTCAGAAGTTAAGGTCAAAACTAAAGGATTATGGCTGACCATGTATGCAGAAGACTTGCAAACTAGATGCAATCATTGAATCCCCAAATTATGTTAGTATACTCCAGAAGGGTCTCACGCAGACCAACAACTAGTGTATTACTCAGGGTCGCAAAGAAATGCATCATCATTCCCTTCGGTACAAACAATGTCCCTTCACACTATCAATACAACAATACCTTAAGTACTCATGAAGTGGTAAGGGACCTGGGATCACAAGCTGACTGCGACCTTAACTTTGACCACCATGTGTCTACTGTAGTAAGGAAAGCTTCCTATGCAGCACACTTGATTAGTAAAGGCATAACCTCAAGAGCAAAAGAAGTTATAACCCTTCTATACTCAGCACTTATCTTCTTCTTTCGGCTTTTTCCCAGTTAGGGGTTGCCACAGCGGATCACCTGTCCGCTCATGATTGGCAGTGGAGTTTTACAGTGTCAAGTTGCCAGCCTGGCACCCAACCTTCCACAGAAGGCACACACATACACACACACTCACATCTAGGGCCAATTTAGAGTGTCAAATCTACCTACCGTCTTTGGGATGTGAGAGGAAACCGGAGCACCCGGAGGAAACCCACGCAACCACAGGGAGGACATGCAGACTCCACACAGAAGGCACCCCAGCTAAGAATCGAACCGAAGAACCTCTTGCTATGAGGCGACATCTGATCCATAATTGAACATAATGCCCCATTCGGTATGTACTGTATTAAGCACCTGAAACAATTAGAGAGACTTCAGAGCTTTCTAACATGGAAGATCAAGGGGTTCCAGCATGTGGCTTACACAGACCGACTAAAGTCCCTGTCACTATTATATAGACTTCTTAGGAGAGACTTATGCCTGACCTACACAGCAATCCAAGACCCAATCATAATGAACGTGCTGTATATCCGTAAATCAAATTGGACTAGGACTACCAATTCCAGGGACCTAAATATGGCCTGCAACTTAAATAGGACATGCTGGAGGGACAGATTTATCTCCCAGCGACTGCCTTGTCTTTGGAACAGGTTGCCAATTCATGTGAAGCAGAGCACCTCTATGACACTATTGTTCAAGTGGAGCATGGATGGGGCACCATAAATTCTTACTGGGGATATTGCACATAACTCTCCTGGACATGGGCAGTCAACACTAAATGCAATCTGAGGTACTGACTAACATTTCTATGGTATTACATTGGGATGAAACAACTGGGCTTAAAATGACCTCCAGATCAATAGCCTAATAATCTCCTATGATCTAGGTTGACAACACTAAGTGTATGCTGCACACTTCATCTTGGAAAATGAAAAAGCCACTGACTTAACCTTTACCATGCACAACTATGTAATCAAATCTCTTAACCTTCAATCTCCAAAATGGAGAACACTACCTTTCATAGTGTGGAACAGACAAGCAAAATGTGGAACATTTACCAATAGCTAACAACTTCCAACTAAGATGCTTATAGCATGGTTAAAATATGCTTGTGTATACTTTGATGAACTAATGATTCAGTATTATTTACCTTGGATATTAATTAACATTTCTTAATAATGAATAGGTGGCAGACCCTTTCAGTGTGGGACAGCAAGGACACGGATTGTCTGTATTTATTGAGGGTAGCAAGGCAGTTTGCAGAAACACTGCTCCATACAGATTCATATCTGAATACTTAGCCAAGTGCCCTGAAGGGTCACTTTAAGATTAACTAACAAGCCGAGGTCAGAATAAAGGCCAGTACCTTCCGTCTTGAAGGTAAAGACCTTGACCATTATGCCGAAGGGGACGTGGACCTCAGATTTTACAGTACTGTACAAAAGTGTAAGAGTGGATCTCGGCATGCTTCCATAGAGGATATGAAGTCATAAGATTCAGAGCACAAGAACGATACAATTTAAATGACAGGCATGCAGCGCACGGTTTTGTAATACCACCTTGCTTAGTTAATAACTGCCGATAAACTCAAGTTTTAGATTTCACAAGGTATCAGATATGGCAGATTTGATTTATTAAGTTAAATGTCACGCATGCACTTTAACACGGCCCTTACACACTGACCTTAAACCCTGTTTACATGCAAGAAACCAGACTTCCCCAACAGAGGTCGCATGCTGTAATCAGCAGCAACTCTGTGTTATAACCGTTAGTTCCCATGTCTTCGTCAATGTCAGCAAGAGACAAAGTTCTCTGTCAAGACAGCTGTTGAGGGCATTTCGGACGTGCCTCCTCCCAGTAGTAAAAGAACTCACCATTCTATGATGTATCAAGACGGCTGTGGGTACAGCGAATCGGCTGTTTTTGCAAAGACAGGAACCTCTTACACTCCTAACTCCGACAGAAATTTGTCGTATACAGCGGTACATGATAACGCAATCAAAGATTAAGGGGAAGAAGCAGAACACTAAACCGGAACTTTTGCAGAACGAACCATTAACTACAAGCAAACTGACGGAAGAAAAGAAGGCGAACACCAAACTATGGTGTAAAAGGATTATGGGATATAGCATATCATTCTAAAATAGAATTTAGCGGGCTCCTCCTATAATTGGTTGTTGTTTGATCAATGTATTTTCATAAACAAATTTAAATAAATTACATGTAGTTGCTTAGCGGATTTGTTTTGATTAAAAAGCCGAGTGCGAGTTTTGTGTCTCAGCTGTCCACGTTGGTCCTCCAAAATGTGAAACACAATCTCTCATAAGGTAGAACAAGTGGCACTTATTAACAACTTCAAGTAGGATGCTCCCCGCATGGTTAAATATATTATCGTACACGTACCTCTCAACTGTCCCTGATATTGACTCAATTTTTAGCTTTGTTCCTCTTAATACTGGTGCCTTTTGGGCCACGGCATGGTGAATTATAATTAAATAATAATTAAGAGTTGCAGACTTATTTTACTTTAGGAAATATATATTAATTTACATTCTCTTACTTTGTTAATGCCTGAAGTTAATAGAACTAATATTTTACAAGTGTCCCTGATTTTCCCTGGATTTGGCCCTGACTGGCGGAGACCTATAATCGTACACTTATAAAAAATATTGAGAAATTACTATGATTCTTTATCATTCACCATAGATATTACTTAAAATAAACTAACAATGAATGTGAGTCAGTCCCTTTCAATATGGAATCTGGACTTTTAAGACTCAGGAATAAGTACTGTTCTTAATAATGAGTGAACCTGAGAGGCTGTGGAATACAGCTCTTTTCATAATGACACTTAGCTAGGACATGCCAGCTTCAGGGTTATGCAAAAAGTACTGGATTACTTTCACTCCCCTAATTTTTCTGTCTTTATTTTACTTTACCCTCTCCAGTTTCACTCTAGTGCATCTCTCAGTTTCAAATACCCACGTTTGCAGCTACGGGACCTTAGATTCTGCTTCAGACAACCCACCCGATAAGAGTTGAACTACGGACCCCTTTGCACCTGAGCAAGAAAGTGATTCCCTGCTTAATAAAAAGTGTAGGTTACTTCTAAGTAATGTCTTTCAAGCTAATAGCTACCAGAACTTTATTCCTTTAACCTGTACTGGCGTGCTGAGCACCGGAACGACTGCGGTTCTTAAAGCCGAGAGTGCTTCCCCCCCCATTTTTAATACTAGGCTCTCTTATTCTCTCTAAGCCCTATAATGTCATACTATTTTGCTTGGGCTCCTTGTGCTACATTTACCTTGGATTCTTAGTGGCAGTTCCCTTACCTTGTAATTACTGAACAGTGCAGCACCTGGAGGCACACTACATCCCATGACTATCTACAAACTATCAGTCCCTGGATCAAGCTCTTGCCTACCTGTAGATTGTTTTTGTAAAAGCCCTTGATTGAAGAGGGGGGTTCATCCCACTCCGTTCACCCTCGCTATGCTCGGGCTCACGCCGCTGCTCTACCCTACCCCTTATTCCCACCCTCCCCTACCTACTGAACTACCATCCTCCTCTCATCACTGTCTAGCACTACAAAACTGAAATGGTTAGAATTCCCCCATAACCTAAATCTCTCCCAGCTCCAAATAATCCATTCTGTCCTATTCCAGCCCACCTTTTGCCCTGCCATATTATCCATCATCTCATCCTACACCCCAGCTAGAACACTCCGGAGCTCTGACCAACACCTCCTGTCCATAACCAAACCTAAGCTCAACATAGGAAAAAACCTGTATAGCTATTACTCTGCCAAAAACTGGAATAAACTCCCACTTGACATCGAAAACACTAGATAAAAACTACTATTCAGAAAGGCTGTGAAAAATCGCTTTAGCAAAAATAAACTATGCCTCTGCAATTAGCCCCCTGACTGACCCATCTCTCCAGACCAGCCAATCACTTCCTTTCTCATACAAGTATCCAACCCAACCTCCATCCTAACTCTCTCACCCTTCATCACTGCTAAATCTTTCCCAACTTTCAACCCCAACACTTTGATTGTACTGGTGCCAATCTCCTCAGCAGTAGAATGTCTAAAACTCACTTCTACACTTTAACCTCTACTCACTGCTTATATTTAATTTCTGTATTTTTTCTCTATACTGTATTTTTTCCTTATTAACTACTACAATATATGTAGTTAGCTAACATTGTATATACCCTGTAAGCAGTATTATGTATTGTGTGACTCAGCCGTTTTATGTTTCATACTTTTGTACTTATTTATGTTTGAGCTGTGGAGCTTTTCTCCCCAGGTCTCCACTGAAAAAGGGCCTCATCCCAGATGGACCAACCCGATCAACAAATGTCAAATAAAATAAATAAATAAATAAATAAATAAATAATGGAAAACACCGGACTGCACTTAAGTGCAAATCCAGAATACCGAGTGACGTGGTTATGCAAAGTCCATTATCACCTGAAACTGTTACTCCTACTAAAAATTATAAAAGTAAAAAAAAGGTTTTAAGTATTCAGTATTGTTGAGCAAATCTCTCAGCTGTATATGATGTTAAATAGAAAAATTGTTAATACTGAATGCATTAATACCATTCAAATGTAGAACAGTGAGGAACATGGACTTTTTAAGGGTCAAAATGAGCAGCATTCCTAACAGTGACATCACTTGAGAGGCATCAGTAACAATAATGGGTTTTCTACCATTAATTTTATTGAGAAAAGAAGTCGAGAGTTGTAGCTGAGATGTATCTCTTAGATGGTACACACCTGCCATAACGTTCTGAAACTATGCAAAACCACTGGTGAGCAGCGAGTGCTCTCCATTATCGCTCTGAATTCTTCTTAATATTTGTGCATAGGTCTCAACCTCTTAGCATAAAAAAATCTGGACAAAGCCAAATATAATGGGGGAGCAAAGCTCCCAAAATAGGGACAGATTTTAAAAATTGCTGTTATAAACTTAGAACGTTGCTAGAATAAAAGGTATTGTGTTACCATGCATTTCCTAAATTATATGAAGTCTGAAACTCAAATGTCTGTTATTATTTCGTAAATTCAGCCTTCATTAATTTGCCACAAAAATCCAGAAAACCACAAATTTTATGAGGAACAGACCAAAATATAAGCTGTGACACAGTCAGCCCAGCTATTGGAATTTTGTAAATAATTTTATGTCATTTGTGAATATTGATATGATTTATACAGAACTGTATGTTATGTACTGAGCTTCAAGAATGTAACCACAGCACAGTGTTGCCAACTGCCAGAGACGAAAATACGCTAGATTTTGTGACACCCCCCCGCCCTGCAACCAGTCGCAACAAAACTAGAAGTTAGCTCCCACCAAGCACTTAATTTACCAAAAAATACAGCAAAACTACAACTACTCATACGTTGCTTACATATAAACGTCAAAAGAAATATCAAAATCAATGTTACTTAAAAAGGCAAATAGGTGCAGTATCAGATTAAAAGTAACACAATACCAGTCGCCCATTACAAACACTGTGCAAGCAAAAGAATAAAAATACTTAACCGCAACAAAAGTAATAAGCTCGTACTTATTTTGAAATTTAAAAAATTACATTTTTCGTGAACAATAAAGTGATAACATTTCTAAATTATTTGACTTACCTTTTCTGAAGAAGCCAGAAGCGCAGTTAGCTTTAGTCCTAACCATTTTATTTTTTGTTTTAAATAAAAATTAATATTTATACACAAAAATACTTATCACTAACTTTCTCCAACAACAGTTATACTGGTAAGAGCTTTAACTTGCATGCTTGTGTTTTAATTCTGCCTCTTCCCAAAGAATGCCTTCGTTGTCCTTACACAAAATAGTAAAACACTAAACTACAAACTACTGTGTAATATAAAATAAAAAAATACAGTGAAACAATAAAAACATAAAAAGCATAACATTAGAATGTATCACGCTTAATAAAGTTAGTACTGCACTATAGTTTCCACACAATTATACACAATATAAAAAAACATAGAAACAATTAAGAAACATGCCAAACACTTAACTGACAACCCATTCGGATGTCAAACAAGTCCCACACATGGGACGAAGTACGATTGTGTGTCCTAATATAAGCAATCACCAGAACCTACAAGATTGAAGTCCCCCCACCTCCCATACCTCTCAATTGTCCAGATCTTCACCTCATATTTTTGGTCTATTCCTTGTAAAACCTGTGAGTTTTGTTTGGCAAATCAATGAGGATTTAATTCACTAATGACAGACATTTGAGTTTCAGACTTCACTTCCCTCGGAAAATGCATGTTAACAAAACAAGTTATTCTGGCAAATCAATGATGATTTAATTCACTAATGACAGACATTTGAATTTCAGACTTCACATCCCTCAGATAACGCATGTTAACAAAACAAGTTATTCCAGCAATTTTCTAAACTTATAATACTCTAGGAAAAGAATACACAGCAAATGCAAGCTATTCACATGCTCCCTCTAGGAACTGCATGCATGCATGCTCATATAGTTCAAGTCACAACCCATCATGCCTCTGAACTTGTACAATCTCATCTAAACAGGGACAGACATAACCGGGAACGTTTGTAAACAAATGAGTTAAGAAACCATATACTATAAACTGAGTGTTAATTTGCAGTTTTAACAGCAGCTAATACTGTATCTTCCATTCTGCTCAGCTCATTTAATATCTGTCATCTTACATCTAGAAAGGGAATACAACACTCAAGAGTAAACTTGTTCTTCCTCTGGGAATATTACACCTTAACGCATTAACACATTATTATTGCTGATCAGATCCACTCAACACATATACCCAAAAAGAAAAAAAAGAGTAAAAAAATAAGAAGGAAAATAAAATAGATTATCAAGGAACACTAATCAAGTTAAATGGGTTAGCAAAACTAGAAATGCTAAATAATTAGTTTAGGTTTTAGTACGTGATCTCATAAATTCGTAACTATATCAATAAATAAACAGTGAATATTTAAGACATAATCTTTAGAGGAATTCCCCCAAGAAAGACACTGTTAGGAAGGAGAATAAGGATTTTTGTGCTGGTCCTGCCACTACTTCTCCTCACCTTGGCATAATACAGATTCCACAATTCATAAAGTCGCTCTCTAGAAGCCATCGCTTTACACATACGTCTTTTCTTTCCCTCTGACAGTACCTCCCGATCACTGCTGATGGTCACTTGGCTCCAGTACCAGTCATTTTACAATTACCATCTGTGTCGTTTTTCAGAGGTTGCCATTTCCCTGATCTCGGCAGTTACCAATCAGCCGAGGGAATAAAAGTCTCAGTGCAATTAGCTGAAGAACAAGAAGCCCAAAGAAAAAAAACTCCTGTCACCGACCATCTACCACTCAGAAATCCTTGGTTTACTGACTACCTGTTGCATCCCGAGTAGTAAAGGAACTGCGCACTAATATGTCATCATCACACTTCAGTCTTAACTTAATAACTACATACTGTTTTAATTAATTACTTATTAAGACACTCCGTCATAGCTTCCCTGTCAAATTGCCGCTGCCAGCGCCGCTATTGCTATCTTTTGAAGGCAAAATTCTGTTCCCACTTCACATTCAAGAACCACAATCCATCTGGATCTTACGGACTGGAAAACAGAAATAATGGTACACAAATTAGCCAAAAACAAATTAACTTGCTGGGATTTCTGGTCCCATCTCTTGTCTAACAAGGACGGTATTGCTCTCAAGTTCCGTACTGACATACCCTGGTTAGTCAGTGACTAATGAGTACTGAATTCTGCACATGCACTTACTCAGTATCTTACATACACATTAAAAAGCCTGCTGCTGCAGACAGATTAGTTCAGTGTTGCCACCCTCCCTCCCTCACACTTGTCGCTGATTGGTCACATTATTTTTGGCACTTCAGTTTAGTCTGTTCTCATTTACAGTCCCAAATATAAGTTGGACTAGTTGTTGAGGATTTAGTCAAACTTTCCCGCCAGTCAACAAACGTGAAATAAAGTTGCACATTTGAGTTATTTATCTGTTTTGTGTTTCTCCCTTGTAAAATACCATCTGTGTTGTGTATGAGTATACAATACTGTTTTTGTCAGCAGATGGCTTGAATTTAAATGAAAACTGTTTCTGATGAGCAGAAAGAATTGAAGTATGTACCCTACATCATTAAGTTGCCAACTTAGTTTTATTAAAACCTAATAACCAGGACTTTACATATGCATGATAATTAGGTCAGGTGATCCAGAGATGATACAACTAAACACGTGGTGATTGGTGATCTGTCAGTGTGTCAGACTCAGTTCAGTTTTGTGCAGACCATGTGTGCAGTCTAGACTGTTTGTTAAAATTGTTAAATAATTTAGTTAAACTTTGCAATAATGTCTAAAAATAAAGTTTACAGTCAATGATACAGAAATGGATGGGAGGCAGAGCCCCGATTCAAAGGTTAGTTGCGACCCATCCAAGGCGATTCCACCAAAGCCCTTTGTGTGTGTTGTAAAACTGAAATTATAGATAAATACAGTGACATTAAAAGACATGGTGAAACAGCGAAGCACAGAGTAAAGGCCAATCAATTCTGTGACACCAAACAACAAAGAATTGGTTTTCAGACTTATTCGAAAATTGCAGCTAATCCAGCCCATTCTGCTGAAGTTATGCTGGCTATGACAATTGCTGAACATTGTTCGATCTTGACCATCGATCATATAGGAGAAGTAGTCAAGAAGGCTTTCACTGATTCAAAGGCAGCTTCTGATTTTAAATTACATCAAACAAAGTGTACTGAAGTGATAAAAAAATGTGGTGGGTCCACATTTTTTTAAATTTCTTGTTGATGACATTGGTTGCAGCAAATACAGTTTACTTTTGGGCGAATCTATTGATATAAGCATGTCTAAATATCTCGGTGTTGTCATTCGATACTTTAGAGCTCGAACTGGATATATTATATCAACTTTTCTTTGTCTAGTTTATCTGGAGAAACCTGATGCCAATAACATGGCCAATGCGCTCAATGATTTGTGTGGGCCTGTGGAATTAAGATAAGTAACTTAGTTGGTGTTGGAACAGACACTGCATCTGTAATGACTGGTGTTAACAGTGGACTTTACCAAATTCTAAAGACGACGTATGATTTACCGCACTTGGTTTTGGTCCATTGTGTTTGTCACTCATTGCAACTGGCCATGTCACATGCCTCCAAAGAATCACTTCCAAAGAACATAGAATTTATGATCCAAGAAACTGACAGTTTTTTTGACATATCACCAAATCGCAGAGATGCCGACCGAAAAATTTATGAAGTTATAAATTGTGGTGAAAGTCCACTGGTCATAACTAAGATGTGTGATACATGCTGGCTTTCAGTTGAACCGGCTGTTTGAAAATCTCTTAGCCAGTGGTGTGAACTGACACTTCACTTTGAACTTGCAAGAACAACTGAGAAATGTTACACAGCAGAAATGCTGTACAATATGTTCAAAGATGATAAAATCATTTATACTTAATGTATCTAAAGTCAATCTTGGCTGAAGTTCAAGTGACTGTGAAGGCTTTTGAAGGCAAATGGACTGATCCAGCTAAGCTTCTGAATAGCTTATTGTTTTTTGCTGTAGTCATTAAGTAGAAGAGTGGCATTGCCCAATGCTCACATCAACATTTTCAACAGGTCAGTTGCTGAGTACGTTAATAATTCAGCATATCTTGGTTATAATTTTGAGAATGGTATTAAAGAAGCAAAACATCCAGCAGAGGAAGAAAGGAATTTGTGCCAGTGCTGTATCGACTTTACTTTGGCCCTAACTAAAGAACTACAGTTAAGACTGCCTGTTAATATTGCAACACTTCAACATGTCTTTGTTCAGTGTTGAAGAAACGTTGAAACACAACAAGAGTCATGATAGTAACCAAGTTGCAGAGTTGTTGGGATGTTGTGCTGACAAAATTGATAGGATACTTTCACAATGGAACATGATACATCTTCAGAAAAGGATTAACACTTCTGACACAGTCCAGTTTTGGTCTGAGGTGAATAAGTACAGGAACGCTGCAAGTGAAAACCCTTTCACTGATCTTTGTGACTTGACAATAACTGTACTCTGCTTGCCACACTCGAATGTGGAGATGGAGAGGGTTTTCAGTCAAATGAGCATTGTAAAATCAAAACCGAGGAATCATATGAATCTGGATACACATAACGGAGTACTGCAGATCAGATATGGTTTGAAAGTTGTTGGCCGCACGTGTCAGATGTACACAATACCGGACACAGTAATTCATTCCGTGGGTACAATGTCAGTATACTGGCAGAGATCATCAGCAAATCCTGACAGTACTTCGACATTGTCAGCGTCACACTCGCAGACTAAAAATGCCCATGATGAAGACTGGTTATGGGGCAGTGATCAAAATTTCCAGTGATTGTGTGGCAGAAATGTTACTGAATTCTTTATACTTTTGGTAGTTTATTATTTTACTTAACTTTTATTTCGGAGGTTAGAGTCTGTAGACCGCAAAGTTTCCTTTTCCTTTTTGGCCAAGTCACATCTTTGATCAGCACTTTGGAGAGGGCTTACTGGCATCTGATTTGATGTCTCTTTATATGTGGAGACCACCTTTGATACGTGTTCCAAGTTGGGCAGAAACCAGACTTTCAGAGCTCACTTATATTCCCAGTTGGGATAAAAATCATTTGGTGTAGTTTAGTATTATATTTTATGATACTGCTTAACTGTTTCATCCCAATATATTTTTTTTCAATTTGTTAGCATTTATAAAGCAACATGTGTGTTAAATAAAATTTGTAGTACATGATTAAACTGGTAAATGCATTTGTATTATGCTTTTTCTAAATAACAAAAGCAAAACATATTGGCTCGAGTTCAACATTTATGTACCTTTTACAAGTTGAAGACTGTTTTTGGAAGGTTTAAATTAAGTGACATTCCTTACTGAGCCTAATAATTTAAGAGGCACAATGCTGGTATTAAACTGTTTCCGTCTTGCATTGAGTTGAAATTCTTTGTTTTAAGTAATAACTATGAACAGTAGGGAGGTTAGTATAATTTTTTAAATATCATTCCAAGTCACAGCAAATATGGATTAATTGCTAAGTACTATACTAGATGCCTTTGCAGGTTATTTTAAGTGTAGCCAGTTTTTCATCAAGTATGAGAATCATACCCTTTACCTTGTGTTTGTGAGGTACACTGGTTAGCATGAAACTTGTGCAAGGATACTGTGCAGATTGCAACATTTTTTTTTTTTTTTATCTTATTTTTTCCAACTTCCATCTCCAAATACTATTGTTTACAAATTTACTTTTATATATATATATATATATATATATATATATATATATATATATATATATATATATATATATATATATAGCGTGTGTGTGTTTGCTAATGATGCATGTCATTAGAGCACGTTTAGGGTAGCCTAAGCTATAATACAGAAAGCTTTTGGGCATCTAGCACACAACCTAACCACTGAAGGTCATGCGTTACATCTATTTTTGCAGGAGTGATTTCTCCTCCTCCAAATGATGACTATGCGCATTTAAAAGAAGATGGACAGTATGTCTCATGTACAGTATCAATCAGTAACAAAGAGTTTTATTGTATGAGAACCTAGTTCTGAAGATATAGGCATATAGCTGTACCCATTGCTGATCAGACGTTGTACCAAGTGTAGCTCATTTTACTAGTTTGGGGGTTGTATGTGGTGGAACACTGGAGCTGTATCAGAATGCAGTAATTACTGTGTGCAGTTTACAGCATGTGATTACACACTGTCAGCTGTGTACCCATGTTAGATAGAATGGGTTTAAGGGAAACAAACATTGATGGGGTGATTTATGTGCTGACTGACTGTTCTGCAATGGTGACTTGGTCACATGTCCCTGTTAAGAATGCCCCAATTTGGGGAGGGCATCTAAAAAAGTGGCAAACTTATACCCCTCAACTGTCCAGGGCAGAATGTCCGTAATTTCAGCGTTTTATTTTTGATTGTCCCTCATATGTTTGTAGTTTTCTTGCCAATTTTAGGATGTAGTAACTAAATAATGACAGATATTTGAGTTTCAAACTTCAACTCTTCATCGTTAGCCCCTCTCCCCAATTTGTACATCTGATTGGGTGTCACATCAGCATTAGTCAATATGACTAAATCCTCTGAGACAGCCTTCATAAAGTGCATGCCATTGGTAATGCAAAACCTTTTGTTTGAGTAACTTTTGAAAAAAAGCAGTGTTCAAAATATTTTTCTGATGTTAAACTTTGCCCTTTGCACCCCCCCCCCTCCGGGTTGCTGCTTGTGGAGAAATTATTTACAAGTTGCATATTGGATATGTGAAGTCCAAGGTTGCGATAGCCCTAAGTACTGATCCCCCTTCACCAATGATTTTGGAGTTGCTATGCGTAATCACTGTTGTTCGCCACACCTACCCTTGGAACTCAAAATTTGATTGGGTGCATTCATCCAATGCAGCAATACCAGCTGCTAGTGGGTCAGGACTTCAAAAGCATGGGAAAATACAGTAGTATTTAAGGTGAACTGAAAACAACATAATGTGGCCATTGTTGGCCACTGGCCACAGTCATGTTTTTAGTAAACACGCTATATTTTGCACTAGGGACCAAATTTTCAAGCTATAAAGTTAAAAAAGAGCTAGATTTAGTGCAAAAAACAGTAAATTGACAACACTGCCACAGCATAGCCTGCTGGAACATAGAAGATTAACTTACAAAACTTCAAGAAAATAAGTTGAAATTAAATGCTTTACGATCTGCTATAAAAATTAGTTTCAATGCAGCAAGAAGACAGGATGTCTAAAGCTAGACATTTTTTCTATTGTCTTGGAGAGAAGTAATTACTAAGTTTAAAAATGTAAAGTGGTTCATTGCTGAATGACTTCCTAGCAGCTACACAGTTCTGAGCAAACTTCTGAGAGATATGTATTTTTGACACAGAGGCGTTAAATGCTTGGTTTCTGTTTTAGCCTGAGAACTGAAGTCAGGTGCCAAAAAGTGATGCCATCCAAGTTGGCCCAGCAGCAATGTTTGATATTGATTTAGGAACTCTCTCAGAGAGAGAGACTGGCATTTTGTATTTTGTCTTTGACCTGGAAACATCCATCATCAGCACTTCTGCCTGAGTGTTGTCTGTAAGTCATAGTATCTCTCTTAGGTATAGATAGGGATATAGTAAAGATTAGTTTAGATGTTTTCTGTATTAATTTGAGACTGTCCTGCAATGTTGCTTTAAAATATTTCCTGTGATTCTGAACTCTGTAGTTACTGTGTTGCTTGAGTATTGTCTTATTCTTTTATTATTTATTATTAAATATATTTAAACATATCTTTGTGGCTGATATTTGTGAGACATATCTAAGTTCTTAGAGTACTTGCATATGTATTTGGTGACACTGTAGAGGCCAGGCCTAAATAGCCTTGGTCTTGGTCAGACTACCATTTGGATAATAGTAACATTACACAGTAGGATCAGACACCCTTTGTAAGAGCTTTATAGTAGCTGATAAGTAGGGGTTGGTGGCAGTGATAACTACCTTATAGTCTGTGCATAAGGGGGCATAGCTAATAAACCTGTCCCAGCCTTCCCCTGGATTATCTGCGTGTTTGTATATAAATCAAATCTCAAAGTCTGTGTGTGTCATCTACTTGGGCAGTGACACGAAGCAGTGGTGGGACAGAGAGGGTGCTGGAGGTCTTGACTTGACCTCTCAGCTAAGATCTTAACCATATAGCTGTGCCAGTGGAGAGTCTTATTGGGATCTGGAGAAAAAGAAGGAGAAACCAGCCCCTAGACTGACTGTGATCTCTATGTGCTCTTAAGGGAAATTGTACTTTACTGTGTGCATGTGTGTGTGTGTGTGTACTTGTCATCCTTCCATTGTGTATGTCCCTCATTGTTGCCAGTGGGGAGGATTGAGGCTCCTTGATTGCTGGACCAGTGCAGGGGTGCCACATGAGACACAAATATGTACATTCTATGAAAATCTGGACAGTTGAAAGGTATGTATGTGTGTATGGTGAGAGTGTTAATCTGTAGCAAATATTTTCACTCAGACAGAAATTGTTTAGTCAGATCAAAACAGTGACTCCCATTTTTAATTACATTATAAAATATAGCAAAAGAAGCATTAGATTACAAGAATACCTCTCAACTGTCCAGATTTTCACAGAATGTCCAGATTTTTCCTCATATTTTCAATCTGTTCCTCATACAATTTTATTTCTCTGGCTGATCTTTAGCAAATCAGTGAGGACTGAAGTCAGAAAATATTGACAGACATTTGAATTTCATTCTTTGTACCCTCCAGAAAAATTGTGCTAATGCAAAACCTGTTATTCTATCAACTTTCTGCATTTGTAAGTGCAATATTTAAAAATTGTCCCTTTTTTTGAGGCATTTGTTCCCCCATTATTTAGGGTGTTGTCCAGATTTCTTGATCTAAGAGTCTGAGAGGTGTGATTATAAGTGAGCAACAATATGTACCTCTCACATGTTCCTCATTATGATAAATGTTCCACATTTTGAGTCTTAAAAGTCCTTGTTCATCGCAGTTCCATACTGAAAGGCACCGACACACATTTGACGTTAAAAAAATTCTATTATCACTGGTAAATACTGAATCCTATTCATCAAAAGAACACATTTTCGATGTTGTGAACTTCTTAGTTGAAATTGTTAGTAAGCTGTTGGTATGTGTTACACATTTTGCCTATTATTCTACATAATTTAAGGCAGTATTCAAATTTTGAGGATGGATGGCTAAGAGCAATGATTACAGCATGTGTTATAAGAAATTGCTGGAGTCATCAAGTGATATGAAAGGCAATAGCTTGTACTGTGTCAGCGAGCCCATATCATTGGTATAGAAACACATTTGGAGACAGCACATTTAAAAATTGGGGCGGTATCCTAAGACAGGAACTCCAGCACCAGTTTGAGTGCTCAGCATTATGTGGCCCCCTCCTATTACCATTAAGTTTGTGGGCTGTATGCATATATATATATATATATATATATATATATATATATATATACGTGTGTGTGTGTGTCTGTGTGTATATATATTTGATTGTGTGTGAATATACACACAAAATATGTATGTTTAGGCAATACTGACAAAAATATTAATAGTTTAGTCTCCAGAATATAACAATAATAGATGTCAGTTTATCTGTGGTTTTCAGTTTATCTTTGTTCAAACAATACTGACAGGAAAACAGATTTCAGTTCATTTTTTATCAGTGTTCATGTAACACTGTCAAAATGTTCTCATGTTTTCAGACAATTGTACAACAGTACTAGTTTCAGTCTATGTTCAGACAATACTGACAGAAAAATGTACTAATAGTTTAGTTTTTAGAATATAACATTTAGCAGTTTCAGTTATGCTTTTGCCTGTGTTCAGTTAACACTAGCAAAATATATTCTTTTAGTATTAGTATAGTTAGTTTCTAGAATATTCACAGCTATTTTAAATGTTCAGTATAAATATATATCACTTTAATGTAAATTTCAGTCAAGATTTAGAATATGACATTTATACTCAGTTACATGTTCAGTGTAGTACATTTCAGTCAAATTTCAGAATATAAAAATAATATTCAGTTACTTCACATTATTCATTAATTTTAAGGGTAAAGTAACAGAATTACATTATTTAGTCATTAGTTAAGGGTAAAGTGACAAACTTATTTATCACATGCTTATTACGATATGTTATCTAAATAATAGGTAGTAATAGTTATTCAGTATACTCAAGGTATAACATGGCAGGCTTAATTTGTTAATTAATTTACAGATTACAGTACACTTTACATAATTAATGTGCATTAGTCAGAAATTTAAAAAAGACGTTTGGGCAGTTTTTCCATCTCTTTCAACTTTCTGGTTTAAAAGCCAGCATTTGCGCTTGTTTCATGCCATTCCTGTAACTAGTCTAGTCCAGATACAGATTTTCTGTATCCAGGACTGTTTGTAAGCTTCTGAGCCCCCCCCCCAAGTCTTTCTGTGCTGGAGGGAAGCCTTCTAGCTTATCACTGGGACTGGTAAGCACTAGGTAGCCTATCTACCACAAGAGGAGTGGTTTCTGGCCCAGAAATTGTAGTTTATTGACTGTTTGGGCAGTTTTTCCATCTTTTTCAACTTTCTGGTTTAAAAGTCTGCTTTTGCACTTGCTTCCAGCCTTTCCTGTAACTAGTCTAGTCCAGATACAGATTTGCTGTATCCAGGACTGTTTGTAAGCTTCTGAGCCCCCCCAAGTTTTTCTGTGTTAGAGGGACATCTTTTAGCTTATCAGTGGGAGTGGTAAGCACTATGCAGCTTATCTACCATGAGAGGAGTGGTTTCTGGCCCAGAAATTGTAGTTTATTGACCGTTTGGGCAGTTTTTCCATCTCTTTCAACTTTCTGGTTTAAAAGCCGGTGTTTGTGCTTGTATCCTCCCTTTCCTGTAACTAGTCTAGTTCAGGTACAGATTTGCTGTATCCAGGACTGTTTGTTAGCTTCTGAGCACTCCAAGCCTTTCTGTGTTGGAGGGAAGCCTACTAGCTCATCAGTGGGAGTGGTAAGCACTAGGCAACCTATCTACCACAAGAGTAGTTTCTGGCCCAGAAAATGTAGTTTATTGACCGTTTGGGCAGTTTTTACATCTCTTTCAATTTTCTGGTTTAAAAGCCTGCATCTGCGCTTATTTCCTGCCTTTCCTGTAACTAGTCTAGCCCAGGTACAGATTTGCTGTATATTCAACAACTTGAAAAAAAGTAGTAAATGAAGAATCCACAACCGGCCACAATATAAACACAGGTTTACTGAAGAACTCTAGCGCCTCGGCTCTCAGCCTTCCAGGAGTAATACAAATACAGGACATTTCACAAACGTTTTTTATAGCAGCATTCAATAAGTAATTATTCAATTACATAATAATTGTTTCCAATTAATCTCTAAATTTAAACCAACAGGTACCGTAGTATTAAACTTTAAAATATAAATAGATTCCGTATAAAGAAGTTTATCCTTAATATCACATACTTCACCAATTTCCATAAAAACTTGTTCCAAAACAGAAACTTTCAAGAAAGAAAAATCACCATTATGTACTGTTTTAAAATGTATGGCAATATTACTTTCAATTTTGCTGTTCTTTATATCTCTTATATGTTCCTGTATTCTTATTTTCAATTTTCCTTTACTTTTTCCTATGTAAAATAAATTACAGGGACATTTAAGAACATGCAGTACCCCTTCACTATTACATGAAAAAACGCCGCCAGGAAAAAAACTGGTAACATTTATTTTCTTGAAACTTGTAACAATACAGGAACATATAGAACAACCACCACAAGGGTATGGACCCTTCAGGACAGGAGTTATATATAATGTCTTATTAGGCATGGAAAATAACTACAGACTAAAAAATCTTTTAAACTTTTTCCTTTTTTTATAGGAAATAAAAGGACCATTTGTTATTATTCTTTCCAACTCCACATCCTGAAGTAGAAATGTCCAGCAATTATGCAATATTTTATTAATCCTATTACTCAAACTATTATATACCGAGACAAAATATATTTGATTTTTTACAAGAGTCGGTGTTATTCGTCACCTTATTCATAACATTGTGGCACTGATTCAGTCCCAATCTATGTGCTACAACTCTCTCTCTAAGGACTTCTTAACCATATTGTAGTTATAACCTCTATTTATAAACATATAAAAAGTGTACCTACACTTTCTTATAAAATCTCCCCAGACACTACAAATTCTATGCATGCTAAGAAACTTCCCATAAGTAACGATTCCAGTAAATGCTGGGGATGAAAACTAGCCCTATGTAAAAAATGGGTATTGTCAACAAATTTCCTATGAACAGATGTCTTAATACCACCACCATTAATCACTTCTAATATTAAATCTAAGAAATTGACCATGCTGCCACACTGTATATTATCAAATTTCAAACAATAAATATTCTGCTCCAAGTCCAAACAGAAGTTCATTGCATTATGTCTGCCACCCTTACAAATAAAAATTAAATCATCAATATATCTGTAATAAGCAATAACATTATTAACTCATGCTTATACAGATATTCCAACTAAAGAAGAGCCATAAACAAATTTGCGTATATGGGGGCAAAATATGCCCCCAAAGCAGTACCTTGTAGCTGGTGATAGATGGAACCATCAAAAACAAAATAATTATTTAACAAACAAAAATGTGTAAGTTCTATGATGTAACAAGACAGAGGAGAATTTCCTAAAAAACAATTTAGAACTTTAATACCATCTTGATGTCTAATGCTGGTATATAAACTTTTCACATCCATAACTACATAATACATATCATTACTCCACTTGAAGTCTCGTATTCTATCCAAAAAATCAAAAGACTCTTTTATGTAAGACTGTAACTTCATGACATAAGGCTTTAAATATTCATGTATAAGTAAACCTATATTAGTTAAAAAATAGTATAATAATAGTGAAGGTGTAGTATATGTTCTTAAATGTCCCTGTAATTTATTTTACATAGGCGAAAGTAAAAGAAAATTGAAAATAAGAATACAGGAACATATAAGAGATATAAAGAACAGCAAAATTGAAAGTAATATTGTCATGCATTTTAAAACGGTACATAATGGTGATTTTTCTTTGTTGAAAGTTTGTTTTAGAACAAGTTTTTATGAAAATTGGTGAAGTATGTAATATTAAGGATAAACTTCTTTATAAGGAATCTATTTATATTTTAAAGTTTAATACTATGGTACATGTTGGTTTAAGTTTAGAGATTAATTGGAAACAATTATTATGTAATTGAATAATTAATTATTGAATGCTGCTGTAAAAAAGGTTTGTGAAATGTCCTGTATTTGTATTACTCACAGATTTGCTGCATCCAGGACTGTTTATAAGCTTCTGAGCCCCCGAGCCTTTCTGTGTTGAAGGGTAGCCTTCTAGCGTATCCGTGGGAGTGGTAAGCACTAGGTAGCCTATCTACCACAAGATGAGTGGTTTATGGCCCAGAAATTGTAGCTTATTCGCCATTTGGCAGTTTTTTCCATCTCTTTCAACTTTCTGGTTTAAAAGCCTACATCTGCTGTTGTTTCTCACCTTTCCTTTAACTAGTCTAGTCCAGATACAGATTTGCTGTATCCAGGACTGTTTGTAAGCTTCTGAGCCCCCAAAGCCTTTCTGTGTTGGAGGGAAGCCTTCTAGCTTGTCAATGGGAGTGGTAAGCACTAGGTAACCTGTCTACCACAAGGGGGGTGGTTTCTGGCCCAGAAATTGTAGTTTAGTGGCCGTTTGGGCAGTTTTTTCCATCTCTTTCAACTTTCTGGTTTAAAAGCCTGTGTTTGCACTTTTCCCACCTTTCCTGTAACTAGTCTAGTCCAGATACAGATTTGCTGTATCCAGGACTGTTTGTAAACTCTCCAGCCATGACTGGAATAGCTGGTCAAGAGGAGAAGGTCAACACTTGCACCATGTCACATGGAACACATAGCCCTCCTGTACACACACAATCACTGCCTTCACATAAAAACACAAACCACACACCCACCTTCATGGAGGTTTTCAATAAAAATCTACCCAAACAGCAGAGACCTTTAAGGCAGAAATGCACTCGACAACTACAACACAACATTAATCACAAGACACATAACTCTCCTAAACAATGTGTCACTCAACCAAAGTCCCTAAGGCAAAACAGCATGCCCAGCATACTAGTCATAGGTGACTCGATAGTGAGGCACACTGATGTCCTACTCACTAGGTTGAATAAGGAGAAAGTAACAGTCAGCTGCCTCTCAGGTGCCAGGATCTGCTGTATAATGCATGCAATCAGGTCCCTCAACAACAGGTACAAATATGACTCTGTCAACGTACATGTGGGTGTGAATGACCTAAGATATACCTCCCTGGACTACATGAAAAGAGACATGGAGGAGCTCTTGGATTATGTAGCCCAGGTGGGTATGACCCTAGTTCTGAGCAGCATCCTACCACCACCCAGAATGATACCACAGTACAAGCAGAAAATGATTGATTTCAACAAATAGCTAAGTTTCTGGTGTCATTCTAAGGGGATCCACTATCTGTCTGCCTGGAATGACATGATTGACAGACCTCGATCCATTGCCAGAGATGGAATGCATTTGTCACCTCTGGGCTTCCAGATACTGGCCAAGGCTCTTGCCACGCCTATAGTGCCTTTTTTAGATGGTGTTCCAAAGACCAAATTATCACCATAACTGCTACAAACAAATACAATATGAGGGTCATGCTGCTCAACACTAGAAGTCTAAATCTCAAAATGCACTCACTCGAAGCACTCCTTAAAATGGAGAACATCGACATTTGTGCTGAGACCTGGTTCAAGGCAGCAGAAAGCACCCCTGCACTACCAGGCTATAACTCATTCCACACCTTTCGGCCCCAGAACTTGGACCGAAGCTCCAAAGGCAGTGGTGTTTCCATATTCATAAAGGATGCACACATCTCTAGACTGGTAGCCCAATATAACAGATCTGAGATACTTCAGCTGCAGCTAACATTGGGTAAGACACCGATTTAGGTCGTAACCAGCTATAGGTCTCCAACCATGTCCCAAGACTCACATTCCACATTCCTAAGCACCCTGGAGAATAATAGGGTCCAACCTAACACCCTCATACTGGGCAACTTCAACTACTCCTCCATTAAATGTGAAAACTACTCATGTACCATTACACTTGCCCAACGATTCCTGGAATTCATTAACTCCAATGCCCTGGACCAACTTGTTCTTACCCCCAATAGAAGTAGCAACATCCTTGACCTGGTCATTGCTAACATGTGCAACTGTTGCTCTACACCAATAGTCAACTCCTTCCTGGTTAGATCCAAACACAAACTAATCACCTTGGAAATCCACATCCCTCCCACCCCCCATGCAAAGGTAACCACCATGAAAAACTTCTCCAAAGCTAACTTTGGGCTCCTAAAAATAGAGGTGGCTAACTTCATGGCACCCATGCAAATGGAGAATAGTTGCATGGCCACTGAATCATACACCAATGCACTGCATGAACACGTACACAAATGCATGGATCTTGCCATACCCAATAGAACCAAGACGCTCTCCTCCTAAAAAAGGAAGCCAATCTGGTGGTCCTCTGCCAGAAACAAACTCTACAACCGAAGGAGGAAACCGATGCAGAATAAGGTAAAGTCCCAAGACTGGAAAAACTCCCTTATCAGCCTCAACAAAAAGTTGAGATCCCTCATCAAATCCTCTAAAGTTACCTATGAAAACAGAATTGCAGTAGATAGTAAAGACAACCACAAGACCTTCTATAGTTATGTAAAGAATCTCCACGGCAATACCCAGATTTGCTCTGAGCTACTGCAGAAGCGGTACCTCCTATACCGACCCAACAGATATTGCCAATATACTGGCTGACAGATTCAGTGTCAACTTTACCACCCCCCCAAGGACCAATCACAATACCAGTAGATTGCCAAGCACCCAGTATTACTGCTGCATAGGTTAAAACAGCACTGTTCAAGGCCAAGAATGCAGCTTCTGTGGGACCAGACAATATCCCTGGCTGTGTTCTACATGAACTACAGAGTGAACTGGCACCTCACCCATGTGCCCTGTTCAATCACAGCCTCACCTCAGGCTTTGTCCCTACCAAATGGTGCACTGCTACAGTCATCCCTCTCCACAAAGGAGGAGCGACTACAGACCTTGGGAACTATCGCTCCATTAGCCTGATGAGTCTGATATGCAAAGCTATGGAATGCATCATCATGGACCTAATAAACAAGGATATAGGGAATCTCCCAACTCTGGATCCTACACAGTTTGGTTTTGTGAAGGGTAGATCATGCCTGCTCAACTTGGTTGACTTCTTTGAATCAGTCACCAGAGCTGTGGATGAAGGTAAGGTGGTTCACACAGCCTACCTTGATCTAGCCAAGGCCTTTGATACCATTCCCCACTCAGGAATCATAGAAAAACTCACTAAGCTAGGCATCAACCCCTATATCACTAGGTGGGTTGCAAACTGGCTCACAGATAGAATCCACAGTGTGAAAATAGCTGACTCCAAGTCAGACTGCACACCAGTCATGAGTGGAGTCCCACAGGGTTCGGTCCTGGGTCCTCTCCTGTTTGGTATCTACTTCTCTGAAGTCCAGGCCAACACGAAGGGACTCTGCCTGACAAAGTTTGCAGACAATTACAAGTTGGGAGCTATTATTAACTCCCCAAGTGATGTTGATATCCTACAGAAAGACCTCACTGAGACCAACGACTGGTGTCAGAACCATGGCCTTAAGCTCAATGCCAAAAAATGTGTCGTCATCCCCCTTGGGAAAAACCCAGTTCCCTTGAATTACCACATTGATGGTAGTCCACTGAACACAGAAGGCATTATATGAGATCTGGGAACACAGGTTGACAGCAGCCTTTCTTTTGACCACCACATTGCTACTGTGGTCAGGAAGTCCTTCTGTGTGATACATCTCATTACTAAGGATTTTGCAGCCAGGAAGAAAGAGGTCATTGTCTCCATCTACTCTTCCCTCATTAGGCCAATCATCGAGTACAATGTCCCATTTGGCATGTACATCACTAGACACCTGCAACAACTGGAGAGGCCACAAAAGTACCTCACAAGGAGGATTGCAGGCCTTAAACACTTGTCCTATATGGACAGACTCAAAAAACTCCAACTATTCTCTGTCTCTTATCGTCTACGTAGAGGAGATCTCTGCTTGACTTACAAAGTCATGTCTGACCCAGGTCTGTTAGAAGTGCTACATCTAAAGAAATCCCAATCCTTCAGCACCACACACTCCAGAGACCTCAACCTCATTACCACAATCAACAGAACATGCTGGAGGGACAGGTTCATAACCCAGAGACTGCCCATGCTATGGAATAGAATTCCCATACATGTCAAGCAGAGCACCTCACTGGCTCTCTTCAACAGAAGTCTTGATGAGTGGATGGGAAATAGAAAATTCATCCCAAAGATCACTCCAGTGGGTCTGCACGACAGAGGCACTGGGAAGTAAGGTCAGGTGGCACGATGCCAGGGTAATCCTATGGGCTAGGCTTGTAAAGACTCCAGGGCCATTAGCCTAGTACACACCTATGAACCTATGAACAGAAAATTCAAAGATATAGGTTTGAAATGCAGAAAGCATACGTTTAGTAAACTATTAAGATAAGTTATCTAAAAAACAGGTAGTAATAGTTATTCAGTGCACTCAAGGCATAACATGGCAGGCTTAATTTGTTAAATAGTTTACAGTGTACAGTGCACATTTATAGATTACAGTGCACTTTACATAATTATTGTACATTAGTCAGAAATTAAAAAGACACTAACAGACAATGCAACGGTATCGACTTGAAATACAGAAAACATAGTGTTTAGTAAACTATTATAGCTCATAAATATTCATAGAATATTTCAGACACAAATCTAGGAGGCAGACATTCATTACAGCACATAAAAGTTAAAAAAGGTAAGTAGCATTATTAGCAAATCTAAATGAAAATTTATAGACACAAATTAACACAGAATATGGTAATTATGATTTAAAACCACTTATAAAATTATCTCTTTAGCGCAGATTTCAGTTAGTTTTCAGAAAATAGCCATTATGCTTAATAGGCTATACAATTAAAAAAAGTATAAATGTTTAAGGATTTAAATCTATAAACAACAGAAAAAGGTTTCAGTTGCTATGAGAGAGACATCATAGTATAGAAAGGCACCATTTCATAAGGCAAAAAAACATAGGTAATAGTGTAACTTTACCATTATAGCATACAGAGATGTTGTTGTTGTTGTTTGTCTTTCGGCTTTTCCCGGTAAAGGGTCGCCACAGCAGAACTCCGGTCTGCTAATGATTGGCAGTAGATTTTTTTTTTACGAAACGCCGAGGTGCCAGCTCGACGCCCAACCTTCAATGAAGGCACGTCCATTTACGCACGCATGTCTTTCGAACGCTGCCTATGGAAGAAAAATAGGCAGGGTTAACAGTTCATACTCTAACATAAATAAAGGTTCACAAAAACAGGTTAATCAGCTTTAAAAGCCACAGAATTAAAAGACACTCATTTTCAGAATAATGTACAGGTTTTGAGTATATCACTCATACATCAGAACTTAGACTTAAAGACTTTAAAGACTATGAATCTAGGTAATATAAAAATCAAATCATAAAGTTAACAGACGTCAAGCCTGGTCATCAAAATTAAAATTACAAATTTAAACAATTGTCTAGTTATAATTAAATCATACAATTAAGAGACTTCAATCCAAATGTGCTATAAATACTCAAGTGACACCTAGTGGTCAAAATTAAAACTGCAAGTTTATAATTAAATCATAAAGTTAAAAGACTTCAATCCAAACAGGCCATAAATGCTCAAGTAACACCTAGTGGTTAAAATTAAAATTGCAGCTTACCACATAAAAAAAATGATGAGTCAAGTAGCATAAAACTGTGTACAGTAGTTAGCAATACAGATGTAAGGTAACTACAGAAGTAGGTCCCTGCAGATTTTCATCAGGGACCTCAGGGACAACTGTTAGATTAGGGACTTCCATTTTAAAGTAGTTATTAGACATTAGGCAGGCTAAAGGGTAAACATAGGCCTACAAATTGTGTTTCATTTATGCATAAAAGACAGTTACACAGAAAGAAAGAATAACCTTGCTGGTCAAACATGAGTGACAGTTTATTAGAAAGGAAAGATAAGCATAAAATGTTCAGAAAATACAGAAATACAGAATGTTCTTTTCTGAAGGGAAAGACACAGTCTTGCCAGCTACATAATGTCAATAGAATGTTAGATTAAGACCAGGCCTGGAAACCAAGGGAACCAAGGCTAAGAGGGTGTGTAAAGCATTATAGTGTTTTGATATTACTAAATATACTTCAGATACAGTTAGGGAAGTCAGTTAAGGTTAGGTAGTTTGTTTGACCTGACATTACAGAAAAGATTACAGACACTCGAGCCTGAGTACTGAAGTCAGGACAAATAAAGACTGTTTCTGTTTACATCATTCAGGACAATCATAAGATATGTGTAGAAACTTTGGATATATTTATCAATACTGTTATTATCAGCACTGTTAATGAAGACAGTATTCGGATATTATGAACATCTAGTAAAGCCTTATTAAATGAACTACAGTGTTTGGAAAATTCATTCTGAAAAGTACACAAGACTTGGACCATAAAGGAGAGACTGACACCTGTTTAGCATGAGTTTGGGTAATTAACAGATAAAGACTTTCATTTCAGTTGTTTCCAGTTAATTCCTGTACAGCACAGTCTTATCAATTCTTTGAAAAAAAAAAAAAAAAAAAAAATATATATATATATATATATATATATATATATATGTATATATATATATATATATATGTATATATATATATATATATATATATATATATACATATATATATATATATATATATATATGTAGATATATATATATATATATGTATATGTATATATATATATATATATATGTATATATATATATGTATATATATATATATATATATATGTATATATATATATATAGAGAGAGAGAGAGATATCAGGAGATACACACACATCTCATAATACTTTGATTACTTTGAATTGAGCAGTAACTGAAACTACAGATTTTCTTTAGCTCCTCAGTTACTTAAGAGTATGATGAAGAAACATAGTTCTGATAGTTTAAAATACACATGTATAGATTTCTTCACCATTCATGTATAACAAAAGTCCAGGCACAAAGCTAACTTCTCATCCAGCTAAACCAAATTTGTTGGTATTTGTTACACGGTTCAAATGAAACTTTTCTCACCAAAAGTATTCCACAACAGGTCCTCAAGTAATGATTAGACCTGACACCACCACAGGAACAAAAAAAAACTGAAAAATTTCTCCAAAACAAACTACAGTCTACTAGGAGATGGTATAAAAAGTTTCAGTCCCCCTGCTAACACAGCCAATAATGACTGCTATGCAGAGGACTACACAAAATGCCCTGTATAACCATCTAAACAACTGTATAGACTTGGCTGTACCTGATTGAATCAAAACCATGTCCTCCCAAAAAAACAGACCACTGTGGTGGACCTCAAGTATAAATAGATTATATAACAGAAGGAAGAACAGGAAGCAACTTACTCAGCAAAAGAAGAATAATACCCTCCACAACGTGAACAAGAAAATTAGATATCTTGTAAAATCTTTTAAAGCACATTAAGAAGATAAATTAGCATCCCTATCTAAGGATAATCATAAGACATTCTTTAGCTATGCCCAAAATCTAAAAGGGAATGCCCAACTATGTGCCAAACATATAGAGGATGGTACCTCTCATACTGAACCTGAGGAAATTGCCAACCTGCTAGCTGAAAAATTTGGCACAAACTTTGCCCCTCTGTCCCCACCAGCCATACCCCAAAGCATTCATGACACCAGTCCTCTACCTAGTATCACCAAAGAACAGGTCATATCCGCTGTCTCCAAAGCCAGAAACATGGCCTCTATTGGACCAGATAACATTCCAGACTGCTTACTAAACAATCTAAAACTAGACCTAGCAGAACCACTTGGCACGCTCTTTAACCTCAGCTTGAGCACTGGCTTTGTTCCAGCAGGGAGGAGAACAGAATCAATAATCCCCTTGCACAAAGGAGGTCCATTAACCAAAAAACAACAATAGGATTCAGTTCCACAGTAAATTTTATTACACTGACTTAGCACCTCGGCCACAACAGCCTTCAAAGAGTACAAAATTACAAAAAACACATTCCACAATTTATACATCATCAACCATGATTTAATAAATTAATGAATCAATTAAACAAATACTTTAAAATTTAAAGCAAACTTCTCCAATTTACTTCTCTATTCAAACCTCTTGGTGTTAATGTGTCAAACTTCAATATGTAAACAGTTTCTTTATATAATAAAACATTTTTGATTAATCTTTCATCCCCCTTCCTGATAAACACTTTTTCCAAAATTGTGGCTTTTAATAAATTAGCATCATTATGATGCTTTTCCAAAAAAAATGAAATGCTATAGGACTTTCCAGTTTCCCTTTCCTGATGTCTCTAATATGTTCCTGCAACCTGATTCTAAATTTCCTCTTGGTTTCCCCAATATAGAAGAGGTTGCAGGGACATTTCAAACAATATATTACACCTGCTGTGTCACATGAAAAATAATTATGTGGTCTAAATATTTTCCCATTAATCCTAGGAAAACTCAATATTATGTGAAGACATATGTTACAATTATTACAGGGTATAGTATAGAAAGACACTAGCGAGCTAGATGGACTAGCTACCAGTGAAATAAAATAAGCTTTAACTAGTTTATCCCCCAAATTCTGTCCTCTCTTATAAGCCACATAGGGTAAATCACAAATAATCCTATGCAGCGATTCATCTCTATGTAAAAATTTCCAATAATGTTTTATTAATTCCCAAACTTTTATACTTAAGATGTTATAAGTAGTTACAAAAAATGCTTTATTTTTCTCAACAAGAGAATTATTACTACTAGAAGAAATATGTCTTTTACTGCTATTATTATTATTATTACATTTATTGAGGTTAAGCTGCATTCATTTATCAATAGATGCTTGGATTAAATTCTCACTATAACCTCTATGTAAAAACATAGACAAGGTTTGGCAAATTTGTTTTTGTAAATCCATCTTATTATTACACAGCCTGGATAATCTAATCATCTCTCCATAAGGTAATGACTGAATAGTATCGACCGGATGGCAACTAGTACCAAATAAATATTGGTTGCCATCCTCAAATTTACGATGAACAGTAGTTTCAATAGAGCCATCTTTCATTCCAGATAGATGAACATCCAAGAAATTCACCTCTGTGCCACATTGTAAACCATCAAATTTGATATTATACACATTATTATTTAATTCCAAAAGAAATACTGATACTGAATCCAATCCTCCATCACAAATAAAAGTTAAATCATCAATGTATCTAAAATAAAATAAAACATGTTGTTGTACAAACTCATTTTTATATACATAATCCAACTCAAACATAGCCATAAAGAGATTTGCATACATAGGGGCAAATGGTGCCCCCATAGCTGTACCTCTTAACTGATGATAAACTACTTCATCAAAACTAAAATAATTATGAAGCAAATAGAAATTAATTAATTCAACAATTTAATGAGACCTCGGACTATCATCCAAAAAATATTGTAAGGCTCGTATTCCATCATTATGTCTAATATTGGTATACAAACTACATACATCAATGGTTATCCAAAACATATTCTGGTTCCAATGAATAGCCGATATCTTATCAAGAAAATCAAATGAGTCTTTAATATAAGAATCTAGCCTTTCTACATGAGGTAATAAGTAATTATGAATTAAAACCCCAATATTATGTAAAAAATAATTTACAGCAGACACTATAGGATGCCCCAGAGGGTTAACATTATCCTTGTGTAGCTTAGGAAGGCAATAGAAAGTTGCTAAGTTACAGTTATCTAAATTAAATTTAGTGTCCAAATCCTTCTTAAAAAAATAACCCATACGCACTCCCTTTTCAATCAATACAGAAAAGTCTTTCATAGCATTCAAATATGTGGCAACATCACAAATTTCAAAGTTAAATTATCATTGTTGCATACACATATTATAATACTGCATATAATGAAGCACCGCAATTGTGTTGCCTTTGTCAGAAGGCTTAATGATTAAGTCATTCCTAGCTACAAGATTCTTAAGGGCAAGCCAATCATTCTTGGTCATGTTATATTGATAAACAGTATGACTATGTTCCTCAACCAGTTCCTGTATAGAGAAATTAAGCATTTCAGAAAAAATGTGCGACAGTGCTATTCACATAAGGGGGTATACATCTGCTTTTAAAATGAATACCACTAGTGTATAATAAAGCATAAACATTTGGAGAAGTGTTGACATCAGAATCACCAGATACACAAGAAAATAAACTGTCACATTCACTATCAGTTTCCAAACTAACAATTTCAGAATTAATGTCCCTTTGCTGTTTATCCACATGCACATCAAAAAAAATTTAAGATGTAATTTCCTAATCAATTTGAAAACATCTTGTTTAATTAAATATAACCTAGGTACTACAGTAGGTACAAACTTTAAACCAAGACGAAGAACAGAAAACTGTTCATCAGTTAATGCTCATCCATATAAGTTTACAACATTTGAAACAGTACAACTTAAAGGAGAAAAGTCCATTCCATCTATCTCGTTTGTAAGGCTGTTTAAATTGTCCTTCATAGGTTCATAGGTAGGTACTAGGCTATTGGCCCTAGGGCCTATATAAGCCTAGCCAAAAGGTACCCTGGCTTTCGCCACCCAAGAAAATTATTTTCCTGTGCCACTGTCGAGCAGAGCCACTTGCTGCAGAATTGAAACCAGTTCCTTTCTTCTTATTTCCCCTTTTGGCGCCTTCTCCATATTGGTGAAAATGCTGCTGGTGAGACTGAGGTTCTTGTGCTGCAGGCAATGGGGGAAATTCACGAACATCATTTTCAGAGTCTGTAGTATAACCTACCCCATCTGAAGAGGCAAAGGATACAGACAACTGTTTTTTACTAACTGCAGTTTTGACATTATGTCCAGAATGAACATTTTGTTTATTTCTCCATAAGAAAGCACGTCCATTGCAGGTCATGTTTAATTTTATGTAATTTAAGGTGGACCTGCTCGTTTTCAAACTTTTTCAATTTCTCATTTAAACTTTTAAAGATGTCATTAACTTTTGAATTGCCCACTTGGTTCAAAAGTTGTGTATGCATAATATTTAAGTAATTTTTAAGTTTAGAATGTAACAGTTGCTCCCTTTCTACTAAAATGCTTACCCACTCCATAGCACACGTATGTGCTGCAGCTAACCAGCGTTCCTTAAAAGCTGCATCTGTAGTATCCGATGAATCAAATGGAGTAGCTGGGTTCTTGAAAGCTCTCAATCCTCGGGGGGCGATATTCAATTTAGTATATCTGATTAAACCCAGCAAATTAAAGTGACAATGTGTTTCACGAAAAATCAATTTTTCAAAACTGTCTACGTTGTCTTGCACTTCTTGTGGAAAAGATGCATTAGAATTATCGTCAATATCACCGAAAGGATTATTATGTCTCTGCATTCTGTCCTCCATCAACTTATTATTAGAAGGATGAGTAGCTCCGGTCACATTTGCAACTCCAGTAACATTCGTAGGAGTGGGAAAACCATTGGAAGCAAGAACTGGATTACCATGAATCACAACATTATCCATGGTTTTCTGTGGCGCCAAACCCGATTTGCTTGGAACAGGTAGGGAAGCAGTCAAATCCTCATGAAACACACAGGGAATATTCAGCAAGGAATCTGAATCCATGAGCAGAGACCAAAAATACAACCAGCAACAAAACCAGCAAAATAGTCCAAAAAACGACAATAGGATTCAGTTCCACAGTAAAATTTATTACACTGACTTAGCGCCTCGGCCACAATAGCCTTCAAAGAGTACAAAATTACAAAAAACACATTCCCCTATTTATACATCATCAACAATGATTTAATAAATTAATTAATCAATTAAACAAATACTTTAAAATTTAAAGCAAACTTCTCCAATTTACTTCTCTATTCAAACCTCTTGGTGTTAATGTGTCAAACTTCAATATGTAAACAGTTTCTTTATATAATAAAACATTTTAGATTAATCTTTCATCCCCCTTTCTGATAAACACTTCTTCCAAAATTGTGGCTTGTAATAAATTAGCATCATTATGATGCTTTTCCAAAAAATGAAATGCTATAGGACTTTCCAGTCTCTGTTTCCTGATGTCCCTAATATGTTCCTGCAACCTGATTCTAAATTTCCTCTTGGTTTCCCCAATATAGAAGAGGTTGCAGGGACATTTCAAACAATATATTACACCTGCTGTGTCACATGAAAAATAATTATGTGGTCTAAATATTTTCCCATTAATCCTAGGAAAACTCGATATTATGTGAAGACATATGTTATAATTATTACAGGGTATAGTACCGAAAGACACTAGGGAGCTAGATGGACTAGCTACCGGTGAAATAAAATAAGCTTTAACTAGTTTATCCCCCAAATTCTGTCCTCTCTTATAAGCCACATAGGGTAAATCATGTGGCTTATAAGAGTTGTGGCCGAGGCACTAAGTCAGTGTAATAAATTTTACTGTGGAACTGAATCCTATTGTCATTTTTGGACTATTTTGCGGGTTTTGTTGGTTGTATTTTAGGTCCATTAACCAACCCTGGGAACCATAGACCCATAAGCCAACCAGGCTTATCTGAAGGTCATGGAAATAATCATCATGTTCTTATCAATAAGGGCATAGGCGACCTTCAAACTATCGACCAGACCCAGTTTGGCTTCATTAAAGGTAGATCATGCTTATTAAACCTTCTGGACTTTTCTGAGAATGTCATCAAAGCCCTGGATGAAGGCAGAACAGTACATACTGCCGATCTTGACTTAGCCAAGGCTTTTGACACAATCCCCCACTCAGGTATCATTGAGAAACTCTCCCAGCTGTGGATTAACCCATACATCACTAGATGGGTACACAACTGTCTCATCGACAGAATGCATACTGTCAAATTTGTGGATTCCACCTCTACCAGTAGACCAGTTATCAGTGGTGTGCCACAAGTATCTGTGCTGGGCCCTCTACTGTTTGGAATCTATTTCTCAGAAGTCCAGGTGAAAGTAGATGACCTGTGGCTTACCACGTTCGCTGATGACTGAAAACTGGGCACAGTTATTGAGTCCCCAAATGATGTTAACACATTATAAAAGGGGCTAGCACAGAAAAATCATTGGTGCCAAACCCATGGACTAAAACTAAAAGTGCAAAAAAGTACATTGTTATCCCCTTTGGCAAAGAGGATTTCCCTGCAAATTACAATATTGACAGCATCCCTCAAGCTCAAACCCAGTGGTGCAAGATTTGGGAAAACAGGTTGATAGCACTCTAAACTTTGATCACCATGTGTTCACAGTGATAAGGAAAACCTTCTACATTGTGCATCTCATAAGTAATGGCATTGCATCTGTGAAGACTGGTAGAGCTGGGTGAAGACTGCCAGCCTAGTTAAATAGAATTTGGTACACAATTCTATTATTTGTAAATACTGTGAAAGTTCTTCTTCTTTCGGCTATTCCAGGATAGGGGTCGCCACAGCGGAACTTTGGTCCGCTAATGATTGGCAGTAGTTTTTTTTTTTTTTATGGTGCCGAGGTGCCAGGTCGACACCCAACCTTTAACGAAGGCACGCCCATTCACGAATTTCTTTTGAATGCCACTCGACCACAGGGAGGACATGCAGACTCCACACAGAAGGCGCTCCATCCGAGAATCGAACGGGAGAACCTCTTGCTGTGAGGCGACAACTGCATCACCGCAGCTCACAGAAATACTGTGAATGTTGAACTTAAAACAATGTGGCAACATTGCCATCTGCTGTAAAGAAAGCATGTCTTGTTGGTCCTTTGAAATTAAAATTATTTCATCACTGCCTTTGATGTTTTACAATTCGGCTCCAGTCCAGCTAGATGAAGGCTTCCTGCCTATTGTTTTAAGGCTAAAATCAATTACCAGAATTTACATGTGAAATGTCCTTTATTGCTCTAAGTGTAAAATAATTCAAATGCAGTTTCTGTGTGGCCTGGGAACCAGGAAGGTGTAAAAGATGATGTAATGTTTAGCAGAACTGCAGTTTTAATTTAAACAGTGAGAACCAAAGATTATTGAGCATTTTTGTCTTGATATCCAACCTACAGCACTGCCTGTTGTCTTAAGTAAGTTATCTTGGAAGTGTATTTTCTTGTAGAAATAGCTAGGACTATAAAGATTAGACTAAGTGTTTTTCTGTTATGTCAGAACTGTACTACTGAATTATTTTAAGTTTCTGTTTGATCTCTGAACTCTTGAATAGCACTGTGGTGTAGTAGTATTGTCTTGTGTTTTTAGTATTTATTATTAAATATTTTTAAAACCTTTTCAACTGTGGCTGGTTTATGTAGAGATAAATTAAGCTCTAGAGTACATTGCATGCTTATAAGTGATCCTGTAATAAGCCCTTCCAATAAGCCTTAAGATTGCTTAAGTTACACTACTATTGGATAATAATATTGCACAGTAATAACTGGACACTCTTTTAATGGCCTTTGGGTAGCTGATAATTATTAGCTGGTGGTGGCAGTAATTACTACTGTATAGTCTGGGTAAAGGGGCACAGCTGGAGAATCTGTGTCAGCCTTTCCCAGGAGTGTCTTTCAAGTTGTATAAATACTTATCTCAAAGTGTGTGTGTGTAAATCTGTTACTTGGGCAGGGACACGAAGCACTGGTTGGACAGAGAGGGTACTGGAGGTTAGCTTGCCAGCTAGGCTGAGATCTGGACCCTATAGCTGTGCCAGTGGGGAGTCTTATTGGGGATCTGGGGAGCAAGGGAGCAACCAGCCCCAGACTGACTGATCTCTGTGTGCACTTAAGGGAAATTGTACTGTGTGTATTTGTTATCCTTTCCTCTTATATGAGACCTGTCCCTGTCTGGTGTTAGCGGTGAGGACTGAAGCTCCTTGATTTCTGGGCCAGGGCACGGGCATCACAGCATCCAAGACTAACGATGTTAGAACTCCTCTGTACTCAACCATCATCAGACCACTAATAGAGTACAATGCCCCATTATGCATGTATCTCACCAGACACCTGCAGCAGCTGGTGAGACCACAGAGTTTTCTCACCAAGAAAATTCAGGGCCTCCAAAACATGGCCAACACAGAAAGACACAAAGCCCTGTCACTGTAATCTGTATCCTACAGGCTGCTAAGAGGCAACTTGAGCCTGGCCTACAGAGCAGTCTCTGACCCTGCCCTAATGGAAATACTGCACATCCGCAAATTAAATGGGACAAGAGTCACTCGCTCCAGGGATCTCAACCTAGCCTATGACATTAACAGAACATGTCTCCCAGAGATTGCTGCTTCTCTAGATTAAACTCCCAGTTCACATGAAGCGGAGATCCTCAATGACCCTATTCAAGCACTACATAGACAATTAGATGGGGGACCATAAATTCACCCTGGCAGTGGCACCTATGTCCCTCATGAACAGGGGCAGTCGGTGCTGATCATAGACTTGTTCTGTGAATAATGACCATCTAACCAAGGTCAGATTGGGAACACAGGTATAACATGGCTAGGCTTGTAAAGACCCTAGGGCCATTTGCCTAGCAACCTCCTATGAACCTATGAACTATTCACCTTCTGTAGAGCTTTGCAGTCTGGGACACCTTTCCTTCCTGGGAATCCCTCTCCAGGCATGATTATCTGCCTCAGACTGAGACATAATGACATTATCCACTCAAACTCCAATCCAGGAAATAAAACTCCCCTTTTAGACTCTGTTTTAGTATGTAGAAGGAAAATGATCACCTCCTTGAGACTGTAACAAATCTGCCATCACTTAGAATTGCCTTCCTAAGTAGCCTCAGACATAAACAGGCAAACCCAGGGGGACCATGGGGTAGATTATAAATAAAAAATCTCTGGTGGGAACAGTCAATGGCACAACCCCTCTGGATGCCCTTAGGTAGGGCATCAGCCATAACCTTAGAATGGAGATAGCCCCAGGGTTGTAGGAGGGGCTGGCAGAACTATTGATGGACAGGAACTCTGGGATAAGCTGGAATAAATGAAGCAGAAGGAGAACAAAAAGAAACATGGGGTTTTGAGCTTAAATGGAGGGAGAATGTAATCCAAACTACCCTTCCAACTACAGGAAGAAGGTTGGATCTATGTTGCTGACAATTTAGCAGACAATAAATTAAAAGGATTGAATGTAGGCATAAAGGCCACAAAAGCATTATTAAGGTTGTAAGTAACCCATACAGTGGCAATGTACCATAGTGTCATTGTGTTCTGAAAACTAATCACAGCTTTGTCACTTGACATACTAGAGCTGATCACTATATCTGCCACCCCATATTCTGGTAATGGTGTCCTCCATTGCAGTTCAAAGGTACTTAAAGAATAGCTCTTATAGGACTAATACAAACAATAATTCAGTTATTTCTAAAACTCTGTACCTAGTTTGTTTGCCCCATGTCTACCTTAATACTGTGTTCTATAAACATATACATGTTTTTTTAAATCTTCATATAGCATTGTCATTCTCAATTGTTTCTCCTGTGCTATACGTAGAACCAAAAAATATCAGTTTTTCCTTTCTCACATTGTTTTTGCTCTGAGAATTCAGGTCAAGTAACTCAATCTGCTATTCAGGTAACAATTCTTAACTATGTTGATCAAATATAATGCTAACTTCATTGTTGGCATCCTTATATGCTACTGCATAAACAGTTATTTCGCTTCATGTTTTCTCTTTCAGCAATGTAGTTGTCAGCTCATTTTTGTTAAGGTATGAAATAAATTGCATATAACACAGTTCAGCAGAGCAAAAAGATCTTGTTTATTGTAAAAGAACCCACATATGTGGGAGACTAAGCAATCAAGGTCATGTTTCTCCAAACAAAAAAGATTACAGACATTTTTATACTATTAAAGCATCTGAGCAAACATTTTATCTATCAGACTATAGCCACTGACCAATTAGAAATAACACTTCTATGTTCTTTTCCTTACTAAGAAGCAGCAGACCCCTTACCTAAGCTTTGCCTTATTAGGCATAAGTTACGATTTTCCACGTCGGCACTTGGAAATGCCAAGAAAATGGAAAAGAAACAAGACAGGCCTATGCTGTCATAATCCGTTTTGAAATTAGATGGATCCTGCTGTCAAAGAAAAATTGTTATAGAAAACACGTGAACATTTCTCCCTTCTCATACTTCTCCATTCCCCATTTAATGCTGTGAAGCATCACTCAGGTCAGATAATTTTTAATGACCAGACAGTAATAACATATTTTTCAAATGGGCAGATACTTTTTCACATGCAGTCAGACACTCTTCACATGCAGTTCCCTTCTTTCCTTTACATGCACAATGTTCGTACAGATGCTTGACAAAAATAGTTTTATAAGCAAAACACTAATGTTTCTTCTTCTTCTTTCGGCTTTTCCTGGTTAGGGGTCGCCAAAGTGGAACTCTGGTCCGCTAATGATTGGCAGTAGATGTTTACGGCACCAAGGTGCCAGCCCGTTGCCCAACCTTCAACGAAGGCATGCCCATTCACGCATGTCTTTTGAACTCCACTCGACCATGGGGAGGACATGCAGACTCCACTCAGAAGGCATTCCAGCCAAGAATCGAACGGGAGAACCTCTTGCTGTGAGGCGACAACGCTACTGCTGCACCACCGCGGCTTTTGCTGCGGATAGATTAAAGAAACATTGTGAATATCTCTCAATCTTATTTTCTTTCTTAAATAAGTTATCGTAAATTGGCTTAAATTTTCTAATAAATCACTTTCATTACAATGTTCCTTTTCATCATAGTTTTACTTGGCAGTGGTCAGCAGCAGCTTTTCATCTTTATTTTTTATATATGTATGTGTTCTGTAATTGAATACTTTTTCTAGATGCAAGAAATTTTATGATTATTACTCTGCACACAAATAAAATCATGTATAAAAAAAAGTACTGTAATAGAAATAAGCATAAAGAATTCCTCCCCATCCTGAGAACAAACTTGTTAACCACGCCCATTGAGAGTTTTTTATACATGTGACAGCTCCACGGCCTTCTGAAAAATGTCTTAATGACTACAAATGGAGTGTTTATTGGTTATTTGTTGGTCAGATCTGACCATAAGCTAATCACCCTAGATATCCACATCCCGCCCCCACCCCCCATTAAGGAAACCACTGTAAAAAATTTCTCCAAAGTCAACTTCATGCTTCTTAAGACAGAAGTGGTGAACGTCATGACACCCATGCAGATGGACAATACAGTTACGACTGCTGAATCCTACACAAATGCACTATATAAGCACTTACACGAGTGCATGAAATCGTGCTATCCCAGACAGAACCAAGACGCTATCATCCAGAAAGGAAGCCAATCTGGTGGTTCCCTGCCATAAACAAACCCTACAACAGAAGGAAGAAATTGTTTCAAAAGAGAGTAAAATCCCATGAGTGGAGGAGCTCCCTGGTCAGCCTCAGCAAGAAGCTGAGATCCCTTATAAGATCCTTCAAAGCTAGCTATGAAAACAAGATTACCAGTGATTCGATGGACAACCACAAAGCATTCTATAGCTATGTCAAGAATCTCAATGGCAACACCCAGATCTGCTCTGAGTTATAGCAGAATGGCACAAGAATTACAGAACCAATTGATATTGCCAACATCCTGGCAGATAGCTTCAGTGCTAACTTTACCCCCCTCTCACCCCCTAAAGGGCCCATATCTATACAGGAAGAATGCAGAGTCCCTGTAATCACAACTTTACAGGTAAAAGCAGCACTCTCTAAAGCCAAAAACACAACATCCATGGGACCGGACAACATCCCAGGCTGCATTTTACATGAACTTCAGAAAGAAATGGCTCCCCACCTAAGCACCATGTTCAATCATAGCCTCATGTCAGGCTTTGTGCCCACTGAATGGTACACAGCAACAGTTATCACACTCCACAAAGGGGGAGCCACCACTGATCCTGGGAACTATCGCCCTATTAGCCTGATGAGGCTTGTCTGCAAGGCCATGGAACGTATCATCATGGAATTCATAAACAAAGACATTGGTAACTTCCAAACTCTGGACCACACCCAGTTCGGGTTTGTGAAAGGCAGATCTTGCCTCATGAACCTGGTCGACTTCTTTGAGGCAGTCACCAAAGCCGTAGACGAGGGTAAGGTGGTTCACACTGCCTATCTTGACCTCGCCAAGGCTTTCAACACCATCCCCCATTCTGGAATTACAGCTAAACTCACTAAACTAGGTATAAATCCCTATGTCACAAGATGGGTTGCTAACTGGCTCACTGACAGAACCCACACTGTAAAAGTTGCAGACTCCAAATCTGACTTCAAACCAGTGACAAGTGAAGTACCACAGGGTTCAGTCCTGGGACCTCTCCTGTTTGGTATCTACTTCTCTGAAGTACAGGCTAACACAGAAGGCCTCTGGTTACCGAAGTTTGCAGATGACTGCAAACTAGGAGCTATAGTCAAGTCCCCAAATGATGTGGACATCCTACAGAAGGGCCTCACTGAGACAGATGCCTGGTGTCAGAGCCATGGTCTCAAGCTCAATGCCAAAAAGTGCATTGTTATTCCCTTTGGTAAAAACTCTGTACCCATGAACTACCACATAGGCAGCAGTCTTCTTAACACCAAATGTGTGATAAGAGACCTTGGGACCCAGGTGGACAGTAGTCTCTCCTTTGACAATTACATTGCCACAGTAGTCAGGAAATCCTTCTACATAGCACACCTCATTACAAAAGGGTTCTCATCCAGGAAAAAAGAGGTCATTGTTCCCCTCTACTCGACACTCATTAGACCCATTATAGAGTACAACGCCCCTTTTGGAATGTACCTCACAAGACATCTGCAGCAGCTGGAAAGGCCAAAAACACCAAACGGAGCCACTAACTTCAAAAACACGCAGCTGGAAAGGCCACAGAAGTACATCACAAAGAAAATTACTGGCCTCAAACAGATGCCCTACACTGATCGTCTCAAAAAACTCCAGCTTTACTCTGTAGCATATCGCCTACTCCGGGGAGATCTCTGTCTAACATATAAAGCTATGTCAAACCCAGAGCTGTTGGACATGCTACACCTAAAGAAATCCCAATCCCTCTGAGTTACACGCTCTAGGGACCTAAACCTTGTCACCACAATAAACAGGGCTTGCTGGAGGGATAGATTCCTGTCCCAGAGACTTCCCATACTCTGGAACAAGCTACCCATCTATGTCAAGCAAAGTTCCTCATTAACACTCTTCAAGAAAAATCTTGATGAGTGGATGGGAAATAGGAAATACATCCCGGGGATCACTTCTGTGACTGTGCTCGACAGGGGCACAGGAAATTAACTTTTCTTGGGTTGGCATAAGCCAGGGAACTTTGTTGGCTAGGCTTACTTAGGCCCTCGGGCCGATAGCCTAGTACCTACCTATGAACTTATGAACCTATGGAATAAACAAGCAGTACTCTGCTTGAATGAATGAGCATGTACCTCCCTTAGAAGCTATGCCATTTGATTTTGCAGCACTACACTGCACATGGCAGTCATGTCAATAGTAATTTGATTTACTGATTCAAAAGTTGCATTACTCAACACTTCTAACAATTTAGACAGTTTTTTCCGTTCCCAATTTGCTGCTCAATACACAGGTTAAATACCCCCTTCTGAAATGACATCATCACCCAAGACCATATTTGAGAGTCCTTTAAATGCAGTCTTCTAAATCATGATGCTAAATCCAGGAGGCATCTATCTTTCTGACAAACTTTTAGTGCCCTTTGTCTCCCTCTTTTGGTGAACATTGCAAATTGTCCCACTGGGTAAAGTCTGTGTATGTCGAACAGCCGGAATAACAAAACCAATGAAAGAACATCCTGACCAGTCTGCTGGCAACCTGAAAAAAGCTTGGTCTCCACAAATGTAGCGAAATTCACACAACATGGCCATGCTCTGTCCTCCAGACCTATTCTGCATGTAATACTAGTAATGTTACACTCACTCCATCTAACAGGAAGTGTCCCATTCTTAACACAACAAGTATGTCCTTCAGCAATTACTGATAATTGAAGTGGAATAAGACTATTAAAGCTTTTACTAAAAAGGGTTTACATTATATCAAGAATTATTTCTGCCACTTTTACATTTGTTCACCAAAATGCTGCTGCTTCTGTTTCTGTTGTTGGTGTATGTGCACATACCCAACAATTAACTAACATTCATAGTCTTACCACTTGTATACAGTCTGGCAGGAAAAAGCATTAAACTTTGGTGCCAGTCTGGTGAGCTTTGCTCATTTCTAACAAAATGCTTATTTTTGATAATAATTGTTCAATACTTGCAGTTTTGATGGCTTCTCATGAAAGAAGAAAATGAATAAAAGGATGATGAACACCTGTATAGTTGTACCAGTGAGGAGTCCACATGAATATTAAGCAGGACGAGGCTGTAGAGGGTTGTCAAGAAATTGCAAACAAGGATGATTCACTTCTTTTTTATATAGTTCATATGTTGTCTATTCCACATTGGGTTCTGTGCCAATGGAAGTCTTATGTGCAGCGTTTGGTTTCATAACTCAATCTGCAATCTCTGGGCAGATTTCCACTCATCCTCCATTGTAGACAAAACCGTTTGATCACTAGTCATCACTTCTAACCATGTTGGCTTCCCTGTTTTTTTCTTCTGGTACAAGATTCAGCAGGTTTGTCGTCAGGGATGGGTGGAATAACGTTGTTGGCATTTCACTGATACTTAGCATTAGGGAGGGCCTTCTTGACATGCAAAACATGAATCAAAGTGAAAAACACCAAGCAGAATCTGAAAATAGGAGCCTCCAAATACCAAATGGAATTACAGATAAAAAACGCTTTAATAAATCACCAGTATACAAATTGTAGGTTATACAAAACTAAAAAAAGTTAAGTGCTTTCATTTTAAACAAGTATAACTTTGGACTTCATTAGATCAAAATTCAAAATGCAGGGAGGGTTTAAATAGGGGCAAATTACAAAATGGAGGCTAAATTTAAAGTTGTAAAGACCCTAATTCAAGCTTGCATAGAAAGTATAGCTGCTGTCACAAAAGGACAACATGTAAAGCTATTCCTTTGAGCTCAGAGTAAAAAGCTTTTGTAGTACATTAAAATAGAAAAGATATAACATACCATTCTAATTCAAAAGTGTTGTTGTTGTGTCTTTCGGCTTATCCCGGTTAGGGGTCACCACAGCGGAACTCCGGTCCACTAATGCTTGGTAGTGGATTTTTACGTGCCGAGTTACCAGCCCTGACGCACAACCTTCAATGAAGGCACGCCCATTCACGCATGCCTCCACACAGAAGACGCTCTAGCTGAGAATCGAACGTGACAACGTCTTGCTGTGAGGCGACAATGCTACCGCAGCACCACTACCGTGATAGTCATTCTAATTCAAAAGTGTATTAGCAAATAAATATGAATTCAAATAAACTTAGCACTTGAATATATAAAAATGTATTACGTACGCTTTACCACTTTATCGAATAAAAAAAAATGTTGTACATAAACGTATTGTCAGTTTTGTGCCCAGATAAAATAGAATAAAATACTACTCCACATAACTGTACACAGAGTCTGGTTGCTCTTAATTTTAAAACTGGGTGTATTGAAATGTACTCATTGATAACAGGGACATAATTTGCATCCAGTCTGACTTGCCAGTAAAACTAGTGGAACTCTTAAAGAGTTTCCCAGACACCAATTTTTGGGTTTGAAATGACTGTATCAAGAATTCCAAAGACAAATTTATTGAACTGTGGACACAAAAGAGAATGTTTAAAAAGAGCATGTTTTTGAGTTTCTAGTATGCATGTCATGTAAATGTTAGTAAGTCCTTCTTTTAAGTACACATTCAGTCTTCTCCAACATAGAGGGTAGGGCAAGAGGTGCATTTGGCAAGATAAACTACTGATGTTGCAGTTGCCACACCTTAACTGGACTTTGTCCTTCAAAGTGTTGTCCAAAATTATATGATCTTCTTTCAAAATAAAAGCGCAATAGGGGTAGCTTCCACATTTGTTGGTGCCCTTGTTATTACCATAAAGTGCATCATGCAATGGTGTTGGTCTTTCTAATATATTTTTAATGTTGTGTCCAGTCTTCAGTACCAAAAGGATTGCTCTCCAATTTTTTGTAAATGTCGGTGTTACTTTTAAAGATGTTCCAGTTGTTATGTATAATCTTTGAAATGGTTTGGGAATGTCCTTGAAATTTTAAGACAAATGCCTTCTCTCAAGTAAGGGACCTAGCTTCCCCAGGGGTAGCTTGTATGTTTGGGTCATCCAAGGGATTACCCTTTATGGGTTTAAACTTAGAGGTCCTAGACTGAGTGACCTCCTTGGTCACCTTGACCAAAGGCATACTGGGGTGCCCAATATTCTAAGAACATCATTCTTAAATGTTTGATCTCATGGAAAAAAAAGTTTCTCCTCTGAGATCATATGTAACAACCTGACCATTTGACCTTTCACCAAGCCTACTTTTTGTTTGTGGGGATGAAAACTGTTATAATAGAGCTAAGAATTGCTGAAAGTAGGTTTACGATAAATATTTGAGCTAAATTCACTGTCCTCATACTGAATGTAGCATCTAAATAGTTGACAGTTTTCATGTTGCATGTGTGGGTGTACCACAAAAATTCAGTGGTTGAATTCAAATGTTCTACAAATTCATCTACCATGTCTGGTGGCCCATTCCATAAAATAAATACATCATCAAGGTAACAAAGATATAGTTGACAAAAATGGGAAAATTGATTGCTGTTAAATAAAAACTGGGTTTCCCATTGGTACAGCACTAGGTTGGCAAAAGTGGGAGCACATGTGGCATCCATGGCCACATGTTGAATCTGTTTATAAAATTCCCCTTCAAAGAATAAGAAGTTAATATCCAAGATGAGGTCCATGAAGTCAGTCAAAATATGAATATCCTTGCCTGTTAGGAAGGGATATTGTAAAAGGACTTTGCTGAAAAAATCCACACTAAGGTCTTGTGGCATACAGGTGAAGATGTCAGTGATGCAAATAGTGAGAAAACCCATGTGTTCACTACCACATAAATCATTGAATCTACTAAGGAAATCCCATGAATCCCTTAGTAAGTGTGGGGTGTTAGAAAAAATGGGTTTTAACATATGATCAATATATATGGTGAGTGGGTAGGTTTTTGACTGCTGTGCCGCAACAATAGGTCTCAAGGGCGGGTCTAAGATACTTTTCTGCATTTTCAGTATCCCAAAGATGGTGGATTGCAAAAAAAGTTGTAGAGATTCTCCAATGTCAACCCTTGTAAAAGCATATCTTGTAAGTATAAGTCAATTCTCCTCTATGAAATATTGACTTCATTATGGAACACTTGCAAATAAGTGTTTGAGTTCCTGGAGAAATGAAAACATTTTGCCCACATAGTCAATGCTGTCTAAAATGATCGTTCCACCACCTTTATCGGGTTTCTTGACCCTGATTGACCTGTTGTCTCAAAGGGAAAAGAAGTTGTGTTTTCCCCCATTAAAAGGTTCCAAGAAGGGAGTGGGGAGTGATTGAACTTTTTGTGAAGTCCATATAGATCCAATTCGCAAACCTTTTCAAAAGTTTGTACCAATGGGTATTGTGGGAGTGTAAAGTGTTTTTTTTTTTATTTTTTTTAATCTAACTAGTTGTGAGGTGTCACTATTAGACTTATTTTCAAATGAAATGGCCAGGTTCAATTTCTGAGTATAAATCTTTAACTTGGTGATGGTGTCCACCAAGTCGAACTTTTAACTTGGAACAAAAGTGAAACCTTTTATATATAAAGAAAAATGGTCCACAGAAATCTCAAGACTACTATAACTGAAAATCTTATAACCACTGTATTCAAACACAATACCATCGGGGGAACAGGTGACCGTGTCATCACTGAATACATTGCATCTTAGTTCCTCCATCTGGATCTGTTGCAGTATTGCCTCTTCAATAGTGTTTTTTCCGAGTGATTGGGACCCCTGTTTTGGTTGGCAATTCTCTTGGTCTTCCACAAAGGGGGAAATTCTAAAAGGCTGTCAATGCCCTGGTATTCACCTTGGGGGTACACTTCATTGGGATCTAACTCAAAGCTATCAAGGTCCATTTCTACCCTTCCATTTCCTTGGATGGTGTTGCCCACTTCCTGGGGGCCTGAAGTTAAATTATTCATACTACCTTTAGGGTTATATGCTCTTTTGTTCTCATACTGTTTTAGGTCCCATAGGATATATTTTCTGTGCTTTACCTGTTCCCTTTGTCAGTTTTAAGAAAATGTGAATCATAGGCATGTTGTGCAGAAGGAAAAAGTAAATCAGTTTTAATTTTGTTATTCAATAGACACACTTCATCTTTCAACTGGGAGATTAGTGAGTCATTTCTTAAAATTAACAATTCCATTGACTCAAAGCCATGTTTATCATACAAACTGGTACATTTCTCTAAAAAATAGAGTCTGTTGCTATCCCATTGGGGAACTTAAGAGTCAGTAGCCTCATGGGTACAATTCTTTGCTCTAGACAGTCTTAATTACAAATTGCCTAGCTGTAATGCTTTTAGTCTATAAAGTATTTTGTCAAACTCCTTAATAGGAGAGTCACGACAGGAGAGTGAACATTCACCTGAACTGGTGTTCAAATAAAGGTTAGAACTGAAATTAAAACCTTTACTAAGCCAGTTATTGAAATAAAAAATAAATTTGGCTCTTGTTGAACTCTTACCGAGTGATGGCTGTCCCTTGTATCAGAAGTACATCGACCAGTAATCCTGTTGGCAGTAACACTCTTTTCATAAGCTAGCTGGGCACAAGGAATTGAACTGTAAATGCCTGTGTTTGAAACTGGAGAGGAACCCAAATCAAGTGTGCTGAGCAAAGGGGCAAAAAATCAACAGATGAGAGGGAGAAGTGTCACGCGAAGAAAAAGGAAGTTATAGGAAGAAAGGGTGTGTCCTTATACCATAAAAAAAGCGTTCAACAAAATAAGAACATAATAGTTAATCTATCCACACATGTTTTAATGGTGGATGAAATGAATGTACTGCAAAAAGGGCTCTCCTTTATACCAGCAATGGATAGAGACATTACTAGTTTAGTTTTGGACTTAAAAATGTTTACGAGGAATGTTATGCTCAAATTGATGTTTGGTAATAATGAATGTCAAGATAACTTGTTTAAGAAGCCTAGTTTATTCATACCTAAGCAACATTCACTTATCAATGCATTTGTACAGCTATGTATAGATGAATTCTATAAGGTTTATCATGAACAGGAAAGCAAAGAAGCCAAGTATAAATGGAATAATTTAACAGTAAATGAATATAAAGCCATGCTAGACCTACAACATAACCCTTACATTGTAATCAGACCAGCAGATAAAAGGGGGACAGACAGTGTTGTTAGATAAAGATGTGTATGAAAATAAAATGACTGAAATGTTAAAGGACATACCATTTTATGAATGTATTAATAGTATACAGATAGAGCAAATGATTTATAAAGTTAATAATAAGTTAAAGGAACTATATATTTTAGGTTTCATGGATGAGAGTCTTTCTAAATATTTTGAGACAACCAACCCCACTATTCCTATAATTCAAGGTCAACCAAAGATACATAAAAATAAGGATAACCCTCCAATGAGACCCATTGTAGCGGGTAGGAATTGGTGCACTGAGCCCATATCTATATACTTAAAAAAGAAACTAAATCCCCTTCTCAGGATATCTACAACTATCTTAAAAGACACAGAACACTTTATTAAGGACCTATACTCCCTATATATGCAAGAGAAACAGGAGGTAGGGAAATGTTTACTAGTTACACTAGATGTAGTTTCATTATTTACTGTCATTCCCAATGACATATGAATTAAATATGTTACTAAAATGATGACTGAAGCAGGTAAATACGTTAATAATGAAATTTAATTAATTCAAGCTCTACTATATTTAGTCTTAGAAAATAACATCTTTGTGTTTGGCGAAAATACCTATTGGCAAAATAATGGAGTAGCGATGGGTACATCATGTGCGAATACATACGCAAATATTGTTATGTCTGTATGGGAAAATGAATATATAACAAGAGGTGTATTTAAAGATTATATTTTATTTTTCTGTAGATTTGTGGATGACCTCTTTCTCTTATGGAAAGGTACAATAGAACAATTGAAAGAATTTATACTATACTTAAATAAGTCCACACATTTTCTTAAATTTACAGGAGCTTGCTCTCAACACGAAATAAACTTTCTAGATATTACAATTTTTAAAGAAAATGAGAATGAAATTAGTACCAAAATGTATAGGAAAGAATGTCGTGTAAATAAATTATTGAGTACAGATCGTATGCATTCGAAATTTGTTTTTAAGAATGTCACACAAAATCAATTTTATAGAGCTTCCAGATTGAATGTTAAAAAGGAAGATTTTGAACATCAAATTAATGTTAGAAGGAATGAACTAAAGGAAAGAGGTTATAATGAGTATAGTATTAATAGGAGTGTTAATCAAATAGAAAAATTAAGAGAGAACAAAGCTAAACCATACTTCTCAGAGTTCTTAGAACACTTAAATGACATGAATAATAGTTTTAATTATTCAAGGAATATTAGAGAATACATGAATACTATAAATAAATACTGGAATATTTTAACCACAGATGAAGAAATTAATAAATTTTTGAGTTTAACACCACAATTTACATTTAAAAATAATCTATCTTTGAAAAGAAGATTATGTACTAGTAGAGCAATAAAAGCTCCACAGTTAACAATAGGAATGGTACCATACAAGCAATGTACCTGGTGTAGCTATATAACAACAGAGAAAGAATTTAAACATCCAGATATAGATAAAGTTTTCTATCTAAGAGATAGTGCTGATTTTAATATGAAACATGTAGTGTATCTGGCTAACTGCCAAATCTGTAACAAATTCTATGTGGGTAAAACCGATAGGCCTCTTAAAGATAGAATAAGAGAGCATATATACCACATTACAAAAGGGAAGCAATTTTAATGCTTTTGCAAAGCATGTAAAGAAGAATAATACACAACACAATTTTAAATTTAGCGTATTAGGCATCATTGACGTTAATAAGAGAAGGGGTGATATTAGAAATAAAACAGAAACTATGGAAGTAGAATGGATAGTAAGGCTCAAGGCCAATGCAGGACATGGCCTTAATGATATCATTCCACTTAAACCAGTTTTAAAGAATAGACCTTTACGTAGATAAAATATATATTTTAGTAATTTATTATATGTCCTTTATATGTTTGCTATATATCTTTTAGTATATATTTTAATATATGTACTATATATATGAATTTAGTATTTTTAATAAATAATAGTAGATGTATATTTTTTATACTTTTATGTGATGTTTTAGAAGGGAATGAATGTAAAGTAATATGGCTTTAAGAATCAATTAAGCCGAATGTCTTTAGGTATAAAATGGGTGTGTTGACTTGGGTAATTCATACACCTGAAGAAGCCTAATGGTGAAAGTGCTTGTGTGTGTTCATTATTATTAAAGCAGTCTGTCTTTCAAAGAAGCTGGAGCCTGGTCTTTGCTTAGTGACTTTTTGCATGATGGAAATAATGCCCGCTCTCTTATGGGAAAACCCAAGGTGACCAACGGTCCCAGTTTTTCCAGGACAGCCCCAGTTTGGAAGCCTCTACCCCGGAATCCCAAACATTATCTTTGGGACACAGAAATGTCCCAGTTTAGACCGCTCAGTCTTAATGGTGACTTGGCTTCTCAGGGTGGCCAGTCCCCCTGTTTTCCCATCCTAAGCAGCTCTGGGGACTTTGTGATTTTTCGGGGATACCACTGGGTATGGGATAAGGTTGGATGCCTTCGCCCTGGCAGGAGCCATCCAGACCCTGTCACCATCAGTCACTCCCTCAAGGACTTCCATCGTGGGGGGTTCTGCTTGACTCAACTCACCCAGGCAGGAGCTCTCCAGGTCCTACACCCATCTGCCTGGTGCTCCTGTACTGACTTTTGTCAGGGCCAAACCCTATAGTCCTCCCCTTTGACCTGGCCAAGAGACCTTTCCCGGCCGTGGCCCCCCATGCCAGAGGACTCCGCCACCTGCATGTCTCCTGCAGGCTGCAAAATTGTACTGGATCACTCATGCCCTCTGACTCTCTCAGGGGAGCTTCCCTCCAATTCTATCCACACCTCCAGAACTCCCCTTGACCGCTGAGGGGCAGATCCACTCTCATGAAGGCTTCAGAGTCCCCCTGCTTTCCCATCCAGAGCAGCTCTAGGGACTTTGAGATTTTTTAAAGATGCTGTCGGTTATGGGGTGAAGTTGGATGCCTTCACCCTGGAAGGAGCTCTCCAGGCCCCTCTGCCATCCACCCTGGTGCTTCCTCAAGGACTTCCATCATGGGGAGCTCTGCCTGACCCCACTCACCCATGCAGGATTTCTCCAGGCCCCACCACTGTTTGCCAGTTGCTCTCTTAAGGATTTCCATCATGGGGGGCTGTGTCTGACCCAGCTCACCCAGGCAGGAGCTCTCCAGGCCCTGCTGCTGTCTGCCCCAGCGCTCTCTTAAGGACTTCTGTTGTGGGGAGCTCTGCCTGACCCCCCCCTCACCCAGACAGGAGCTCGCCCAGCCCTGCCACTATCTGTCTCTCTCCCCCTTACAGACTTCTGTCCCAGATGGGGCATGGTCCATACCCCCTCACCCAGGCGAGAGCTGTCCTGTACCAGTCACTTTCCACCTTTCTCTCCATTCCAGACTTCCATCGGGACTGACCCCCTCTGGGATTCCACTTCTACACAGGGGAGACAGCTCTTTTCCAGGGATACATATCTCCTAACTACTGCCAAATCATGCAGTGTCATGCATGGTCTTGGAGCCTCTCAGGCGATCTTCCCAGCCTCATGGAACTCTGCTGGGCCATGAAGCCCCAGATAATCCCTCAGCCAGACTTCCGTAACACTGGTTCTCCACTTTGCCTTGCACCTGGGGCTTTCAAACTCACAGGGGAGATGGCCCTGGGTCTCCCCATTTCTGTACTTTTTGCGGCACACCTCAGTCTGTCACCCCCCCATGGTGCCAGGCGCCGACGAATGTGCATCACTTCAAGCCTCCTGGCATGTGGCCTCTTGCCTCCTGGGTGGTGCTATTCAGAGTGACATCCCCACAGTGCCTGGTGAAGGACAGGAGGCCAACCTGCCTGCCCCAGTGCGAGATGACATGGCTGCCCTATGTTCACTCCCACAGGGGCTGGGAGAATGGGATTGCTGACCTGGCTTCCCAGGGCAGCCCTCAAGTGTCCCAGTTTAGGTCCTGTAACAAAATGGTCACCTTGGGAAAACCCACTCTCAGACAAAAAGCCCATTCTCATACAAAAACCCACACTCATACAATAAAGCCTACTCTCATACAATAAACATGTAGGAAATATTTACCTACAGAGATTTCAAACTCTGCTGAAGGTTGAAAGAATATAACTTAGAGCTGACACACCAGAAGTACACCGGACAGAAAACCTGTCAGTTATGGGCCTAAGAGGTAAATTCTGTTGCAGCACTTCCCAAACAGCTTGAAACCCAAGACTTCGTGGCACCAACTGTTAAGGTACAAAATAAATTTCATGCAACACAGTTCAGTGGAGTAGAGAGATCTCCTTTATTGAAAAATAATGCACATACATGTGAGACTAAGCAATCAAGATCTTGTCTCCCTAAACAAAAAAATTCCAGACATTTTCATACTGTACAAGTTTCTGAGCAAGCATTATGTTATCTGTCAGACTATAGCCACTGACCAATTAGAACTATAAGTTCTGATCTCCCATGTTGGCATTAGGAAATGCTAAGACAGTGGAAGAAACTTCAGGCAGGCCTAAGCTGTCAGGATTCATTTTGAAATAAGATGGATTCTGCTGTCAAAGAAAAAGTATTATACAAAATACTTGAACATTTCTCCCTTTTCACACTTGTCCCTTCTCATTTTACTTTTCTGCTTTAATTTTTGCCTTTGCTCTTGGCTTCCAAGTGTGAAATTTCTGATAAACTTCCTTCTGTACATGCCTGCCTTCAGTACCTGCTGTACTACTTCTCTTGTTTCAAGTACTTTGTAAATATTTAAACATGGCTTCACTCCTTCAGGTGTTTCTACACTGTGCTTATTCAGATTTAACCTTCCAGGCCAAGTTGAAAAGATTTCTGGAAATAAATGTTAACAACACTTGTTTCTGTGTCTAAACCCTAATCTATCTGAGCAGTATCCTTTCTTGACTGCATTTTCCTACATCAGTGCTATAACTCAGTATTGGATACACAGCTTCTTTCCATCTTTCAGCATATCGATGTGATAAATTTGCTCTAGTTTTCTTTTTCTGATCTTCTTCACCTTATAATCTATCTCATTTAACCTTTCCAAAATTTCAAACTGACCTTGCCACTAAGCTAAAAATATATTTTCTGTTGATAACACAAATACCAAGAATTTGTCTCCCAGTTTTTATTCTATGTTTCTAGCATTCCTATTAGATAATCTTTTCTGCATTCCTGAACTTTTAACATGCTCTTTACTTTGGGAATCGTTAACGTTTTCTTGTCAGTATAGTGCTCTGTAACACTTTTGAAAAGTGTTCTCTTCTTCTCAGGCCTCTTTAGCAAGATCTCTTGTATGCCTTCAAAACATACTACACCCTTGCACCAACAGAAGAGTCCTTAGAGCCAACCACAAACCTCTACTACAAGTATCTAAAGCTAATAACTCTGCAGATAAATTCCTCTACAGCAATATAACTGCTAAACAATGGAACAGACATCCCCCCAATACCATAACCTTAACTTCCTGTACCTCCTTCAAATCAGCCATAAAATCACATCTGCTAAATTCCCATCTCTGTAACTGTGATAACCCCAGATAACTTTTAAAACCTTTGTTTTTTCTCTCTAATTTTCCTCTCCACCATCACCCTCCATTCAGATCCTGTCACCACTCACTTCCTCAGCAGTCCCTCTAACGCTATCCCTCCTCCTCCTTACCTCCCCTCCTTTGACTACCTCTTCAAAACCTACTAGCCAAGTCATCCAGTTACTTTTCAGATTTTGATTCCCTATGAGTTGGGCATAAATCATAATTTATGTAAACTATATTTCTACTGAAACTACAACATATAAAATGTAATACTCAGCTAAAGCTCATATGGCTCATGTTTTACAACTTGACTACTGAGATATGTATTAATACCAAACAATGTTCACCAACCTGCCTACTGCCAAAGAATGTGTCAATGTTTAAATCAGTATTTTAATATTAAACAATGTGTATAACATATTCTGAATAATATTGTATATGGAGCTTTTCCCCAGGCCTCTTCTGGAAAAGGACCTGTGTCCAGTCAGACTTTCCCAGTTAACAAATGTAAAATAAAAATAAAAAATAAATACCTACTGTACAAGAGATGAAAGGGTATACGCCCTGTTGTTGTTTGTGGCACCACTTTTATTGCAAATATCAAATAGGGCAACAACTGATGCTGTTTCTGTCTAACTGTCTGCTTCAGCTGCTTTTGTTAACATGCATACATAGCGAGACAGCCTTAAAAAAAGCAATGGAGAAAGGAAGATCTCCTTTGCTTTTTTTAAAGCTGTCTCGCTATGTTAAACTCCTTTAACATAGCGAGACAGTTTCTAAAAAGCAACGGAGATCTTGTGTTCTCCGTTGCTGTAAAAAAAAAAAAAAAGACTTATACTAATGGAAAAGGTCCGGGTGACCGGACCTTTTTCCATTAGTATAAGTCTGATTTACAACACGCACGCTGACCAATCAGCGTGCACGTTTTGGAATATTAATGGAAGGTCAATGTATAATTGTATTTCCTTGATAACTCTTTGCCAACAAATATGGCTGATGAATGGGCCTTATTTTTATCTGTTCCCAAGTGACCTCCAAGTGCATGACTGTGCAAATTTCAAAACTTTCACCCTGTGGTATATGATTTCTTCCTTATTCTTGCCTTCTATAAGAGATCATTGTTTACTACATAGTAAGATTCATAGGTATACACTGGGCTAACGACCACAGGAGTATTTTTAAGCCTAATTCTGCATCCCAAACATATATGAAAACTTTAGGGACCTTAACATTATTCTAAAGATGATATGTAGGCCAGGTAAAGGGTGATCAAGTGTTTACAGGCTGTCTCTGTCTGTTAGGGACATAGATGCCAGTCTAGGGCTGAATTTCCAATTTCCCATCCACTGGTCTAAATTATACTTGAACTGGGTTAGCGAAAGGGCTACCCACATAGTAGTGTAAACCTTGGCTGTAGATGATTGTCACTGTGAAAGTGACATCCTGATCCCATATGCAAAAATTGGAAAAGGGGGTTGTGGATGGATGCATGGGCTAGGAAAGAATTCTGCTTCACATGGCTGGGAGGCCTGTTACAGAAAGTTCTACTCTCGAAGAAGCATACCAGTTCCTCCAGTATATCCTGTTTATTTCAAAAACAGGGTTTAAGTCCCTAGATCAGGTATTTCAGATGCTTTTTGTTTTGCAGATATGCAGAAAGTCCAACAGAGTGGGATCCAAGAATGCATTGTATGCTAGGCATAGATCACCCCTCAACAGTCTTTAAGTAGACTGAGTACAGGAACAGGGATTTTAGGTGAGCCGCATAGGACATGTTTATGTCCTGTATCCTTTTTATGAGGAACCTCTGAGGATGTCCCAGTTGTTGCATGCACCTAGCCAGGTACATACCAAAGTGCGTGCTGTACTCAGATCTATATCATTTCAGCGATCACTTAATTGAGCGAATCGCTATTTGTTAAACTGAATTAAGTGAAAGCTCAATTAAGAGAGTGTTTGCTTAAGTGAAAAGATTCCTGGGGAAAAAAACAGTTCCCCACTCACTGATCGTAACAAACAAAACAAAATTTAAAACTCTGCAAAGTGGGAGGCTTCGCCCGCCATACCCACCAATGTGGGAACTGTGCTCCCCACACCCCCTAACTAAATATACCAACTCTTAAGATCACACTACAGTGGGGAAAAGGTGCAAATTCCTGATGGTGGCCAACCACATCCTTTCCCTGGGAAAAAATTTCCTTAAGAGAGCGTTCGCTTAACTGAGCTTTCGCTTAATTCAGTTCGACAAATAGCGATTAGCTCAAGTAAGTATTCACTGAAATGATATAGACGCATTGTACTCAATGACTAGTCTGACAAGGGCTGAAAACAGTGGAATGATGACTTCCTTGGACCTAGATGCCATACCATTGCTTATGAAGTGTGCAACAGGAATGATTTCTTTAATATTGTAGACACATGATGGTAGAATGTCAGGTTACTTTCTATGTGCATCTCTAAATCCCTGACTACTGAATCTGTGCTTAGAGGTGTGTTATCAATGAGGTATTTTCAGGGGTGGCTGACTTCACAAAGGATACTGTTATGCATTTCTTGATATGGAGTTTAAGTCTGTGTCTCTCACACCAGTTATTTGTCTGAGTCATCCCTTCTTGGAAGATATTTTTATCTTGCAGGAAGTCTATGACTGCACCTACTTTGCAATGATCAGCAAACCTGTCAGCCAGCAACCCTTGATGTTGGCCTTGACTTCATAGAAGTAGATGTCAAAAAGGAATATGCTCAGCACAGAGCCTTTAGGGACTCCGCTAGTGACCACCTTCTTTGTAGAGGTGGTCTCCCATATCCATACTTCTTGAGTCCTGTCTGAGAGCCACCAAGCTATGCATTGCATGACTTAGAAATTTTCCCTAATTCCATGAGTTTATCTACAGTGCCCAAGTGAGGTATTGTATCAAATGCCTTGGCCAGGTCAAGGTAGGCAGTATACATCATTTTTGTTCATTGCCTTGGTGACCTTATCGATGAAGTCCACTAGGTTAAGCAGGCATGATATGCCCCTGAAAAAAAACAAACTAGATTGAATCTGGTATCTGAAGATATCCTATATCATTGTTAATCATTTCTATGATAATTCTTTCCATGCCTTTGCATATTAGACCAATTAAGTTATGGGTCTGTAGTTTTTAGGGTACATAAATGGCCCACCCTTGTGCAGAGGAATGACCATTGCAGTTCTCCACTCATATGGCACAAAGCCTGTCTAGAGGCTATGGTTAAACATCCATTTTAGTGGTATTTATAAGTTGTGCTTCATGCTATATAAGAGGCATCCTGGGATATTATCAGGGCCCACTGATGTAGTATTCTTGGCTTTGGAGATTGTGTCATGGACCTGCTCTGCAGTGATAGCTGGGGAGTATGTTTGATGATATTTCCAGAAGAGTGTCTGAGAAAGAGAGAAGGATAAAATGTGAGATACATTTGTCAGCCAATAGATTTGCTATATATTTCAGCTCAGTGTAGGTGGCTCCATTTACAATTATTTCTGCACATTGTTCTGTACTGACTTTGAGGTTGTGGACATAGCTAAAGAAAGCCTTATGGTTGTCCTTGGTCTGGGGTAAATTTTTACCTCAAATATGACTTTAACAGACTTAATTTGTCCTCTCAATTTCTTGTTTAGATTGCTGAGAGAATTTTTTATCCTGCTAGACATTGCACTTCCTTATTTATGCCATGACTTTCTTACTTTTAATGTACAACCTATTTATGCTGGGATTTCACCAGGGTGGTTTGTTTTTTGTGTTTGTTTTGTGTTTATTCCTGGTAGACACAGCTGTCTCTATGTATATACTGACATGATTGTAGAGGGTCCATTTGAAGAATTCTGCATAGGCAGCAGTGTTCTCAAGGCTTGATGTGGCTTGAAATTTTATCAGGTTATCACTTACTAGTAGGAAGTTTGCATTACAATAGTTCCTAAATGTTCCAGCATTAGCAGGGGTCCCAGTCTTTCTTTTATTTCAAGGTTTAAGGGTAACAAGTTGGTTCAACTTATTCTTTATTATTTCCCACTTCCACTTCTATTAGCCTCTCTTGCTATCACTATGGTTTCATCTTTCCATTGAGTTTTTATGAAATTAATATGCCTCACCTCTAGGCCTGCATTACTTGGCTCATTCTCCTCATCCGTTCATTTCTAATTGGAAGGTTCATCTTCTTCGCCAATATGCACTATTATAGGTTCTTCTATATCTAAGGCTTCCTGTGCAAATGGTAACACTAAACGAAAAGTGTATTCAGTTTTTTTTCACTCACCCATATATGTTGCTTGGAATCCTTCTTTACTTGAGTTTCGGTTTTAAACTGACAGAAGTGGGTTTTGGACAATGACCAGATTGTATTTCTTCCTCTTTCACTACACTAATCTTTCTTATGGGATAAATAGTTCTTTTCATTATACATCTACTACTTAGAAATTTCCATTATAGGGATCTCTGTTTCAGTTTGACAGTTTATAATTCAGATGAAGCTATACATTTTCAAGTCTCCAAACTTAATTTGTTTGGATGCACTCCTTTTGCAAAATATTCCTTCTCTTTATATCCTCAGGTCAGCTGTGTTTCCTGCTTTGCAATACTTTCCAGCTGTAATGCTTTCCTGTGTAACTCTCTTCCTTCTGTTGGCTGTGTTTCTGTGGGCTGCTATGGCATAGGGCATATGTCTACCTTTCTTCATGTACCTCTTCCTCACAACCTATCTCTGCATCTCTATCTAAAGTTTTACTTAAATGTCTTTTTTTTGTTTTTTAGGTCTGCACTTGCATTATTCCAAAATTTAGGCTGGTGAATGGTTGATGCTTAGCACAATACTTTCCTCTGTGTCTTGTTCAAGACATGGGTATCTTTGAGTGTTCTACTATGTTCTTACATTCTGATAACTCATGGAGTTATTTTTATTATTTAGCCATACTACTGCTATAGTTCTCTTAGCCACTTCTGGACTGAGTCCTTTTCATTTGCTTGGACTGATATTTGTATATGTATGTCAGAGGATCAGTTCAATCCCAGATCTCCCTCCAGTTTCATTCTGAGGTAATACTGCAACTGACTAGTTCATTTTTTCTTTTTCTTTGTTCAGACTATCCTTCTACTGCAAAACATTTAAATATTGCCCCTTTTAACATAAATTCCACAAGCCTTTAAACTGGGTAAAATCCTTCCCAGTAATAATAACATGGGTTAGATGGCCTGAAACCCTATAGATGTAATGGGATATAATTTGTATCTCCATTAATGTAAATAACTTCAGTTTTCTGGTTGCTAAATGTTTCCTTGAATATGGAATCAGTAAACACACTGCTTTCATTTAATAAACATTGTAGTTCTTTGCCTTTTAAAAAATATTGTGAATTTCAGTAATTCAGTGATTGCACAGTGAAGGAATGCATCTTTCTTACATAATTTATGGGTATTTCTTTCTTAGTATGCATTGCAGACCTTTGTACTTTCCTCTTACTAATACTATTCCCTTTACTGATACAAATTCTGGATACATGCCCTTTCATCCTACAGCTGTATATTTGCCCAGCACTAGGTACATTCTTACGCATTGCTGACATATTAACTACTAGTTTGGATTTAGATACACACATTTCAGATTTAAACAAGAGATTATGTGCCAGAACACACTCAACTGCAGTTGATATGCCTACTGTCTTATACTAACAGCTAATGGTGTTTTATATTTGTAAACAGTAAGCAGTTCTATCATTTCTGCGTTACTGTTAACATTAAGTTCTAACAACAGTTTAATATGTTTAAGATCATACATTTTAACTATTTGTATCTCACAAACATTAAAAGTCCAACTGTGAAATGTAATAGCTTACATTTCAGGAGTAACACTTGTTATTCATAAAAAAAATATTTTTCAATTTTATCACAGTTCTGGAAATCTGTATCCTCCATCTCCATATATACCTTGAAAACATCACCAGTTAGCCATGAAGAATGGATTTTTGCACTTTAATTTCTGCTCCAGTTCTCTCATGTGCATAGTTTTCAGAAGTAATTAAGTATGACTCTGCATTACCTTCATTGGTCAGCATTTAGGGTTGTATAGATTTGGGGTTCAACTAATGTACTGCTATTAAGTTTCACTTGCTCCTGTGTTACCTCACTATATAATGAGCTGTAATTACCTCTCTCTGCACTGCTGTTTAATTTAGTTTCTTCAGTTTGTTTTGGTTCTGTGAATTCTTTAATAAAACCCAGACACAGTGCTGCATGTGCTAGCTGCAAATGACTCACGCTGCTCAGTTCAGAATTATGGCAGCGTATTTGCTAGTTTGGAATGTAAGAGGTTTTCTGGTTCAATCCTTGGCTGGGGTGCCTTCTGTGCGGAATCTGCATGTCCTCCCTGTGGTTGCATGGGTTTCCTCTAGGTGTTCCAGTTTCCTCCCACATCCCAAAGACATGCTGTAGGTGGATTGGCCACTCTAAATTGGCCCTAGGCATGACTGCGTGCATGTGTGTGCCTTCTGTGGAAGGTTGGGCACCGGGCTGGCAACTTGACATTGTAAAAACTCCACTGCCAATCATGAGCAGACAGGTGATACGCTGTGGTGACCCCTAGCAGGGAAAAAGCCGAAAGAAGAAGAAAAATCTGCTAGTTTGGAATGTAACACAAGTTCACAGACTTACCTTCTAAGGGCATATTGTAAACAGACATGGGAAACTTCCAGTCTGTTTTCAAATCCTCTCAGCTGTAGCTGTACTACAATGAAAAATCAGTGATTTTTAAAGGGAATGGAAATACATTTACTTCACTTTGTTGTAGATTTTAGTACACTTCTGTCCATTGTGGTTATTACCAAAAATAGCAAAGCCCTCTCATGCAGAGCAAATTAAGGACACACTAATTGGCACAGTATTCCACTTCTGCTTGGCCTGCTACTGACACCAGAGTTGATACTTGATGATACTGGACACAGAAGTAATTCAAAATACAACTGTTATTCAGTTGTACAGTAGCTTTATAATATATATGGTTGTCACTGATCTTTTGACAAGACAGCTAGTCAATAGTGATGTGCACTTTCACTTTCAATCAGCTACTATTTGTTGATTTACGTGTAGGAATCCATCCAATGTACTGGAATGATTATGATTTCATGTCAGTTCTCCGATTGTGCAGTTACTATGCATAAGTAATACGAGGTGTGGGAGTCAGAGTATCACAAGTAAATGATCTGAGTTTATATGTGTGTGTATGTTTGTTTGATAACAATTGCAAAGTGTTTTGCTTGCATTTGCAATTATGCTTCCCTTTCCAATATATATATATATATATATATATATATATATATATATATATATATATATATATATATATAAAATATCTATCTATCTATATATGGGTCTATTTTGACCCATCGAAATTACAATTTCTCAAAACTCAGTTTCATGTGTCAGGTTTCGCGAAAGTGCATTTATCCAAAAATGCACTTTCGCAAAACTACAGTTCACCGAACAGCATTCACCGGTGGTGTAGGTACGGTGTTCCTTAACTGGTGTATGGAAGGGGAGGTTGCTGTTGTAGATCACGGTACAGTGAGGATAAGGGAATATTTTATTTTCCCCACTGTAGTGTGATGTCAGAGTTTGTATATATTAGTAATGGGGGTGTGGGGGTGCAGGAGGGCTTTCCCCCCTGCATAAGTGAGTTTAGCGTATTTGTTTTTTTTATTATTGTTTGGTGAACTGTAGGTTTCCGAAAGTGCATTTTTGGATAAATACATTTTCGCGAAACCGGACAAGTGAAAGTGTAATTTTGATGGGTCAAAGTAGACCCATATATATATATATATATATATATATATATATATATATATATATATATATATACACATATATATATATATATATATATATATATATATTGTATTTAAAGTCAGCCATTGCATATTTTATGCTTTGAGACTTTGAGGTAGTAAGGAAATTAATCACAATGTATGTTCAGGAACAATTGCTTCAGACTGTAAAAAAATGTATCATGGAGCAGAACATACTAGACATTGTTTGTATCCCTAAAGGAATTACTGTTACTTTAAATCAAGTTTTACTACCTTTGATGTACAGTGATCATGGGTTTATAAAGGTTAATTTTTGGTAGATAATTCTACCAAAACTGAAATCTAAACCAATGCGCAGAAGATTAATTACAGGTTATATGGAAGCGAAACAGTCACTATGTAAAACTAACTGGAGAGATGTGTTCAGTGGGAAAACTGCAGATGGAATGTGGAATGTTTAGAAAGAGAAATTGCTTGCATGCAAAAAAAAAAAAAGTTCAACATCAGGATCTAGGCATACAACATCAGGGGGATATATATCTATTAGAATAAGATATCTGATTAAGTTAAGAGACAAAAAATATATAACAAATGGAAGACAGGATGAACTACAACTTTGAAAACTGAAATAAACAAGCTGGACAAACAAGCATAATGTGAGACAAGATCAAGAAAATTTTGAAGAAAATATATATAAAGATATTGAGTATAATAGGAAACCTTTTTATAGATGCATAAGATGTGGAAGGAGTAAAGACATACAAATTGATAAACTGTGCAGATTCTAAAATTTATTCTCAGACACAACAGATTATAAATATATTTGCAAAGTCTTATGCAAAGCAGTTTGGCTCCACAAAGTGGATGATAAATTCTCTTAGTGACAACCAGGTAACCTCAGGTACTGGAATGAAATTAGATTATATTGAAAAAGAACTATGCAAGCTGGATCCAAACAAGGCACAGGGAGGAGATGGAATTAGTAATAATGACCTGAGAACACTTCAGCAAGAGCTTACACTACCATTATATCTGTTATTTACTAGGTCATATGTCGTAAGATTCCTCGAGATTGGAGACATATGCTTATTAAAGATGTCTTTAAAGGAAAGAGGAATACGACAAACCCAGAGTCATATAGACCCTTAAGTCTAATCTCATGTTGTGGAAAAATAATGGAGAAGTTAATATTGGAGAAGTAATTGTCAGAACTAGATAGGTTGGGACTTGAAACCATATATTAGCATGCATATGTTAAAAATAGATCTATTACCACCTCTAATATGATGTTCTATAACAATATAATTACGACTATGAATTAAAACTGTGCTGTGATATAATTTATATAGATTTAACTTCAGAATTTGACAGGGTCATACACAAAATGCTGGTAAACAAATTAGAACACCTAGGTATCGATGTACTCTTGATAAGATGGATAGCTGCATGGCTTACAAATAGGACATGGCAAGTACCATACAGCAATTGGAAAGGTGAAATTATTGTTTACAGTCAGGGTGTTGCACAGGGCTCTGTCTTACGCCCTTACTTGTTTAGATTGTATCTTTCAGACCTAACCTTTTCATTTGAGATGTTCTACAGTCTATATACAGATGACCTGAAATTGGGTAAACTGATTACATGTGTTACAGATAAGGCATGTCTGCAAAAGAATGTGACTAAATTGTCCATTTGGGCACAGGAGAATAATATTCTGATAAATACATCTAAAACTAAGCATATCATATTTGGGAAACATAAACTGAAGGGTGAATATTTAATACAGCATACAGTGATTGAAGTTGTAGGTTCATTTAAGAACCTGGGTATATGAGTAGATCCATCTTTGAGTTTTTCTAATCATATCAACCAATTGGTTAATGATAGTTACAGAACTGGACTGCAGTGGTGGGGCTGCGGTAGCGCTGTCACCTCCCAGTAAGGTGTTGTCCTGTTCTATTCTCAGCTAAAGCATCTTCTGTGTGGAGACATGCATGAATGGGCATACCTTCGTTGAAGGTTGTACGTCAGGGCTGGCAACTCGGTACGTAAAAATCTGCTGCCAATTTTTAGCGGACCGGAGTTCCGCTGTGGCGACCCGTAACCAGGACATGCCGAAAGATACAACAACAACAACAGAACTATAGGTTGTATAAAAAGATTTATAAAGACCCAAACTTGAGTATGGAATAACAACATGGAAACCTTATAAGAAAACAAGCATGAGTAAACTGGGAAAAGCACAGCAGAAATATACCAAGGGCATCCATGGATGTGAAAATTTAAGTTATTATGAAAGACTAAAGTATCTGAACTTGTACAGCATCTCTTATAGATATCTAAGTGGAGATCTTATTCAGGTATATACGGCATTTAGAGACAGCTACCTCTGGGAATGTTTGGGGTTATCAAAAAGTAGTAGAAACTCTTCAGACAACCTATGTAAAATATTCTATAGGAATGAGAAGTGTACTAATTGGTTCTTTGAGAGAGCAGCTAATGCATGTAACAGACTATCAAATTACATTAAAGCAAGTACTTGTTTAGATATTTTTAAGACCAGTCTGGACCTTATTATGGGAACAAGTGTTTTGGCATATTGGCAGACTAGAAGGCATAAATACTCATGTTTGAAATATTTGTATGTATTCTTATGGGTGTCATGAAGCATAGTTCCAGGCTATATCTGGCATAATCAACAAGATATCCCTGGGCAAAGTTACCTCTTGTAAAATGCTCGTACAGGTCACAGATGTGCCATATGTGAGAAATGTGATAACTACTTGGGTAGCCTGTAGACACATACCACCTGCCAGCTGATGGACTGATACCTTTTACAGTTCACAAACCTACTTCTCAGTTCACTAGGCAGGGCATTTACATCAATGTGACTATGGCCCTCCAGCTCCTCAGGGAAATAGGCTATATCACAGAAATCCCATATGCTGTTGGTTCTGTCCTCTGTGGTATGTGAGAACCACATATGCTGCACTACATGATGAAACATGGCACTGAGAAACTAATGGAGTATTCTCACTGCAGATGTCTGAGATATCCCCATTGTGTCCTCAGTAAGCCACTGAAAAGTCCTGCCACTAATATATATATATATATATATATATATATATATATATATATATATATATATATATATATATATATATATATATGTGTATATATATATATATATATATATATATATATATATATATATATGTGTGTGTGTGTGTGTATGTGTAAAGCTTTACATACTTTAGTATTGGCTGAAATAGGTACTCCACAACTTTCACATGGCTGCAGGTGAGGCTGACACACATCCACAAGTTCTTGCAAGGTGTCCCTATCCAGGCAGTAGAGATCCACAATGTCTGTGCCATGGAGTCCATGAAACATTAAGTGAGAAAGGATGACCTTGCACCTCTGGGGATGATAACCTTCTTTAGTGATTCCCTTTGCCTGAATACAAGAATTTATCTGAGTTCAAATAAACAACAGATGCAGCTCTGATGCATGGCATTTATACATTTATGAATCTCTGCACCATATTGTTTTGCCTCATTTGCATTAATCAGGCTGCTCAAAGGTTCATAAGTAACGGCTAGGCTAGCTGTCCTTGTGGGCCATTTTAAGCCTATCTAATTTCCCTTTTAGTGCTTGAATTAACCACTCCCATTTGGTGTTATATTGGCCTTACACATCTCATGGTCAATAATTATATATTACCCCAAGTGAGCATAACTGGGATCATACCAGAAATAATCTGAGGAGACCTATGCATGGGATAAAGCATTAGGAGCTGCCTGTACCCATTAGTAGTACAGGGGAGCAGCCCTTTTTCTATTACCCGTCCATAATTTCAAGTTGCTGTTGAATATCAACAGGGATGAGGTTTTTTTTACATGGGTAGGGAGTCTTTTCCAGAGCAGTGGTATTCTCTGTGAGAAATACTAGTCCCTCCAATCTGTTCTGTTGATGTTGCAGAATAAGTTTAGATCCCTGGACTGAGTAATTCTGATACCATTTGACTTGCTGATGTGCAGTAGGTCTATCAATTTTAGGTTGGAGATGCCTTGTCTGCCAAATCCAGATCACTTCTTAGCAGTCTGTAGGATACTACTGATAAGGCTATGAGGCAATCCATGCAGGACATATTGTTTAGGCCTTGTAACATTTTGTTGAGGTATCTCTGTGGGCATTCCAGTTGTAGTATATGTCTAGACAGATACGTGCCAAGGGGAGATTATACTCAATGACTGACCTAATGAGGGTTGAGTAAAGGGAGCCAATGACATCTGTAGATCTAATCACAGTCTCTTTGTTTATAAGCTGTACAATACAGAAATACTTTTTTTTACATTACTGGACACATGCAGGTAAAAGGTTAGGTCACTGCCAACATAAGTTCACAAATCTTGAACTACTGGCTAAACTCTCAGGGGTGTATTGTCAATGTGGCAGTTCTCTGAAGTAGATGACTTCCCCATGGCTGATAGATACTGTGTAAATTAAAATGCTTTTCCCCAATATACTGCGTGTACAGTAAAAGGAAATGTGCAAGGCCAAACAACAGTTTTCAAAATAATATGCTTGCTTTGCAAGAACAGTTATGTTCAGCTTAGATATTAATAACACATAGCTGTGGGCATTGCTGTAAATGCATCCTGTTATAGAAAAAGAGGAAGTTGACTTTCTTGGCTTTTAGATGACAAAATAAATAAATAAATGCAGACAGGTCGAGTGACGTAAAGATGACGTGGAGAGACTTGTAAAGTCTTCAGATACAGTGAGGACCAAAAAAGGGCATGAAATAACCATGGACCTTTTCATGACACAGACAGAAACCAGAAGAACCAGTCACAAGGACATTAAAAATAACATTGCTTGAAAAGAGTATATAAACTGGACAGTATGTTTCATTCAGTGGTGATGTTTAGACTGTGTGCTTTAGTCTACTCATCTGTCTAGCTGTGTTATGTGTTATAATAGAATTGAAATAGCTCTGAAAGAATTAACTGTTTGGCAAGAATTTGTTCTGAGACAAATAAAGTATAATAGATACAGTAGTATGGAGTTTGTCTGGCCACTTTTGGACATTTTCCTCAGTGACATTTCTTCAGTGGCAAAATAAAGACCTCTGCTTGATGCTTTCTTCAGTAAAGAAAGAAATACATTTCCTTCATTTTTGGCATTTACTTTCCATATGTGATTCTCGCACCAATTATTTGTCTGGGACAAACCTTCCTGCAGGATGACTAAGTCATTTGAGGATTCAGTAACTCTTCCTTCCTTACAGTCATCTGTAACCTTCGTCAGCCAGTGCCTTTTGGTACTGGCATTTACTTTAGAGAAGTAGATGCCAAATAAGTGAGGTCCCAACACTAAATCCTGGGGGACTCCACTGGTGACTGGTCTCTTTCTGGAGTTACCTTCCTCAGTTTTGATCTTCTATCTGTGAGTCAGTTGGGAATCTAGCAGGTGATGTAGTGGTTTATTCCCAGTTTGCTTAGCTTGTCTACTATGCTTGTGGGAGGCAGGGGTTTGTGCAAAAGCCTTGGTCAGGTCAAAGTTTGCACTGTGTACTGATTTACCTTCATATATTGCTTTGGTGACCTTTTCAAAGACAACCAACAGGTTGAGTAAGCATGATCTGCCCTTGGCGAATCCAGAGTGAGACAGGAACCTCCAAACACTGGACCAGTCTCATGTTGGATTCGTCAAGGGCAGATCATGCTTACTGAACCTGCTGAACATCTTTGAAAATGTCACCAAATAATAGTGATACTCGTTGCCATGTCATTATATGTCTGTTAACATATACTATACCAGAACATGCTGTTCAGCATTCCCTGCTAGCGGTGTGTGTATTCCTCTGCATCACACACTCCTTGTGTGTGGAAGCTTGTCATGCAAATTCTCTTGTTGTGGTGCTGGAAGGTTTTCTGAACCTGCCGCTTTAAGGTTAACCATGGTAAAGATTACAATAATAATAAGAATAAGAATGACAGTGCCGTGGAATCGGTGATTATCAGTGATTGGGTTCTGTAGTATTTTACTTCTTGTTAGTTTGTTCTCAGGGAAATACCCTTCCAAGTTTCCCTCAAGATTTCAATTTCATTAAAGATATATATTTTGCTATTATATGCATAAAGACTTTTAAGACTTATTGTAAATGTACTTAAAAGTGTATTTTTTTAATATGCCCAAACTTTCTTTCCTCTGTAAGTTATACACTGGGTTTAAGATGGGGAAAATCTCACATCTCAAGATATCGTTACCAGCTGTCAGCAGTAAGCTCTATGAGAGTGGTGTACAGCTCTTACCTTACAGGTAATGTATTACTTAAAGTGAGGAAGTATTTTAATTAAGTTATATGTACACATCTAATAAATTAACTCAGTTATTCACTTTTTTTCATTGTGCTGCGGTAGCGTTGTTGACTCACAGCAAGACATTGTCCGTTCGATTCTCAGCTAAAGCGTCTTCTGTGTGGAGACATGCGTGAAGGGACATACCTTCGTTGAAGGTTGTGTGTCAGAGCAGGTAATTTGGCATGTAAAAATCTTCTACCAATCATTAGCGGACCGGAGTTCGGCTGTGGCAACCCCTAACCGGGAAAAAGCAGAAAGACACAAACAATTCACTTTTTTTCATTTGTTTTTTTTTTTTCAAAATTTCTGTGTATTACTTGTTTAAAAGGTGTTAATAATGAAGTTCACTAACAGTAAAAATGCCTGTTAAGTAAGAAACACAAGGACCAAGATTCAGAAACAATTAACACATAACACTACATGAAATAACATGGTGAGTGGCAGCATGTAGGGAGGGGCCAATTCAGTGACATTACACAGTGGCACTGCTTGGGAAAATAATATGCTTAGAATCATATGCAAATAACCATATAATGGAATACAAAAGTGCAACATCATGGAAATGAGACCATTTCAAATAAAATAAGGGTTAACAACATGGCATTATGATTGAGAAACAAATAAAAGTAACACTACTAGACACTACAGCCTGTGAGTTTGTACAGCATTACTTCTTTGTGAACACTGAAAGACTGCATTATATGGAAGAAGTAGAATCCATATTAAGCTGAACTGCCAGTGTTAGAGGTTATTCTTGGAGCCATTGTCCATAATGATGCATGCTGCCATTTTCCACATCACAGATGGATCTGACCTACTATTATCTCTATGACAGGAACATAGTCCAATGTATCATGTGGACAGAGACACCATCTGGGAACTTGCAGATATGGGTTGTCTTCACATGGAATCCCATGGGATATATGGAATGCCAGTTCTTGCGGATACTAATGTATGTATAACATTGAACATCCTTGCTATAGGAACCCTTCAGTAGCCAGTGGAGACATGGTGAGTGTGTCACAGATATCTGCCCCACATATACCACACCAGGTCCTTGATGTCATGCTGCAGCATGTGGAGGAGCATATGTGGCTCCCACAAACTGTCAAGGAGAGAACCAACACAGTGCAGGGATTCTGTGTCATAGGTCATGTCTCTGACATTCTTAGAGGAATTGACTGTAGCTACATTACCATCAATGGCCTGCCTAGTCCATGTGGATATCAGTACATTGGCTGGAAGGATTTTTTCTTCCATTGACTGTCAGGTGGTGTGCAATGTGTAGCTTATTATTTACAGCATTTTTTTGCCTCACCCAGGCAGTTCCCATAATTCTCACATCTGTCACATATCTGACACATGCCAACAATTTGTGCAGCGTAATTTCCCATAAGAATATCTTAATGGGTATGCCAGATATGCTCTGGATTTGATAGGTTCATAGGTTCATAGGTAAGTACTAGGCTATCTGCCCGAGGTAATCTATAAGCCTAGCCAGAATGTGTTGGCTTTCGCCACCCCCTTAGATTAGCTCCCTGTGCCTCGGTCCAGCAGAGCTATTAGTTCCCTGTGCCTCTGTCCAGCAGAGCCACTGCAGTGATCCATGTGGTAAATTTTCTGTTTCCCATCTACTCATCAAGGTTTCTCTTGAAGAGTGTTAGTGAGGGGCTCTGCCTAATGTAGATTGGAATCCTGTTCCAAAGCATAAGGAGTCTCTGGGACAGGAATCTACCCATCCAGCACTTCCTATTTATCATTGTGGTGAGGTTTAGATCCCTACAGCATGTGGCTCTTGGGGATTTGTTTTTTTTTAGGTGGAGCATGTCCATCAATTCCAGGTTGGACATGGCCTTGTATGTCGGGCAGAGATCACCTCTGAGTAAGTGGTATGCAACCGAGTACAGCTGGAGTTTCTTCAGTCAGGCTGCATAGGGTATATGTTTGAGGCCAGTAATCCTCTTGGTGAGGTACTTCTGTGGTCTTTCCAGTTGTTGCAGGTGTCTTGTAAGGTACATCCCAAATGGGGCATTGTACTATATGATGGGTCTGATGAGTGATGAGTAGAGGGCACAATAAACTCTTTTGTTCTAGATGCAAACCCTTTTGTGATTAGGTGGGCCACATAGAAGGATTTTCTAACCACCTTGGCAATATGATTATCAAAGGAGAGATTACTATCTATTACTATCTACTTGGGTCCTCAGATCCCTTATTACATTTTCTGTATTTAGGGGACTACCACGTATGTGGTAGTTTGTGGGTATTTTGTTTTTTCTAAAGGGGATGACTATGCACTTTTTGGCATTTAGCTTGAGGCCATGATTTTGACACCAGGTATCCGTCTTAGTGAGACCCTTCTGGAGCATGTCTGTATCAGCTGGAGAGTCAGTTATGGCCCCCAGTTTGCAGTCGTCTGCAAACTTGGTCAGCCATAGTCCTCCTGTGCTTGCCTGTACCTCTGAGAAGTATATACGAAACAGGAGGGGTCCCAGGACTGAGCCCTGGGGGACATCACTTGTAACTGGATTAGAGTCAGACCTAGAGCCTATAACTCTCACCATGTGGGTTCTATCCATGAGCCAAATGGCTGAGTTTGGAGCATGTCTGTAACATGCTGGAGAGTCAGTTATGGCCCCAGTTTGCAGTCGTCTGCAAACTTGCCATAGTCCTCCTGTGCTTGCCTGTACCTACATCACTTGTAACTGGATTAGAGTCAGACCTAGAGCCTACAAGTCTCACCGTGTGGGTTCTATCCATGAGCCAAATGGCAACCCATCTCATGACGTTGGGGTTTATGTTCAGGCTGGTGAGCTTGTCTATAATACCAGAATGGGAAATGGTGTTGAAAGCCTTTGTGAGGTCTAGGTAGGCTGTGTAGAACTCCTTTCCCTCCTCTAAAGCCTTGGTAACTGTCTCAAAGAAGTCCACCAGGTTTAGGAGGCATGATCTGCCCTTAACAGAGCCAAACTGGGTAGGGTCCAATGTTTGAAGGTTCCCAATGTCTCTGTTAATGAATTCCATGATGATGAAGTTTTGACTCTGCTCTTCAGTTAGTCCCACCCACCGTCCCTGTTTTTGTTTTGGTGTTAATCTTAGTGGCCTTGAAACTGCCCACCCCTCTTGTAAATTTGTGTTTGGATACTCCTTCTGGGCCCATCTCATTTGCTCACTCAACTGAGTGCAGTGAGATAATATTCTGATTTCAGGCACTCCTACTGTGTACAAAGAGAGCATCTGGGAAACAGAAAAAAAAATTTAAGCTTGTTTCCAGCCTTTCCTGTTAAGTGGTATAGACTATTTGTAGGCTTCTGAGCACCCAAGCCCTTCTGTGTTGGAGTGAAGCCTTCTAGCTTAGTTTTTTTTCCCTTATAACTAGCCAGTTTTCTAGTTTCAGCACTCAAATCTGTTTCTTTGATTTCAGCACTTGTTCAGAAAAAAAAAAAAATTTTTCATCTGCTTTTACTGTACTTGTGTTTCTACCTACTTTATTTTACTTTTGCATCATCCTAAAAGTACTCAATTATATTTATTACTGCTTGGTGTAACCCATTCTAAGCTTTTTGGTTTAAACACTTGGGCTTCGGACCAGTTGTTTTGCACTGAGAGGGTTTGTGGTCTGCACTGTAGTGGCAGAACAGGTAGCTTACATCCTTCTAGGTTGGGGACTGCTGATTGAGGGCTCAGTGTCTGTTATTCTAAAAGTGTATTAATTCTGGTTTAAGCACTTGGGCATTCAGGCCAGTTATTTTACATTAAGAGGGTTCGTGGTCTGCACTCTTGTGGGAGGAGAGGCTGGACTCTGCCCTTCTGAGCTGGGAATTTCTGGTTAAAGGCTTATAGTGCATGCATATCTGAACTGCTTCTTACTGAAGTTGGTGCCTTGTTTGCTGTGGCATAGACTGGATTCGGGCCTGCTGGATCTAGCTTTGTTTGTGTAACTTGAGCACTAATCCAGGCATTCTCTAAAGTATTCAATTGTATTTATTACTGCTTGGTAGTAACTTGATTAAAGTGTAGCTATCATTCTAAGTCTTTTGGATTAAGCACTTGGGCTTCAGACCAGTTGTTTTACATTAGGAAGGTTTGTGGCATACACTGTGGTGGCAGGACAGGTAGCTTTCATCCTTCTAAGTTGGGAACTGCTGATTGACAGCCCAGTCTCTGTTATTCTTAAAGTGTATTAGTTCTGGTTTAAGCACTTGGGCTTCAGGCCAATTATTTTACATTAAGAAGGTTCGTGGTCTGCACTCTTGTGGGAGAAGAGGCTGGACTCTGCCCTTCTGAGCTGGGAATTTCTGGTTAAAGGTTTATAGTGCCTGAATATTTGAACTGTATCTTACTGAAATTGGTACACCTTGTTTGCTGTAGCATAGACTAGATCCAGGCCTGCTGAATCTAGCTTTGTTTATATGCTTGTTGTTTGTTTGCTTGTTATTTCCCTGGAATGCTAATTCCACCTAATACGCGGCTTCTCAGCGCATCTGTGGATCACTAGTGATATCTGCATTGCTTACTGTACTTATTTCCTTGTTTCACTTGAAAGAAAGTTACTGTTTGTTGCTTTTGCATTTAAGTTACCTGTAACACATTGCACTTAAGTTACCTGGCACTTGCTCACTAAAGCAATTATATAAGTCAGCACTAAAAATTAAAAGCACTGCACTCTCACTCCCCACTGGCCCTTGTTTTCAATTATAAAGGAAATCCCAATATTATTCTAGCATGTCCAAAGGTCAGTTGTCAATCTCCTCTCCGGTCCAGCTGGTGAATCTGGGAATCTTGAGGCAATGTTACAACTGCCTCATGTACACAGACAACCCTCTCCTCCTACCAACAAATTCCAACACATGTGAGAGATGCAACCATATAGCCAAACTGGAGGCTAAGCTCTCTCAACTCAGTACTGGCATAACCAGTCAGGAGGAGAAGGAAACCACACTCACTACAATTCCAGTCTCACATAGACCTACCACAACAGCAAACCAAACACATAATCACACAAAAGCATACTCGGAGGCTCTAAATAAAGATCTGCCTAAGCAGCAGAGACCTCCAAAGCAGACACCCAAGCAACCGCTACCCCAAAACAAAACACGTGCAACACATATCTCACAAAGCCAGTGTGCTGAACAGTCACAGCCCTTAAGACTAAACAACACACCTGATACACTTGTAATAGGTGACTCTATCGTCAGGCACACTGACGTCCCGCTCACCAGGCTGAACAAGGAGAGGGTCACGGTGAGCAGCCTGCCGGGCGCTAGGATCCACCACATAACACAAGCACTCAGGTCACTCCAAGGCAAGTACAAATATGACTCAGTCATTGTCCATGCTTGTGTGAATGACCTGAGACATACCTCCCTGGACTACATGAAAAGAGACATAGAGGAGCTCTCTGAGCATGTAGCCCAGGCCGGTATGACCCTGACCTTGAGTAGCATCTTACCCTCACCAAGAATGATGCCACAATATGAAGACAAGATGATCAATTTCAACAATTGGCTTAAGTACTGGTGTCATTCAAAGGGGATCCAATGCTTGTCAGCTTGGGATGATATGCTCGACAAGCCACGATGCTTCGCTAGGGATGGCTTGCATCTGTCACCCTGCGCTTTCAGATATTGGCAAAGGCTCTTGCTACCCTCATAGTGCCTTTTAGGCAAGGCTCAAAAGACAAACCCACCTCCATAGGTATCACAAGGGATAAGAAACTAAGAGTAATGCTACTCAATGCCAAATGTCTAAACCTCAAGATGCACTTTTCGAAACTCTCCTTAGCATGGAGAACATTGATATCTGTGCAGTAACAGAAACCTGGTTCAGGGCACCGAGAGCACCCGGCACTACCAGGTTATACCTCATACCATGCTTTTCGGTCCCAAAACTTGGACCGAACCACAAAAGGAGGGAGTATCAATATTCATCAAAGATACCCACACCTCCAGGTTGGTGGCAAAGCATGAAGCATCAGAGACTATCCATGTGCAACTAACAGTGGGTAAAACTGTCTTCCAGTTTATAGCCTTCTACAGACCACCCTCTTAAACCCAGGAACCCCACTCGGCCTTCCTGAGAACACTGGAAAATATGAAGGTCTCTCCAAGCACCATTATATTGGGCGACTTCAACTACCCAAACATAGACTGGGAGCATTACTCTAGCTCCAACACCCTAGCCCAAAGGTTCCTAGAATTTATAAACTCAAATGCTATGGAACAACTTGTTACCACTCTCACAAGAGGGGAAAACATACTGGACCTGATCATTATCAACATGGGGACTCTATGCTCCAGACCAGAAGTGTATCCCTCACTGGTAAGATCAGACCATAAACTAATCTCACTGGATATTCACATCCCGACCCCACACCCTGCCCAGAAAACCACAGTGAAAAACTTCTCTAAAGCAAATTTCACACTCCTCAAAACCGAGGTGGAATCCTTCAAAGCCCCGGGCCTGTGGAAAATATGGCCCAGACCGCAGAATCCTTTATAAACGCATTCTATGAACACCTTCAGGAATGCATGGATCATTCGATCCCAAATAAAACCAAGACCCAATCCTCCAAAGGCAGACGTCCTGTCTGGTGGACCCCTGCCATAAACAAACTATACAATAGAAGGAGGAAGCTACTAAATGATAGAGCAAAATCCCAAAAAGGGAAGGCATCACTGATCAGTATTAGCAAAAAACTACGGGCACTCATAAAATTGTCTAAGGCCAGCTTTCGAGAGAAAAATTGCACAAGCCACTAAGGATAATCACAAGGCTTTCTTTAGTTATGTTAGGAACCTGGGTGGTAATTCCCAGATATGCTCAGAATTAGTCCAAAATGACAAAAATGCACGAACCCACAGACATTGCCAACATCCTAGCTGACAGGTTCAGCACAAACTTCTCCCCTCCCACCAAAAGGGCAAATATCTATCTCAGCAGAGTGCTGCCCCTGACATCTCAGAGGCTCAGGTAAGAGCCGCCCTCTCCAAAGCAAAAAGCACAGCATCAATGGGACCAGACGGTGTCCTGGGCTGCATCCTACATGAACTCCAAGAAGAGCTAAACCCAAACATAAAACTACTGTTCAGTCTCAGCCTTACTACAGGATATGTGCCCAAAGAGTGGCGTACAGCAACAGTAGTCCCTCTCCATAAAGGTGGTGCCTCAACGGATCCTTGAAACTATCGCCCCATAAGCCTGACTAGCTTGGTCTGCAAAGCTATGGAAAGGATCATCATGGACCTCATAAATAAAGATATTGGGGACCTACAGACACTGGATCTTACCCAGTTCAGCTTTGTTAAGGGCAGAACCTGACTCTTAAACCTGGTTGATTTCTTTGAAACAGTCACCAAGGCCATTGACAAGGGGAAGGTGGTCCACACAGCCTACCTGGACCTCGCAAAAGCCTTCAATACAATACCCCACTCGGGCATTATAGATAAGCTCACCATCTTAAATATAAACCCCTATGTCACTGGATGGATTGCAAACTGGCTCAAGGACAGAACCCACATGGTTAGAATTGCTGGAGCCATGTCAGACTCCAAACCAGTTACAAGTGGTGTCCCACAAGGCTCAGTCCTGGGACCTCTCTTGTTCGGTATATATTTCTCGGAGGTACAGGCCAACACGGAAGGACTGTGGCTGACCAAGTTCGCAGATGACTGCAAACTGGGCGCCATAATCGACTCTCCAGCCGACACAAGCATCCTCCAAAAGGGCCTCATAGAAACAGACAACTGGTGCCAGTGCCATGGCCTCAAGCTAAATGCCAAAAGTGTATAGTCATCCCCTTTGGCAAAAACAAAGTGCCCACAAATTACCACATAGGTGGTAATCCATTAAGTACAGAAGAAGTAATTAGGGACCTGGGGACCCAAGTTGATAGCAATCTCTCATTTGACAACCACGTGGCCAAAGTGGTTAGAAAAACATTTTATATAGCCCACCTAATCATGAAGGGATTCACATCTAGATCAGGGGAGGTCATCGTGCCTCTTTACTCATCCCTCATCAGGCCCATAATTGAGTACAATGCCCTTTTGGGATGTACCTTACCAGACACCTGCAGCAACTGGAAAGACCCCAAAAGTACCTCACCAAGAAGATCAAAGGGCTCAAACAGATGCCATATGCTGCCCGGTTAAAGAAACTCCAGCTCTACTCAGTGGCATACTGCCTGTTCAGAGGCGAACTGTGCCTGACATATAAAGCCATGTCCAACCCGGAATTAGTGGACATGCTGTACCTCAGAAAATCCAAATCCCATCGAGCTACGGCTTGAGAGACTTGAACCTCAGCACTGAAATAAATAGGACATGCTGGAGGGACAGATTCATAATCCAGAGGCTCCCTTCACTCTGGAATAAAATCCCAGTCCAGGTTAGGCAGAGTCCCTCATTGACTCTCTTCAAGAGGAATCTTGATGAGTGGATGGGAGATCGTAGGTTTACCCCGGGTATCACTTCTGTGTCACTGTTAGACAGAGGCACAGTATACTAACCTCGAAAAAGGGCATAGCAAAATAAATGTAAAATGGGTGGCGAAAGCCAAACACATTCTGGCTAGGCTTATAAACGCCCTAGGGCAGATAGCCTAGTATGAACCTATGAACCTATGAGCTCCATAGCCTTGCAGACCAGGCTAGTCAGGCTTATAGGGCGATAGTTCCCGAGGTCCGTTGTGGCTCCACCTTTGTGGAGTGGTATAACTGTTGCTGTGTGGACTCTATGGGTACGTAGCCTGTAGAGAAGCTGAGTTTGAACAGTGTGTTTAGGTGAGAGGTTAGTTTATTTTGGAGCTCATGTAAGACACAGCTTGGGACACTGTCTGGTCCCATTGAAGCTGTATTTTTGGCTTTGGGTATGGCTGTTTTAACCTGTGTGTCAGTGATTACCAGGGCACTACATTCTTCTGGTATGGTTATGGGCCCTTTAGGGGGTGAGGGGGGGTGAAGTTTTCACTAAACCTGTCTGCCAGAATGTTGGCAATATCAGTCGGTTCAGTGTATTTTGTGCCATTCTGCACTAACTCAGAGCAGATCTGAGTGTTTCCACTTAGGTTCTTGACATAGCTAAAGAACGCTTTGTGGTTACCTTTGGAGTCCTTGGCAATTTTTCTTTCGAAGCTTGCCTTGGATGATTTTATGAGGGATCATAGTTTCTTGCTGATGCTAATCAGGGATGTCTTTCCTTCCTGGGATTTTACTCTTTTCTGCACTAGTTTCCTCCTTCTATTGTATAGCTTGTTTATGGCAGGGGTCCACCAGACTGGTTTCCTTTTCTTGGAGGAGTGAATCTTGGTTTTGCTTGGGATAGCACAATCCATGCATTCTTGCAGGTGCTCATAGAGTGCCTTTGTAAGGGATTCAGCAGCTTGGACAGTGTTGTCCATTAGCACTGGGGGCTGTGAACCTTTCCACCTCAGTCTTAAGTAACGTGAAGTTTTCTTTTGAAAAGTTTTTCATGGTGGTTTCCTTGATTGGGGGTGGGGGCGGAATGTGGATATCCATAGTGATTAGTCTATGGTCTGATCTAACCACCTCGGTCTTAAGTAACGTGAAGTTTTCTTTTGAAAAGTTTTTCATGGTGGTTTCCTTGATTGGGGATGGGGGCGGAATGTGGATATCCATAGTGATTAGTCTATGGTCTGATCTAACCAGCGAGGGTTTGACCTCCGGTGTAGAACACTGGTCGCCCATGTTGGTGATGACCAGGTCCAATATGTTGTCACCTCTGGTGGGGGTGTTGACCAGTTGATCCAGGGTGTTCGAGTTTATAAATTTTAGGAAGCGTTGGGCAAGGGAGTTAGTACTTGAGTAGTTCTCTCAATTAATGTTTGGGTAATTGAAATCACCCAATATTAGGGCATTTGGTAGGACCTTCATATTTTCCAGTGTCTCCAGAAATGCGGAATGGGGGTCCTGGGTCATGGTGGGTGATCTGCAGCAAGCTACAATTTGAATTGCAGTTTTGCCCATTGTTAGTTGCACATGGATGATCTCTGAGGCATTGTGCTGTGCCACTAACCTGGAGGTGTGGGTGTCCTTGATGAATATGGATACACCCCCACCTTTTGTGTTTCGGTCCGGGTTCTGTGGCCGAAAAGTATGGTATGAGTTATAGCCTGGTAGTACTGGGGTGCTCTCAGGAGCCTTAAACCAGGTTTCTGTTACTGCACAGATATCGATGTTCTCCATACTGAGGAGTGCCTCGATTGCATGCATTATGAGGTTTAGACTTCTGGCGTTGAGTAGCATTACCCTCAGTTTTTGGTTACTTGTGCTATTTATGGTGATGGGTTTGTCTTTTGAGCCTTGCCTAAAAAAGGCACTATGGGGGCGGCAAAAGCCTTGGCCAGTATTCAAAAGCCTAAGGGTGACAGATGCAAGCCATCTCCTGCAAAGCAACGTGGCTTATCGAGCATGCCATCCCAGGTGGACAGATACTGGATCCCCTTTGAATGACACCAGAAACTTAGCCAATTGTTGAAATTGATAATTTTTTCTTTATACTGTGGCATCATTCTTGGTGAGAGCAGGATGCTACTCAGGATCATGGTCATACCGGTCTGGGCTACGTGATCAGAGAGCTCTTCCATGTCTCTTTTCATGTAGTGCAGGAAGGTATGTCGCAGGTCATTCACACCAACATGCACAATGACAGAGTCATATTTGTACTTGTTCTGGAGTGACCTGAGTGCTTGTGCTATGTGGCGGATCCTGGCGCCCGACAGGCAGCTAACTGTAACCTTCTCCTTGTCTGGCCTAGTTAGTGGGACATCAGTGTGCCTGACTATAGAGTCGCATATTACTAGTGTGTTGGGTGTGTTATTTTGCTTTAAGGGCTGTTATTGTGTGGCACACTGATTATGTGAAGTATGTGTTTCATGGTTTGTGATGGGATGTGGAGGTTGCTTAGGTGTCTGCTTTGGAGGTCTCTGTTGCTTTTGCAGATTTTTATTTAGAGCCTCCGAGTATGTTTTCGTGTATTTATGTGTGTTATTTGCCGGTGTTGGTTTAGTAGGTCTATGTGAGACTGGTGGTGTGTTGCAAGTATTTCCCTTCTCCTCTTGACTGTCATTTTCAGTCTTGGGTTGAGAGAGCTTTGCCTCCAGTTTGGCTGTATAATTGCATCTCTCGTATATATTAGTGTTTGGTGGTAGGAGGAGAGGGTTGTCTGTGTACACAAGGCAGTTGTAACACTGCCTCAAAATGCCCAGATTCACCAGTTGTGATGCTCATGACTCTTAAATGAAACCCACAGTGCCTAACTGAGATGACTTAACTTTGTACTGTCACAGTCCCTCATCAATTCTGAGTTTGTGTTCAGATTGTTGAAGGACTACATGTAATGGCTAGATTCTTCTGGTGGTGTGCTGCAATGCACTCTGCAGAACTGGAACAAGATGTTTGCTGTCTATGCAGTGCTGCATTAACATGGTAGTATGCAGACAGTTACATCAGGTGATTGCTATTGAACGGTCAGAGAAACAGATGGCAGCCAGCAGTAGCCAAGGAACTGGCTGAGGGTCTTCAAAGGAAATGGCTGCAGGGGAAACCCATGCAAGGCTGAAATAGGCACAGTATACTCTACCACTGGCAAGGAGGCAGTATATGACCCACAACTATGGACCAAACTAGAGGCAATATAGATTAAATCTGATATAGGTGATACTATACCCAAACTATGCAATACTGTGCATTGAAGGGCCACACTGTGCATCAGACATTATCAAGCCCATGTAACACTGAGGTAATAACCATTAGGATATCATCCTTCCATGCAATGAGCAAGCTTCCATCATTGTTTGTCGCTGGTTTTGCACTGACATCAGGCAAGTCCTGTTATGTTATGGCTGACCCTATAATTTTGGTACCTCTGAAGTACAGAAACGCTGATGTATATAAATGAATATATGTGACAATCCCACATTGCATTGCTATAATAGCATTATATATAAAACATATTATATACATGATGTACCGATATATATTTTGTAGCATGTCACATTGTTGGTACCCCAGGCATACCAATGGGAGACATATGTTGATGTTTGCATCTGCAAGCTTATGGCAGGGGCATATCACCAGTAGTGGCATATGGAAATGCCAGTTTTGTGCACCCACGATAGAGACATTTGATGCCACAACCCATTCAGCTCCCACACCCAGGCTTCCACTAGGTATAAATGTCCTCTCACTGTCCCTAGACAAATGTACCAACAATTTTTCTATGTTAGTAAGAATGGTGTGTGATGGTGAAAATCCATCTGTGCCCATTCTTTCCCATATGATGGCCTGGACATTCATTCAAGCATAATGCATCATGTCAGTGATACTTCAGTAAACTGATGTGCTGTTCTGATGTGGCCACCAGTGGCATATCCCTCGATCATAAGGCTGTGCTACACATGCTTCATGAAGTACCTGTTAGTCTTGTCTGTGTTCAGTGTGCATCTGTCATGCATGTGTAGGCCAGTAATGGCACCTCTGTTTCTGCTGGGATTAATTGTTCCAGCCACTGTCACTGTTTTACTGTCTGTGTATTACCCATACACAGGAACATACAACTATGTTCAGTGCTTGGGCGCAGATTTGCTTCTCATCACCTATAACTGCCCACCACCCATGCTGCAGCTGTGTCTACAATATTTGGCATGCATGCTGTACTGTGCTTTCACAGACCACGTCTCCACTGCAAACCAGTGCAGACAGAGTGGAAATAGATTGTTTTGTAACATAGATTCATAGTTATATACTAGGCTAACAGCCACCTGGGTCTTCATAAGCATGGTCATACTGTCCAACCCAGTTCTGTCCCTATGTAACATGGGTGTTTATTAGGAGGGGGTTTGTTAAGAAGTTTCCAGAGGTTATGTGTGTGGGTATGTAAGTCTGGGCAATACTGTCTAACTCTGTCTATCAGATATGTGGGGTCCAGACTCAGAGTGAATTTCCAATTTCCAATCCATTGGTCGAGATTATGATTAAACATGCAGCCTCTGATCTGTCTAAACAGACCTGTGCCCCACAAGTGACACTGAAATATGCCCCATGTGGACACCTCTGAAGTGAGACCCATTTAGTAGGTGTGCCTCCCCAATCCATCTCTCCTCTGTGCATGTCAACTAGACCCTGTAGCAGAGAGTGTTCCTTCCAACACAATAGCTCTTGCAGTCAAGTTATGTTTTATTTTTATTTTATTTTACATTTGTTGACCGGGCTAGTCTAACTGGATGCATGTCCATTTTCAGTAGAGGCCCGGGGAGAAAAGCTCCACTTTAAACTAAATAAATCAAGACAAACAAAAGTCCATGCAATATATACAGTACATAGACTTGAAGACTTTTTTCATCAAATTGAGTTATACAGAACTAAAAATATACAGATTGTGACTACTGAGTTTAATAAGGTAAAATACAGTATTATTACCAAGGGAAAGAGATAGATATTCTTGATTAGTATATTGGGTATGAATGTGCCTTTGTAAAGATGTAAAATGGTTATGAAAAAGTGTATAACACTGAGAAGTAAGAGAATTATTGAATGTATGTACATGGGAAAGTAGTTACAGTCATAGTGAAAGAAATAGATTGGTTTATATACAAGGTGGAAAGATAAGAGCTTACTGAAGAAGGCAAGGTTGTTAGGAGCATATTCAGTGCAAGCAGCTAGGGAATAAGATACTAAGAAGGGGGTGCGGGGTGAATTTGCTAATACTGCAAAGAGGGTTATTGGAAGAGAGTTATAGAATAATGTTATATTGGGGGGGTTAGTCAGGGTTAGTACAAGGACAAAGCCATTGTGTTTTTAGTTGAATATTTAGTTGCTTTTTAAAGAGTGGTAATGATGAGAGAGATGTAAGTTTTGTGGGAAACTTGTTCCAAATCTTCCCCACTGTATTAGAGAAAAGAGAATCACCAGCCTTGTTGTGGGATTTCTGGATGGTAACCAGTAGTTTATTTGCTGAGCGAAGGTTAGTAAGGTTTGTGTAGGGGGAGATGAGGCTACTGAGAATAGGAGTATTACTAGGCTGGTACAGAATTTTATGGGTAATGGAGAGTTGTTGAAATTCTAGCTGGTTATTTAGTTCAAGCCATCCAAGAAGTTTGAGATTTAGACAGTGATGAGTCCTAAATGAGGACCCAATAGCAAACCTGGCAATATTGTTATAAGAAGTGGACAATTTGTTTAGGTTGCTTTTGGAAAGATTAGTATAAACTGGTGAGGCATAGAGGAGGGTGGAGATCAGATGGGTCTGGGCAATGGTAGTTCTGACTTCTGGGGTGAGAAAAGGTTTTATCCTATATAAGGATCCAAGTTTTCTGTTTACAGTTTTAATAGTGGCATTAATATGTGAGTCAAAGTTGAGGTTGTGGTCAATCAATACACCTAATAGTTTTGTAGTTGGGTCAGGAGCTATGATTGTACCGTCGATGGATATAATAGAGAAATCTATTGGGGTGGATTTAAAAGTTGGAGTAAATAGTAATAGTTTCATTTTTTTGGCATTAAGGAGGAGGCGATGTTGTTGGAACCAGTTTTCTACTTGGTTAAATACTGTTTGGGTGATGGACTGGAGTTCAGATGAGGTGGTTCCTTTACAAATCAAAGTAGAGTCATCTGCGTATTGTATGCTGGTAGGTAGAGGTAAATTAGTAGAAAGGTCGTTAATGAATATAGAGAAGAGTAGAGGTCCCAGGATAGAGCCCTGAGGGACACCAAGGGTAATAGGGAGAAGTTTGGATAGGTTATTATCCCAAAGGACAGCCTGCTGTCTATTGTGCATATAGGATTTGAACCATTGTAATGCCTGTGTGTCAAGTGAGAAAGAGTTGAGTATGTTGTGTAGTATTTGATGGTTGACCATATCAAAAGCTTTAGAGAGGTCAATGAACAGAGCAGAGGAGTGCATGTTATTGTTGCAATGTTTATTAATGCAGTCTGTAAAGGATAGGAGAGCAGTGGTGGTACTGTGGAATGGTCTAAAACCATGTTGACAGTCAGCTAGAAGGTTATATTGGAGAATGTGGTCAAGGAATTGTTGATGGATACATTTTTCCATTATTTTGGCTAGTGGTGATAACAGGGCTATGGGCCGAAAGTTAGAGAGTTCAGTTGAGTTCCCTCCTTTGTGAAGTGGGATTATGTGAGAGATTTTCCAGAGTGAGGGAATGGAGCCTTCAGTTATGGTTCTATTGATTAGAATCGAAATGGGATAGGCAAGAGCTTTTGCAGCAATTTGAATGTATTCAGGTGGTAGGAGATCAGCTGAGGGAGTACAAGGTTTAAGTTTATGAAGCAGAGTGTAGATGAGGGTTGTAGGAATAGGTTTTAAGTGAAAGGTAGCTGCTAAGGTAGTTGGGGAGGATGAGAGAGTAGGGTTAACAGGTGGTAAGGTGTTAGCTAGAGATTGTACAGTTTCAGTAAAAAAGGTATTGAAAGCATCAGCAATCTGGTTTGGAGAGTTCAGGGAAAGACCGGATGGGGTAGGTGTTTTGGAGTGGCCTGGATGTAAAAGTTTATTTATGCCTGACCAGAAGCTTTGGGGTTGATTATGGTGATTTTGTTGGAGTTTAAAGAAATAGTTTTTTTTATCCTGAATTATTGATTTTTTGGTGGCATTTCTTAGCTGTCTAAAGTACTGCTGATCAACTGGGTCTTTAGTGCTTCTCCATTTGGACCAGATTTTATTTCTTTGTAGGATTTGTTGTCTGGTTTCTTTAGTGAGCCATGGGGCTGCTTTGTATCTAGTTCTTATAGAGCGTGAGGGGGCATGGAATTCTAAAATTTGTAGGAATTTGGTGTTAAAATGGGATACTGCTTCATCAATTGGCAGATGCCTTAGGGGTGACCAGTCACAGGCTTGAAGTTCAGCCTGAAAGTTGGCTGGATCAAATTTTTTTTTGTTACAGGTGATTTTAAAGGTAGTTTGATTTGGGATAAAGGATTTTTGTCTAGATAGATAGGTTAGTGAATGGTCACTAATATCATCAGGAAGGATACCTACTTTGTAAGAGAGAGGGTGGCTGTTAATTAAGATCCAGTCTAATATACTTTCTTTGCAGCTGGGTTTATGGATTCTGGTAGGGGCAGTAATAGTTTGTGAGAAGCCATAGAGGTTTATATGGGTTGTGGGTTCTAGAGTGGTACAGGTGTACCAGTCTATATTAAAATCGCTGAGTACTATGTTTTCTTGAGGGAAGGCTGTTGAAAGCCAGCAGAGGATACTTTCTAAGATGCTAATGTTATTGCCTGGGGGTAGGTAGGAGCATATTATGTATATAGATTTAGTTGTATTGAGCTGGAGCGTGGAGATATGGATTTCCACATTAGTTTCTAGAGGTGGTTGTACTAGTATGGACGTGACCTGTAAATGAGATTTGTGCAGTATTGCTACCCCACCACCTTTTTTGGTAGTTCGGTCTAACCTCAAGATATTATAACCAGGTGGGAGTATTTCATTGTCTTTTGTAACAGGTTTAAGCCAGGTTTCAGTTAAGCATAATATAGCAAAAGAGTGAGTATCTAGTAGAGCGTGTAGTTGGCTTACTTTATTGTTAACACTCCTTATATTGAGATGAGCTATGAGTAGAGAATTTGTGCTTGTACAGGGAGATTAGGGGGATGAGGGGTGTCTTAGGGTGTTGTTATATGGTCCTGGGTTGGGATGAATGTCCCCGTGAAGGAGAGGATGTCTAAGTGGGCTATAACGATGCTTCAGTGGTTTGCTGTAATTAGGTTGTGATTTCCTATATAGTGTAAATGAGAAGTGGGCTACTCTGTGGTATTTAGGTGATAGATAGATTGAGGTGGATGTTATGTTAGAATGGCTTTGGAATTCAAGCTCATTTATTGCTAATGCTTGTTTTAGGGGTTGGTGAGATGATGTGACTTGTAGGTTTTCATAAAAGGTGAGAGTATAGGGAATAGAAAGGATAGATAGTAGTGAGAGTAGGAGAGGTAGTTTTATGCAGGTGAGTGTATAAGTTAAGGGCATGGTGAAGGAGATGATAGAATATAGTTAAGAAGTAGGAGGTGGGAGTAAAGAGAGTGTGGAGTATTGAGGTATGTAAGAGGTAATTGAGAGTAGTTGTCTGTATGTGAGTGGGTGTGTAGATGGTATGTGTGTGATGAGTTGTGGATGACAATTGGATAGGAAGTAGGGGGTGTGGCTTTGTAAGTATAAAGGTAGGACCACTGTGGGTGGGTGGAATTTGGGGGTAGGGTAGGGAAGCAGAGTGAGCCTGCAGGGCGAACGGAGCGGGTTACAGAAGGCAAGTGAGAGTCTACAGAGACAATCAGGGAGCAGCAGGCTCCTGAGGCAAGTTAAGTATATCCAGGTGAGTAGAGTATGGTAAATGCAGGAGAGAGGTTGGGAAAGTTTGTGGAATAAAGGGAAGAAAAAACAGAGTACAGTTAGTGGGAGGAAGAAAAGGTAACAGTATAGTGAAAGTAGCAAGAGGATTAGCAACTAGTCAAGGGATAAGAGATGTAAGAGTATTAAGAGTAGATATTTGGGAAGGTGGAGTACAGGGTGTAACCCTAGACTGGAGTAGAGTGCCACCTAGTGGGCAGAAAGTATAGTACACAAAGGTATAAATATTAGATAAAGCTGCAAGAAGGAGTTACAGTTAACAAAAGGTAAGGGGAGGAAATAGCAGATTGCTATTGGGGTGTAGGGGAGAAAACTTTGCTGCTGGTTTCCCTGCTTGCTAGCTTAGTTTCTCTTGGTACTAGATAGGTATAAATAAATAATACAGCTTAATAGGTAGGTCCAAGGTGGAACATACTTTCTTAGTCCTTTTGGTAGCTGGGAACACAATATATGAGTTGGGGCAGCAGGTTTCCTTGGCCAGATGTTGGGATGGTAGAGACAAAAAAATCAGAAAGGGGTCCTGAACGATCAAGCAGCTCCCTTAGTATAGGATAGGAGGTAGAGAGCTAAGAGGGATAGAAAGATAAAAAAATATTTAGGTGAGAAGACAAACAATTAAAAATATGCTGTACAGTAAAAGCAATCTAGGTAAGACACAGGTATATCCGAGCAAAACAAAAATAGACTATTTATGGATGCAATGGTTACTAATTTTAGTTAGCATCTTCAGGTACATGCAATGCCATAAGATAAGCAAGCAGATATATACAGTCACAGTTGAGATTCTCTTACAGTAACAATTATAGAGCATGTAAAAAGTAACTCATACAAATCACTGAATCTAACAATGCACTAAATGAGAGTTAATGTAATTACACAGGATGTGTTAAACTAGTTCCACAAAAATGGTTTGCGGGTAGCAGCCACTTGATAAATGTATGTTTCCCCCACCATGATTAATGTTCTTAAGATTAGATAAAGATGTTAGTGCCTATAACACTGTTAAAATCTCTGTCTAAATATCTGCTGTGCATGCTGTCCATGGATTTTACCATGATGTTACTGGGTTCATAGCACAACAGTTATTCTTTTGAGGTCATATCACTGAAATCTTACACAAAATAATGCAGCATGATATTAGATGTATATTAGACTACAGGGCCCATGTGTGCCCATGCACACACACTTTATAGTCTGTAATATGGTATGTGCATGCTTGGACAGCTTCATTACAACCCAGCACTGGTGTGGCTTTGACAAACCCTGCATGCAGCTTATAGAGGCATGACGCCACTTAAAGTCTCTGGGTAATGTCATGTTGCTATGGTAGTGTATTGTGCATATGTTGGTAGAGCTGTGCTACTATGTGTGAAAGGTCTGCAACTGTCATCCCCCCAGTCCATGTTTGTCTGTTGTGGTTGTGCTACTGCATTTTGCTGTCAGGCTGCCTTGCAGTGCATATTACCCACCAACAGCTTCATAGGTTCATAGGTTGGTACTAGGATATCGGCCCTAGGGCCTATACAAGCCTAACAGTAACAATTCCCTGGCTATTTCTATGACTATGCATATGCATATATTTAATATGCATCCCATGGCTTCTGTGACATGCACTGACTCGGCTCAGCTACCATTTTCATTCCAGGTTTCAACATGGCAAGTGACTTTGACTTCTAGAAAGCCTAAATTTGGAAATGTCCTACATTATGCAGCAAAGAAATTAAGATGTTCCTTCATCTGCTGCATATGAACCATCTGGAGCGCCTGCTGGGGGACTCATATAGTACAAGTTTGATTACTGACATTCGCTTGCCAGAGTGGTGAGAGATGCTGTGGACTAACTGCTCTGGTGATCAGTGTCAGCACCAGTAAAGTGACCTTAAGAGACACTTCTTGGCCTTCTGTATCAGTGAGAGTCTTTCATTTCAAGAAGAGATAGAAGAAAACTGGTTGACTTGTCAGAGGAGGCAGGCAAGATTTTCCAGTCATTGGGAAAATGTGTACTGTATTGCTGCCAGACCTTTTTATCTGTTCCTAACCAGATTAGGTTTGCAGTGCTGGTAAATAATGTAACTACTGAATAAATTTTTGATTTGCTTGTATGACTCATGAGTAACTGTCTACTGACTTCACTACTGTCATATTTTTCTCCTGAGAATGCCATTGTAATGCCAAATGCACAGACCTTGGGTTTACCAACATAAGCAAGGACATTGTCACTGTATTGTTCAGTGCCTTATAAGTTTGTGATCACCATTCTAGGCATGCAGACTGCCCTTTCTTCCTGCAATTTCTTAATGCATTAATGTCCATGCCATAGTTCATCACTGTGCCAAATAAGCCTAACACAGTATAGGTGCGACAGTTGTCATACAGTTTTCTACCATTGTACTTACTGTTCATTTCATCAGTATTACTGCAACAATATGTGACTATTGTTTATTCCTGCTGGTATCCTAAGGCATTTTATATGTGGTATGGTGTCAACCTGTGCCACACATTCCAACATTTGCCACACTGCATATGATACTTTCGCATGTACTGTTATCTCTACAGGGCTGTTCTCATGTTTTGTACATTTTTTTATTTCTGTCTTGCTTCATTGTCAATTGCAGAAACACTTGTTACCATTCATAATCTGTGACATTATCTTCTACACTAGTGTCAGGGCATAGTCAGTCATATCCTTCATTATTATCCACAGTACTCTTACAGCTGTTCCCAAGGCATATCTGTCACAATTCGTGAAATAACTGCATTTAATCTTCTCCCAGGCCTGTCATACAAAAGTGCACCACATCCTGATGGTCATTGCTGTTTTTGTCATGTTTTTTTTTTTCTGTCGTCTTCTTCAACTCCTTATTTTCCTTTGTTGTTTTCTTTCTGTCCATTTATATTTATTTATTCTGCAGTATTAGCCATGGAACAGGATGTGGAGTGGTAACATCCAATGTAACATGCAGCAGCCTTGCCACCAAATGCTGGACCCCAGCAGTTCCTAGGCCAGCCTCTCTGCAGGGTGATGAAGGCCATCCTGTGGAAGGTGACCAGGTGGACCTGCCGGTGTCCATTGGTACTGTTTCTCTGCTGGATGTAGGCACTGGGTGATAATTCAGTTGGATGTGGAGAAGCTGGTCCACAGTGGGCTTGAGAACTAGATTGCACAGTCTGAATCCTTGAGAAAGCCATAATGTCATTCAAAGAGATGACTGACTTTGAGTTGAGTTCCCCATTGTTGCAGCCTGACAGGTAGTCTTTACCACATCCTATAGGCCATCATGGTGTTCCCATTCCTTGTGTATCTGTTCCACTCCCCTTTTTGTTGTCCAGTCCTTCCCATCACCATTTGCAAATCTCCTGTTTGCTTATCTACTTTTTGCCCCCTTTTGTATCTGCATCTCTCTTGTCAGTCTTTGTGCAATATGTTTGCATGCCTTCTATATACATTCCTACCAATTCACATCCTTCCTCCCCTCTACTCTTCTTCCCTGAGTATAATGAAGTATAGCTGTGTGAAATAAAAAAATCCCACTTCCCTCACCCAAGCCACATTTTCCTTTCCATTGACATTCTATGTATTCATCTTCTTGCTTCTGTCTCTTTCTGAATGTCCTATCACCCCATTTCTTTCCTATTTCTAATATAAACATAATACACATTTTGCTGTGTAACCCTTATATGGGCCATCATCTGTGCTCATTTTATATGATAATTTTGATGTCCATGTGAACGTGCATTATAGCATACATGCTATCTGCATGTTTGTGGGCCCAAGCCACATGACCTATCATACAAGATGTGACAACCCACCACTGCGCCAGTAATCAAGGTGCCTCCATCCTCACCACTGGCATCAGTGGGGGATAACAGGTACACACACAGTATCTCCAGATGCAGCTATCTGCATCAAGCACAATCAAGCACAATGTCTGTTAAGAACATATGGGAAACACAGTCAGCCCAGGGCTGGTTTCTCCCTCTTTCTTCAGATCCTGATGCAGCAATAGAGTTGAGATCTCAGCTGAGTGTTCAAGCCATGGCCTCCAGCATCCTCTCTGTCCAAGCAATGCTTCGTGTCCATGCCCAAGTGGCTGACACACACACTCTTTGAGATTTGATTTACACACACACACACACACACACACACACACACACACACACACACACACACACACACACACACACACACACACACACACACACCTGCTCCCTTCTTGCCCAGACTATAATGTAGTTACTACTGCCACCAGACACTCCTGCCAGCTACATTAAGGCTCTTCCAAGGGTACCCAATATACTAAGTGAAATTAATATTAATACAAATGGTAGTCTGACAAACAGCAAGACTTTTAGGAGTGGCCCACACAGTGTCACCAAATAAATATGTAAATAGTCTCAAAACATATATATCTCTACAAAGATCAGCCACAATGAAATGTTTAAATATATTTAATAATTAATAAAAGAGCAAAAACACACTGTCACAGTGACATCAGAGTTAAAAATCACAGGAAGTATTTAAAATAACATTGAAGGACAAGGTCAGACAAATAAGGGAAAACAATATCTGAACTATGCTTCACTATATTCCTGACTAAATCTAAGAGAATTATTATTCCCTACTTACTTAATAGAGCAAAGCAGATTCTTGATGTCAGGCCCAAGACAAAATGTAGAATGCTCTGTCTCACTAAGAGACTTCTCAAAATAATATGTAAAATATTACTTCTATGATAGTTTGCAGAATGATTTCACTGCTGGTCACCTGACTTTTAGTTCCCATGTAAACCTCCATTGCTGGAAGCTGGAAGGATTTAGCACCTACCTGTAAAAACACACACACATGGGCTATTGCTCAGATCTATGGCAGGTGCTGGAAGTCATAAAATAATTTCATACCTCCATGCTTCCAGAGTAGCAATTAGTTCACCCCAAAGACAATGCAGAAATCTTCCTAGTACAGTCTCTGTGTCTTTGCTGCATTGAAACCTCTGAGATACATCTTTATAGCTCAGCCCATAAAGTGATTTAATTTCAGATATATTTTAAAGGTTAACCTCCTGTCTGCCAGTTTCTTCTGTTAACACGTACACATTTAAACAGTTACAATAGTGCATGTACATTTCTGTTCTCTCCAGTAGGGCACACTGTGAATACATTTCAAACACAAGCTCTTTACAAATATATTTTCTACGCAAACATCTGTACAAATCAGTTTGATAAACACATGACATACAGTTCTAATACATTTGTATAAATCAGTTTGATATTCACAAATGTTATATAATTATTTACAAAATTCCAGCTAGCTGTGTTGGCAGTACCTCTTATTGTCACACCTATCCTCCCCTCGAGGACTCAAGCTAGTTTTTCAAGTGCCCCTTGAGAAACGATGCTTGAGAGGAGTGGTCTATCTGGAAATATATTTCCCCATACCCTGTCTTGAGATACCAGCTGCATTGGCATTGCTGACCCCATTACAGGGTTGCATGTCATATCATATGCCTGCAACCTTTTGCTCTAACATAGTAACTTGGGATTATGCTGGCTGGCTCCCTGTAGCCATAGATCCCCCTCAGACTCCTACTGCAAATATTTAGTACCAGGGCCTTCCTATCATGGTAAGGTTTCATCATGTTAACATGATACAATTTGTGCCCCTGCCTTTTGCCCAGCAGTTCTACCATGCAGTTAACATCCCTAACCTTCCTTACCACCTTGAAGGGTCCCTCCCAAGCTCCCTGCAGCTTACTGTGTCTGACAGGAATGAGAACCATACCCTACTGCCCACAGCATACTATGTGGCTCGAGCATTCTTGTCATACCATACCCTTTTCTGCTGTTGGGCATCTGCAGGGTCTCCTGGGCCAAGCCCATGAGTTCCCTGACTCTTGTCCTGAGGTTTAGGACATATGCCACAACAGACTCCTTGTGGGATTCACACTCACCCTCCCACTCATCACAAAGCAAATCTAGAGGTCCCCTCACCTGATGACCATGCAGCAATATTTGTCCCACTCTCTCTTAAACCGATCTGCAAATGCTCATAGCATTGGTATTTAGTGTAGAGTTTAACTTCTCCACAAGAACATTAGTCTGGGGATGGTAGGGGTGGTCTTTAGGTGCTTCACCTCACAGTGCTTCCACAGACAAGCCAGCAGGTCTGACATGAAATTGGTACCTCTGTCAGTCAGTATTTCTCTTGAGAAACCTACCCTGCTGAAAATCTCTAACAAAGCGTTGGCCACCTTTTCTGTCTTAATGGAGGACAGGGCTACCATTTCAGGGTATCTGGTAGCATAATCTCCTACCACTAGGATATACTTCTTCCTTGTGGAACATGGGGTACTCAGAGGCCCCACAATATCCATAGCTACCCTCTGAAATGGCTCCTCAGTCACAGGCAAAGGCACCAAAGGAGCTTTGACCTTGTTTCCTGCCTTGCCTACTTTTTGGCACTGCTCACAGGTCCTGCAGTACCCTGTTACATCCCTTGCAATCCCAGGCCAATAAAGCCAATACAAGTTCTGCATAATATGTCTCATTTTATGCTTTATGCCCATATGACCTGCAAAGAGAATGTCATGGGCTATGGCTAGAAATGCCAGACGGTAGGCTCTGGACACTACAAACTGCTGTATTGCCTCACCCTCTAGCCCTCCCTCAGGGGTCCACTCTCTATACCAGTGCTTCCCAACCTTTTTCGGGCCATGGCACATTAGTCAGGTACCAAACAGTAAACGGCACACCGGAACTGAAATGCTCCCACATTAATAAAAAAAAAACACTCATCACCTGTCATATAGTATCTCTTCTCAATACACAAGTTAACTGCATGTATACACATTAACAGTAAAATGAAATGATCTTAAAACAAATTTTAATTTTTTTTGATGCTTGATGTGATGTGTGTGCTGTCGTTCATGTAAAATTAAAATAAATTAACTAAAAAAAAGTAAATGAAAATAAATAAAAATGAGATAATTAAAATTAAAAAAAAAAAAAAATAAAAGAAGAAAAAAAATATATGATTTATTTTTAATTTTAGTTAATACTTACTAGTCAAGTGACCAATAGTGTGTTAATGTGACAAGCAGTATATTCACTGCCTTACTGCCTATCAATGTGTATTCTTTTCAACCATAATCCAGAACTCTAATGAAGCAATGACAATGTTGTTGGTTTCATTTTTTGCAACTAACTCTCATGTACTTGAAAGCTATAGCTAGCTGCTTTGTCTGTAAACCGTAAGATGCTTAGTAAACAAATGCGCTTGCTTGCTCTGCCCCATCTAATAAACGCTAAAAATATGTCTCATTTTTACCTGTGTAAGTCTTGTGGACTTTGTCATACCAACATATGCATTCAACATTTATATTTCACTGTTATTTTATTTCTTTTTTATTTATCACTTTTATCATTTGCTATTTTTGGTTTTTACGAAAGAACAAAAAATAAAAAATCAAATTAAATCAAATTTCTATAAATAAAATAAAAAGTATAATTCTTAAAACATATAGTCATTATAAAAAGTGTACATATAGTCACGCAATCAAATCAAACGGGATCAACGCCACTTACATCAAAACATCGCCGATCACGGCTGCTAAAACAGAAGGTAATCATTAGAGCCGCTGTCGAGAGTATTCATGCCAACGCCAGCGCCAAGCAGAACTGGCATGTGGGCGCATCGCCACAGATGTGATGATGTGATATGAGGCGGCAACTCTGCTATAGCGCGCAGCGTCAAACTGTTTAGCACTATTTTGAATTTATATTAAAATAAATATATATTTTTTATATATATATATATATATATATTATATATATATATATATATATATATATATATATATATATATATATATATATATATTGTGAAGAAGAAAACTTATGGCTGTGAAGATGCAACCAGACCAATGTAATGCCGTCAGAATAAATGTGTAACTTGAGCAGTCTGGAACAGTGCATCCGACGGGTTGACATATATATATATATACGCCAAACATATAATTTTTCAATTTTTTTTTTTTTTGTTCATTTATTACTTCATATTATTACAATTAAAAAATTAAATCAAAAATATTTTATATTAATGAAGAATTATCAATATTTTATTTTTACATTTATTTACATGAGGAAAAATTATGCAAATTATGTTACTGTATAAGTTCTTCAAGCTCCAATCTCTTTTATAATTATTTTCAAAAGAAATCAATTCTTCATATAATTCTTTCTGCTATATTGATATCACTTCACCATCTTTGAATTTATTTTTTTTTGAAATCTCAACTTTTTTTTAACTCTCCCTTCCCATTTTCAACAAATTTAAATGTAAATAAATACTTGCTGTTCAAATTTGATAATGTTTCAAAATCGGTAGTAACAGATGAAATGGCTGTATCCAATATTACATAGAAAATATAATTTTGAAATTTTCTTTTGCTGTTAACTGAATATTCTCATAATAAGATGAAAATGATTTTCCCAATTCATTAATTGGATGTATAGATAGTATATTTTTGTACTGGTCCTATTCAAAACAATAAATAAAATCGTCTTTTATCTCTATACAGTGACCCTTTGTTCCAGTATACAGACTGCCCTTTTCCTTGAGAATCAGGCACCTCCCTGGCTGCCTCCCTCAAGTCTTGTAATGTAGGGTGTGAGATCTGAGCCTGTCTCCATTCTCTCATTGTAATCCTTCCCAGCTCACCTTCTTCAGGAAGTCTGGTATCCTCTGACAGCAATGCCTCACTGTCAGCTGGGTACTACTATTCACTTCTGCCCTTGAAGTCACTTTGTTGAAGGGCACATCAGTACCCACCAGCAGCTGTGGCTCATCTTTAGTCTCACTGCTACAGGGTAGCTCCTTCCCTGAAGTAGCCACCTCACCAGTCCTGGCTTCAAGTGTGCGATCTGTCTGGGTCTCCCCCAGGCTACCAGACCCACATGTCTGTCTTCAAGCCTGACTGTGTGTAACTGCATGCACACAAGGTACTGTATTATCAAAATCATTCCCTATTAGGACATCTGCAGGGATATCCTCAAACACACCTACTTGCTTGCTTCCTTTTCCACCCTCCCAGTCAAGGTGAATCCTAGCCAAAGGTATTTGGAATGGGATCCCTCCTAACGCTCTGACTGGAGTAGGCTGCCCAAGCAAGTAGTGCTCCTCTTTAACCATTGTAGGCTTCACAATGGTTAGGTCAAAGGCTGTGTCTCTCTAAGTAGTGGCCTGTTTCCCTTCTACTAACATAGGATATAACCTGTTGTGGTAGTTAGGTACACCTGCTGTCTCCAGACAACTTACCATTGGCATTCTGTTATTCCCACTTGCTGGCATGCCTACCTTTTGTTCTCCACCTTGCCTCTATGGACATCTATATGATTTTTGATATTTCATTAGAATGTGAAAAGCCCAAACCTGATGTAATCAAGTTCAAAAGTTTGAAACAAACATCTTTTTTGCAGGGGAGGGACAAGATCTCCATGCCCCACTCCTATACCCCCTGCCAATTATGTATAAACACACACATATATATATATATATATATATATATATATATATATATATATATATATATATACATACACCATTTCTTAGATTGCAGTACGATGGGGAAATGGCAAATTCCTTGGTCTCTATTGTTCTGCATTCTCATAAAAAGTGGCAATTTTCAAACAGCTCAGTTTCAGTCAGCGGTACTAGCTTTTTCACAACTCAGTGTGAAAAACACTGATGGAACATAGATAATCATACACTCTCAGGCACACAACGGGGTCTATACCTAGTTCTGTAAGTTTGTTGATAATGCCTGAGAATATGTGTTCTGTTGGTTTGGCCAACAGAGGGTCTGGTCGACATCAGTTTAATCAACATTTGCATTTTCCCATTTATACAGATAGTGGACAAGTGTGTGAGATTGACAATCAATGGGTAGAGGAATATTCACTTTCCCTAGGGATTGTGCAATCTGGGAGTTAGTATATATAATAAGTGTGCACAGCCGCACTTAGAGGGTGCAGGGATATTGTGCCTCCCTGCAAAAAACAATGTTTTAAAGTTGCATGCACTGATGTTTTTCATATATATGTATATACATAATGCATACACAAACACACACCACACATAGATGCAGTCCCTTAAATCAAGGGCAAATTTGTCAAATGCTGTTTAATCAAATTTGCTCTGTTTGTTCAATGAGATGCAACCCGAGGGGATGTAAAGTGGTGTGTGATAACGCTACCTTCTATTTGGGGGTGTGGTATCTGGAGTAATACCCATCCTAAAAAATATGGAATGTATTCATGTGGCAGGAATGCAAACTTGATGAGATGAACACTCATTAGATCTGCTCTTGACAATAGCACAGCACCCATTGCTAAATAAATCAGCTTAGCCAGTTTAACTAGCATATTTTGGGGATGTGGTAAAAAATCTGAGCATCCAGAAAATTACACACAGATACGGAGATAATGCAAACTTCACAGACATTGTGCCAGATGGTTAGGAGTGATTTCCTGAGCTGTAAAACACAAATGGTAACTAATGATCAGCATGCAGCCCAATAAGCCTTCACCAGCCAGTCATCAAAGTCTTCATGGCCAAAAAGGCACAACTTAGCATATGAACACAGGAAATTACTGAGTCACATGTGCTTCATAATATTAAACCATTAAGCTGTTTCTTAAGGGAGAGGGCTAAACATTAACTCTCTTATAAAAGGAAAGCACTGTGACATTAATTTTTACTGAAATAGATTTCCTTTTAATTAATTTGGTAAATGGTAAAGGATTAATACCTAAAATGAATGTCACACTTCATCTGGGACAGTGGTAGCTCTTTATTTTTATTTTTCAGATTTTTGCAGTTGTGTGGCACCTTGCACTTGGTGCTATTTTTGTTGCACTAAACCTGTTATTTACATCTGCCTAAATGTTACAAAAACACGTATATGTCATGCTGATGATTTTAATGAATGAAGCATAACATGTTGCTTAGTAATATGTAAGTTACCAAAATGTAACAGTGTTAAAGTTCACCAATTTCAAACTGATTTTGAAAATGCTATAAGGAAGTCATTACACTTAATTAGCCTACATATGTCTCCTTCCCTCTGTTTCCACAGTCTTGGTGAATACTACTATGGTCGTGCAGGTTTTAATTGTTAACAAAGTAATTTTTCATTACATACCCCTGATTCAAAATGGTTTACTAAATCCATTGAATTTAGATACAGATCCTGTTCTAACACCAAGCAAAGTCTATTTGTATGAAGTCAGGTTTATACCTTACATAAATTGCTGCAGATACTGTATATCAGCTGTGAAGGTTGCTGATTAAAGAACATACTCACGTGTAATCTGTGATCCATGTTTTCCAATTTAGATGATACTGCAGACCAAAGCTGATGCCTAAAGCAGTTGGTTTGTACAACTCTTCTTCCAGTAGGCAATGCCAAGAGTCTGTGATGCTGCTGGAATACTTCTCAAGGTCAAAGGTGAAGGTTGGATTTGAATCCATTACCTTATTTTCTTTAGGTGGAAACTTGGTATGATTATGTAGATCCCCTATACATCTCTCGCTCCCTCCCCATCAGCAACTTGTGGTTTCTACAACTTCAGCTTGCAAAGGGTGCATACATCATATGATTACACATGCCATCTCCTTACCAATGCAGCACATTGCTGGTGCAACATGACACCACACTGGTTCATACAGCAGAGCTTATGCATCGTCTGCTGCCCCACTCCTCCATTACTCATGTCACTAACTGAACACGGGTCATCCTAGCTGTAATAGGGACTTTATCCATGTATGCCATGGAACCAAAGTAATATCCATTCATTTCTGTATGCATCTTAGTGAAGTAAATAGAGTTACATTAGGATTTGTTACAGTTATAGCTTATGCATATATTCTAAGTAAGTGTTAGTTTAGAAAGAATGTGATGGATTTTAAGGGTGGTGCCATTTTCTGTTTGTCTAGCTGTACTGAGTACATTATTTATTTTTATTCTTTAGATATATTTTTTTTCAAATATGAGTGAGTTTGACATCCGGGGGATGATTTGGGAGGCAGTATTATCCTTTGGGAATTTTTTGTGCAATTTGTACATGCAATGTGTGAATTCCATTTTTGCATTAAAATGGACGGGACGTGTTGTCGTTTCTTTTTTGTTTTTAGTTTTTTTTGACTTTATGTCTAAGCATAGATTTTTGATTCAGACATTTATTTATGTAGGCTAGGAGTTTGGGGGATACTTCTATGTTTCTGTTTTGTGTGTACAGTGTGTAAACGTATATTTTAGCTTCTTATAAGCCACCATAAATTTAGAGGGCAGAGGGAAATTTTAGATGTTCATCATGTTGATCACTGCTGCAGTAGCTCAAACCATATGAGTTATATCCTGAAAAAGATATAATAAACAGCTAGCTTCCAAAGCTTTATGACAACTTCCATGTGCCCAAACCATTAGGCAGCTCAAGCTGAGCTGCCCAAAAGACAGGTTTGAGCACTAAGGCCATTAGAGCTCTCTTCTGTGGGCTTTTAAAGATCGATGGTCAGCTTGTACTGTTCCATTTCTGGCCAGATAATTTCCCTTTGGAGAAAAAACTTTCACATTTAATATTTATTGTTTAAAATTACTTTCTTGGTTAGGAAGGTTGTTTTCATTTTGATTAGGAGTTTGTCTTTTAACTGACTGTCATGAGACTTAACTATACTTTTAAACAGCAGCACACTTTTTTTCCATTCGGTTTAAAAGTTGTTAAAAACTTTCTGAAACCATTTTTTTTCTACAAACTGTGTTTATTTTACTTTTTGGGGCTGGCAAATTGTAGTAAAGTGCTTTTTACTGTGTTTTTACTTTGAAAAAGTGAATTTTTGGGACTTTCAAGTTTTACTGGCTAGTGTTGCATAATTTCTCTGGGAAAGAGGCACCATTTTCGGTTTGACCATAAAACAAACTAGCAGCCCCCTGGTCAGTTCTTCTTCCAGCCACAAAAAGAAAAAGTTAAGCAAACAGCCTTTGCCACTATACCAGGCTAAATATATGCCTCAGCCACAGGTGTGTGGCTATTCTGTGGCCTAAGCTGATTCCTCAGATCACTCATCTTTTTCCCCAGCTCCGTTAGGTGTAGCACCTACAGCCACTACTGACTGGGGGTTATACCTCTTTCCCTGAACAGTTTTTAAGATTCTGAATCTAGACACAAGGATGAATGGGCAGATACAGGGTTTTCTCCTCAGTTTTCTGTTTCAGACTCAGAGAACAGCTCAGTTTCTGATTTTTCTTATGGAAGTTTCTCTCTCTGAGACTATTTCCAGAATGTGCCAGTCTTTTCAATGGGAGAACACCGAGGTTTCTCAGGCCCAAAGAAAATACTATGAGCTGTTACAGAAGGATTTTCCAGAATTTTCACCCATTCCTCCAGTTCTATCAACTTTTGAGGATGTGTGTGTCACTGCCTGAAATGCTCCTGACAGTCAGCCTACTGCCCCTAAAAACACAGATAGAATGTATAAAGTTTTTCAGTCTTAAATTTTATATACTCTTCCCAAACCTAACCCAGCAGCTATAGCTTTAGTTAATCCTACTGCTGCTAAACATTTAGTTAATTCCATTTCTGCTCTTTCTGACATGTCTGGGAACTTGGGAAGATTATTTTTAAGTATGGGGAAAAAGGCATATGCTTTAGCAATTCTGATATTTAGAATTTTGAATGGTTAGGCTCATATGTTACTGTTTATTCTAATTGTGAAAGTATGAGGAATGTTTTATCTACAGTTTCTTCTTCTGAGGAAAAATCTGCTTGAAAGTATTTATTTTTTTCTGTTATACAGTGAGGGTATGACTTGTTTTGATATCTAAGATTGTTCAGCATTACTATTACAAATTTCTAAAGAATTCTCAAACCCCTCACCAAGTTTTAACTAAAGCAAAATGAACAGTGCCAACAAAATGCTGTATAAAGATGTTTAAGAGGAAATGGCAGGGGGTTCCAAAAATAATTCAGGAACCCCCAAAACTAAGGGCAGTCCAACAAGTCAGAATGGCAATTTAAGGGACCTTAGCTCCCCCTCTCACCCTGGCAGTCCCTTTTTCCTTTCAGAAAGTCTGAATTCCCATTTTTCCATTGGGCAACATATAGTCTCAGACAAATATGTTCTGAAGACATTCATCAAGATTACAGATGGCAGTGAGAGGAAATCCCTCCTTTCCAGGGTGTAAATCCTCATCAGTTAGACCTGATTCCTTTAATTCCCTCTGTCCTTCAACACATGCTGTCCCAGGGAGTGACAGAACTAGTTTCCCCTTCCCAGGTTGGGAAAGGATTTTATTCAAGGATGTTTTATTGCCAAAGAAAGAAGATGCTTGGAGACCAGTTCTGGATCTTTCTTTTCTAAACCTGTTTGCGATAGTGCCCAATTTCAAAATGCTGTCATTTCACTTAGCTTTCCTGGTAATGCTATATTTAAAAGATGCTTATTGTTACATCCCTATTCATCCATACTTCAGGTATTTCTTAAGGTTTTATGTGTCTGGATCATATTATCAATCCTCTGCCATACCCTTTCAGCTATACACTGCACCAAGAGTGTTCACAAAGTGTCTAGCTCCAGTTATAGCTCATTGCAGACTACAAGGTATCCACATTTTTACATATTTTGATGACTTGCTTATCTTTCCAGAGTCTTTCTCAAAGTGTCAGGAATCTCTCACTTGGGTGAGAAATTTATTGTACACATACTGGTTTTCCAAGAAAACATTTACATTTTTTTTAATTTCTTCACACAGGACTGTATTCCTGGAGTGTCAGCTAGACACTCCAATTCAGTGGTTTTCCTACACAGGAAAATAGATCTATATCTCACACTTCAGACACTGTGGTGGAATACCTCAAGATTTTGGGTCTCATGGCATCTGTGTTTCTCATGAAACCCCCAAGTAGGACTCCACATGAGAAAGATACAATTGTATCTGAAGTCTCTTTCGTCCCAGTACCAATAGCCTTTGCTTTTCAAATGCCAGTGCTAGGGTTTGTCAGATGAGAATATTAGGTAGATACAGCAAATATTTCTAAATCCGGGTCTCCATCAGTCACCTCAGATGTCTCAGACATTGCTTGGGGAGCAGGTCAGGAGGGGAAAAAGTGCAAGGTGTTTGGCACACCAAGGGCATATGCAAGAACATAAATATAAAATAGATGCTTGCCCTGATCAAGACACTCACCTCTCTGAATCACCTTTGGCCCTGGGGACCTTTCCATGTTGTTACAGATAATACCACAGTCATGTGGTACATTAACAAGCAAGGGGGAAACCAGGTAATACCCCATTTGCAGCCTATCCATCTTAGCCTGGGATATAGCTTTACAGCACAATATCTCTCAACAGGCATCCTACATTTTGTCAGAACCAAACTGTGTGACAGACAAGCTGAGCAGGGCAGAAGCAGACCCTCATGAATGGAAACTAGATTAGGTGGTCTTCCATGATTTGACCCATCCGTGAGGAGCTCCTCAAATAGATCTATTTGCCTCCTCTCTGAACAATCAGCTGGCAAGATTCTGCTTCAGGACATCAGGCAGGAAGGCCTGGAAGACAGATTGGATGGAAATATTCCTGTATACTTTTACACATTTTTCACTAATATCTAGGTTGCTTCTGAAGTTTCAGAAGGAATACCCAGGATCAATGTGCTGACTCCCTTCTGGCCCTGGCAACAATGGTTCTCCCTTCTTTTGGTGATTGCCAGTGGCAATTACCACAAACTTCCTCACAGAATGGATCTACTCATACAAGAGCAGGGTTTTTGATACACTCTGACCAGAGTCAACTTCAGCTGACTGCTTGGATGATAGGGTTTTCAATCCCTTTAGGCACCTGATTACTGAGGATATGTAGCAGTACATATGGAAGCAAGAAAGCCTGTTGATAGAAAATTATATATTAACAAATGGAAAAGGTTTTCTGGTTGGTGCCAACAATATAACCAGCACCCATTCAGGACTAATTGTTCTCTGGTTTTAAAATATTTGTGTGAGTTGCTATCCTATGGACTTTCCTACTCCTCCATTAAGGTTCATTTTTCACCATTTCAGCAAGTCTACCCATTAATCCTCCTCTTGATGGATTCTCATGTCAAAATGTTTTTGAAAGGGGTTTTGCAAAGAGGTCTCCATGAAAACTGGTGGCCCCTCCTTGTGATCTTAATTTTTGTGATAGGGAAGCTAACACTTGCTCAATTTAAAACAGCCAATCTGGCCGACTTGAAGTGCTTATCATGGAAAACTGTTTTACTCATTACTCTGACCTCTACAAGAAGAGTATTTGAGTTGCAAGCTCTTATGGCAAGTCAGCCTTATCTCATATTCCACAGAGTTATGGTATTCCAAGCAGGGTTAAGGCCCACTCTATCAGGGCCTTGGCTTCACCTGTGGCTTTTTGGAAAGGGATAGATTCTAGAAGTATTCTAGAAGCGGCAACTTGGTCCTATGTACATACATTTACAAGATTTACAAGCTTGATTCCTTATCTAGGTCTGGATTGGGCTTTGCTAGGACTGTTCTGTAGGGGTTCCTGGACTCTTCTCTTTCCACCTCCCAAATGTAGTAAGCCAAGATATTATACCCATATAGCTAAGGCTACTGCAGCAGTAATCAATATGATGAACATAGTACAGTTGTGTAAGCATACTTACTATAATAGTAAATGTTCGAATGATCACTGCTGAGTAACTGCTCCCTCTCTCCATCCCCCTTGTTTCTTGGTGTGTTGTGTATATCAAGATGTGAATACTTATTTTTTGTTGTTTCTACTATTGTCCTTTCAGGGCTCAGACTCCTTTTCTCTGTTGGCATGAAAGATCTGAGGGGCTTGGTGCCCAAACCTGTCTTTTTTAGTCAGCTCAGCTTGAGCTGACTGGCAATTAGGTGCATTGAAGGTGACCTGAAGCTTTGGAAGCTGACCAGCTGTTATATCCTTGCCAGGATATAACCCATATAGTTAAGGCTATTGCAGCAGTGATCATTCAAACATCTACTGTAGTGGTCATTTTACTTACACAACTATATTAGGGAAGTGAGTCTAGAAGAGTATGTGTGGATTAGCAATGGCCACCATTATGTTGTAAACCCATATCTGTAGATGTTTGTATTTGTGCCCCAGCTCTGATTCTTTGTGTGTGATGTTTTTTTCTTGTTTGCATGGTTGTGCAACCATGTAGTTTGTGTGTATGAGTAAAATTGTGTACTGGTTGAAGCTCCCCACTTAGGGGTGCAGGGAGGCTTTGTCCCCTGTGAAAACTGTTTTTTGTACCCTGTATTTGTTGTACAGAATGTTTTCTATCAATTATGATTCAGTGAAACGAGTTTTCAGATATTTATGTTGAGTGATTTGTGAGTCAGTGAAATCAGTGTGTTACATTTCATTGATTGCATGTTTGGCTGAATCACAAATAATTGAATGAAATTCATTGAAAACACATTTTGTGACACACTTTTCATAAAATCACATTTTATAGAAAATGTCAAATACATAGCATACTTCTTCAATAGTTTGTTTTAGCTGGGAGGGAAAAACCCTCCACACTTCCTTACTTAAATATAATAACCCCAAAGTTACACAACCACAAAGAAAACAAATAACACCACAAAAAGTGAATCACTTCTGGAACACAAACTGTTGAATATGTGCATACAATATGACTGAGGGCATTGGCAAGGTATAAATGATGATTTAGACTAACTTGTAACTCCTACAACCCCAAGATCATAAACCACACCAGCAGTGAATAAGTATACCCTTCTATGGTGTTATATGAAATGCATTTCAGTAAAATGTGTAGTCAACAAAATCCATATTCACTGAATTTTATTCATCCACTTGTAATATTTGTGATTCAACGACATATGCATTAGATAAAATTTATGGGAATCATATAGACAGATAGTGATATATATATATATATATATATATATATATATATATATAGTATATATATATATATATATATATATATATATATATATATATATATATATATATATATATATATATATACACATGTATATATATTTATATATATATATATATATATATATATATATATTTATATATATATAAAGGTTTAGGAGAGTTGGTCGACATCTGTTTGTCGACTCACACAGATGGTCGACAGGTGTGCAAGATCAACGATCCCCAGATAGCAGAATATTCCCTTTCCCCAGGGATTGTGTGATCCCAGAATTAGTATATATAATTAGAAGGGGGTGCAGAGGAGCTTGCCCCCTGAAAAACACTTGCATTTGGTTTACTCCACTCTGGTTTAATCCCTGGGGTATGCATAGAATGTATCAACATTTGTTCTTTCAACATACTAAAGTCGATCTTCTGGATGCCCTGCATCGATATATCTATAAATATCTATATGATTATATCATCAGATATTGAATGCTACACAGGGAGAAATATTTTAAGAGGGGAGAGGAAGAAAAGTCACTGAATATAGTTAAACAAGGTGTTACTTTTTCATACAAAGATTATAACATTTATAACTGCACCTACCTTCCCATTACAAAAGAATCCTTTAACCTTTTACAAAAAGGCTTCAAGTTTGTTCCTTCATACAAATTTATGTAGCGGATTGTTTAGCTGAGGTTAAATTATTTACTAGAAAATTAAATTTGGAAATATTTTTCGACGGGAAAAGTGGTGAGAAGGTAGATACATTTCACTACAATGAAGAAAATATTCAAGTTAAAAAGAAAATTACTTTCAATCTACCACTACATCCTTTTGTTAACATTTTAGAGAAAGCTGTTTCAGGTGATAATTATGGGTTGGTGAAAGGAAATAATAAACACTAATTTTACAACAATTTGTCAACAAAGGAAAGAACATTATTACATTATTTATGTAAGGCTAGATCAATACATATTATGAAGCTGGACAAAAGTGGTGGAATGGTGTTGTTTGACTCTATTAATTACTCTAAAGCAATGCAAAATATCTTATATAACACAGATAACTATGTGCCTGTTTCTAATAATGAAGTGAACATTGCTTGCCACAGACTAGATCTCCTTTTAGAGGATTATATTAGTAATGGTAGAATAGATGTGGATATGTACAATTGTATTAAATCACCAAAAACTGCCAACAGGTCAAAAAAGTAACTAAAAAAACATATGCCAAGACCGTGGAAGAAAACACAATGAAGCTTACAGACAGGATGAGTTAGTCAAGCCTTGTAGTTGTTGATTTAACAGTGTAGTCCAAACAAATCAAGGGAGTAGTTATGGGCACCACTTGTACCCTAGTTTTATACCAATTTGATCCTACTGGCTTGAGAGAGATCTTATGTTTTTAAAAGTGAATTTTTTAGGTACATTAATTTATACCTAAGGTTCCTGGAAGATATTTTTATTTTATGGGATGGCCCCATCAGTTTCATTGATAAATTTATGAAATATGTGAATAATACCACTCAATTTCTTAAATTCATGTCTCATGTAGATTGGACTAGTATAAATTGGAGTCTGCATGTCCTCCCCACGGTCGAGTGACGTTCGAAAGACATGCGTGAATGGGTGTGCCTTTGCTGAAATTTGGGCGTCTGGCTGGCAACTCGGCACCATAAAAATCTACTGCCAGTCATTAGCGAATCGGAGTTCCGCTGTGGTGACCCCTAACCGGGAAAAGCTGAAAAGACAAACAACAACTTTGATTACAGTGACAGACAATGGTTTAAAATCACAATTTACAGGAAACCCACCTTCAGTAACACCTATCTCCACTTTTCGAGCTGCCACCCTTTGGTCCAGAAGAAAAGCTTAGTAAAAGGGCAGTATAATAGAGTGGCCAGGATGACTTCTAATAAAGATGATTTACTTAAAGAAATGGATAATGTTTCTAAAATGTTCATTTCTAGAAGTTACCCAGAGGAATTAATTTATAATTTAAAAGAAGAAATGTTAAGAGAATGGAGATGAAAATTTAAACTTCTCTTAGGGGTAGGCTTGGATAAAAATGCTAGTATGCATGAGAATGAATTAATTATTCCAAACAAGAAATATGAAGGCACTATAATTCTGGAATAGTAAATACACAAATGAAATTAAAAGTATAGTGAAGAACAATTCGAATATATTTAAGGTTTGCCCAGAGATTTTTACTATATTAGACAGGGAATCATTATTTACATGAAAGATGGCACTTAATGTGAAAAATATTTTAGAAGTGGACCAGAATATTACACACTGTTCTGGTAGACAAACGAATGGTAAAATGTGTTTTTTGCAAATAATGTGCTTATATTTTAGAGGCCGACACAATTGTTTTAGAAAATGGAATAAGATCCAGGATTTATTTTTATGGAGGACACTGTCAAAGTAAGGGGATAGTTTATTTGGCAACAAGTTTATTTTGTCCAGCATTTTATGTCTATAAAACTGAAAGAAATCTGCATAAAAGGATTTACAAGCACTTGTATGACATAAAAATAGGAATATTAATAATGCATTATACAGAAATTATATCTGCTGTGTACAGTTTGACAAGATTCAGTTTGTTATACTAGAAGAGATTGTTCCCAACCCTAGGGGAGGTGAATGGCAAATAAAATTAGAACATAAAGAACTTTTGTGGTAACTTAGGTTAAATGCTAATAACACCCCAGGCCTGAATGACATTTCATCTATTCATCACTGTTGAAAGTTAATGCTTTGAAATTGTAATTTAATTACTGTTTATTAGTAAGAGGTTTTAAATATTAATAAGTTAAGTAAGGGATTGTTCTTTCTGCTTTAAAATGTAAAGCTTTATATAAAAAATGTTAAATGTTATGTTCTTACATATTTTTTATATTTTGTATATTTCATGTGTAACACAGGTAGGTCTCTTTAAGTATTTACTGGATAATTAATGAATAAGGATAGGCTGGTCTTCCCTACATTATTTCTTTATACAGAACTGTGAAGGCTTGAGTGAGATTATTATATTATTGTGATGAAGTCCTAATAATAGGACAAAAGTGCTTAATAAAATATTCTTGTTTGACTTGGCTGGTGACCCCCTGATTCTAACGTTATTTTTTCATTGGTTATTCTTCTGAGTATGTACTCTTATGAACTGCAACCACATATATATATATATATATATATATATATATATATATATATATATATATATATATATATATATATATAAACTACATAGGTTTGGTTAACATTTATAAATGTACATATAATTCAGAAGTCTGGTGAACAAGCGTGTATGTGTGTGTGTGTGTGTGTGTGTGTGTGTGTGTGTGTGTGTGTGTGTGTGTGTGTGTGTGTGTGTTTGTGTGTGTGTATACGCACCCTGAATTTGGAATTTGTGGGTGCTGATATAGTCAACCTATTTCTTCTCGTAAAGGTATGGATTGATGGGTCTTTTAATGCTCTGTATGTCAAACTCTCAGTCTCTTCTGCAACTTAAAAAGAACATGCTGGAGAGGCAGATATGTCTCACAGAGAATACTACTTCTCTAGAATCATCTTCATCTCCATGTAAAGCAAAATATACCTCTTACTCTAATCAAGTCTAGTCTGGATGAGTGGATGTGAAACTGCAAGTTCACCCCTGGATTGGCACCTTTGTCCCTTATGGACAGGGGTAACATAAATGTCTTGCCTGCCCTTGGGTTAGTCATAATCATAATACAAAGGGCTAGGTTAATCTTACTAAAAATCTAAAACTAGAAGCTTATTGGGAATGCAAGGCTAGGCTTCTGAAGATCCTCACATATTATTAGCATAGTAAGTACCCATGAAGCTATGAACCTATGAGCAAAAAGATGTCAATAGTGAGTGGCCTCGGGATGGAACCTGAGAGACTCCAATGGTGAAAGATGATGGTGAATCAAGGAGTCCTCCAATTCTTAATTGTTGTGGATGATCATACATTGCAGATTCATTTACCTTTAGATTCCCGAGTTTATGTATGATTCCTTCATGGGATATACTGTCAAATGCTTTAGCCAGCTTGAAGCTAGCTGCATTATCATTGTGACTCCCCTGCACTGGCCTAGTAATCAAGGTGCCTCAATCCTCATCACTAACACCAGTGGGGGATGTGTACATTGACAATGGGAGGATAACAAGTACACACACAGTAAAGTACAATTTCCCTTAAGAGCACACAGAGATCACAGTCAATCTAGGGCTGCGTTTTCCCTCTCTCTCCATATCCTCAATAAGACTCCCCACTGGCACAGCTACAGGGTTAAGATCTCAGCCAAGTTGTCTAGCCAAAAATTCCCAGCATCCTCTCTGTCCAACCAGTTATTTGTGTCCCTGCTCAAGTAGCTGACACACACACACACTTTGAGATTTTATTTATATGCAAACACACAGACACACCTAGGGAATGCTGGTACAGGTTCTCTAGCTATGCCCCCTTCTACCAGACTATACGGTAGTGTCACAAGCCACCAACCACCCTTATCAGCTACTATAAAAGCCCTTACCAAAGGTTGCCCAATTCTACTGTGTAATGTTGCTGTTATCCCAATAGTAAGTGTGACCAGAACGTTTAAGGCTATTTAGGAGTGGCCTATACAGTATCACCAAATACATATGCAAGTACTGTAAGAGCTTAAATATATCTAAACAAAAAACAGCCACAATTAAAAGGTTTAAATATATTTAATAATAAATAATAAAAGCACAAGACAATGTTCATTAACTCAACACAGTGACAGCAGAGTTCAGGATCACAGGAAATACTTTAAAATAACATTGCAGAACAGTCTCACATAAATACAGAAAAGATCTACACTAAGTTTGCTATATTCCTATCTATCTCTAAGAGAAACTATGTTCTAAATAACTTACTTACAGAGCAAGGCAAGTACAGATGAGAAGTGCTGAAGAGATGTTTACAGGTCCAGAACAAGATACAAAATCCCCAGACTTTCTCTATGAGATAATTCTTAAGTTACTAACAAACATTTCTGCTGAATCATCTCAGATTACATCATTCTTGTCACCTCTGTCTTAGTTCCCAGGCTAGCAGGAATTTAAAATTTAACACGTCACTGTTAAAAATACTTATCTCTCAAAAGCTAACACTTCTCTCTTAGAGGCTTGGCTGAAACTGGAAGTTGTAAAACAGTTGCCTTGGAAACCTGTCATTATCTCTGTTTCCAGACAATAGGAAAACCTGCAATTCTAGACACTGTGTCTTCTTTGAGTTGAAACAGAGATAATCGAGTCATAAACAAGTTCCACCTATTTTCTTAAAGTTTGCAAGTTAACTCTGTATATTCCAGCCTTTGCCATCAACATGTACATTTGCACAGGCATGTAGTTTATACACATTTCTGCTCTTTTCCAGCAGGGTGCTCTATGGTTACAATCTTGAAGCTGAGTACAGAACATATAGTTTTCTTACATTTCTAAGGCAAGCATACAAATCATATTACTATTCACAAATGTCATAGAATTATTTACAAAATTATATCTAGCTGGGCTGGCAGCCTTTACAACACCCCCCCCCCGAGAACTCAAGCTAGTTTTTCAAATGACCCTTGAGAAATGCTGCTTCAGAGGGTTGAATCTATCTGGGAATACCTTACCCCATTTCTTGTCTCGAGCACCCATCTGCATTGGCATTGCTAACCCCACTGTGGTACTGCACTGTTATATCATATGCTTGCAATCCTAGGCTCCACCTTAGCAACTTGGCATTTTGCTGGCTGGCTCAATGTAGCCATGTTAGGGGATTGTAATCTGTAACTACTGTGAATTTTCTTCCATAGAGATAAGGCTGAAGTTTCTGCAGTGTCCATACAATGGCTAGACATTCCTTTTCTACAGCTGCATAGCATTCCCCCCTGGGTTATAGCCTACGACTGAGATAAACCACTGGATGCTCTTCACCCTCTGAAGAAATCTGGCTATGTACAGCTCCCACCCCATGGTTCGAAGCATCCACCTGCACAACAAATTCTTTGCTGTAATCTGGACTAGCTAACACAAGTGGTCCTCCCAAAGCTTCTTTAAGCTTCTGGAATGCCTGCTCACATGCTAGGTCAACACTACTTTATCTGGCCGGTTTTTCCTTGTCAGGTCTATGAGGGAAGCAGCTGTGATACTATAACTGAGGACGAACTCTCTGTAGTACCCTGCTGTCCCTAAAAATGCCCTCACCTGCTTTTTGGTAAAACAGGCCATGCCTGAATGACTTCCACTTTGGCCAGTTCTGGCCTGATCTTACCACTCCCCACTGTATGTCCCAGGTAGGAGACCTATGCCATTCCCACCTGACATTTGCTGGGCTTAATGATCAACCCTACCCTCTGTAGTCTGCCCAGCATCTCCCTGACATGCTGAAGGTGCTCTTGCCAGGAATGGCTGTAGATAGCAATATCATTTAGGTAAGCGAGGGAAAAATCTCCTGCTCCTGCTAGGATATGATCTACCAGCCTCTGGAAAGTCGCTGGGGCATTTTTCATCCCAAAGGGCATCTTTGTGAACTCATACAAGTCAAAAGGATTCACAAAGGCTGACCACTCTCTAGCACTGGGAGTCAAGAGCACCTGCCAGTAACCCTTGGTAAGATCAATGGTAGTAAGATACTTAGCCCCACCCAGCTGCTCTAGGGCTTCATCTGCCTAGGCATGGGGTAAGCATCTGACTCTGTGTAAATATTTAATTTCCTGTAGTCCACACAGAACCTGGTGCTGCCATCCTTCTTTGGACCAGCACCACTGGGGAGCCCCATGCACTTCTGGCCTTCTAAATTACCCCTAGTTCCAACATTTCCTGTATCTTCTCCCTCAGAGTGTGTTTGACTCTCTCAGGCATCCTATAAGGGGCCTGCCTTATAGGTCTTCAGGGTCCTGTACCACCTGGTGCTGCACCAGGTGGGTGCACCCTGGTTTCCCAGTGAACAATTCCCCAAACTCATGTAACACTGCTCGGACTTCTCAAACCTGAGTAGGACATAGCTGCTGGGACATTGCTACCCCTTCCACTGAGGTGTCAGTCTGAGTCTCACTGAGGAGATCAGTCACTAGATCTCCCTCAGACTCCTCCTGCAATCCACTGCAAATACTAAGCACAAGGGCCTCCTTATCATGGTTAGGGTTCATCGTGTTAACATGATACAATTTGTGCTCCTGCCTCCTGCCTAGCAGTTCTATCATGTACTTAACATCACTGTCCTTCCTTATCACCTTGTAGGGTCCCTCCAAGCTGTCTGCAGCTTGTTGTGTCTGACAGGAATGAGAACCATCACCTGTTGCCCTACAGCATACTCTCTAACGTGAGGATTCCTGTCATACCAGACCTTTTTCTGCTGTTGGGCTTCTGCTAGGTTCCCCTAGGCCAAGCCCATGAGTTCCCTGAGCTTTGTCCTGAGGTTTAGGACATATGCCACAACAAACTCCCTGTGAGATTCACACTCACCCTCCCACTCATCTCAAATTAAATCTATAGGTCCCCTCATCCTATACCCATACAACAACTCAAAGGGTGAAATAATTGTGGATTCCTGGGACACCTCTCCTGTATACAAACAGCAGATGGGGGCAAATATTTGTCCCACTCTCTGTTAAACTGGTCTGGAAATGCCCATAGCATAGTCTTTAGTGTAGAGCTTAACTTCTCCACAAGATCATTTGTCTGGGGATAGTAGGGGGTGGTCTTTAGCTACTTCACCCCACAGTGCTTCCACAGACAAGCCAGCAGGTCTGACATGAAACTGGTACCTCTGTCGGTCAGTATTTCTCTTGAGAAACCTGCCCTGCTGCAAATCTCTAACAAAGCATTTGCCACCTTTTCTATCTCAATGGAGGACAGAGCCACCATTTGAGGGTATCTGGCAGCATAATCTGCTGCCACTAGGATATACTTCTTCCCTGTGGAACTTGGGGTACTCAGAGGCCCCACAATATACATAGCTACCCTCTAAAATGGCTCCTCAGTCACAGGCAAAGGCACCAAAGGAGCTTTGACCTTGTCTCCTGCCTTGCCTACTTTTTGGCACTGCTCACAGGTCCTGCAGAACCCTGTTACATCCCAGAGCCTCCCAGAGGCTGCCCTATCTCTGGAATAGACTTCCCATACATGTCAGAGTACCTCGCTGACCCTCTTCAAGCACAACCTTGATGAGTGGATGGGGAACCACAAATTTGTCCCAGGGGTTCCACCTGTGTCCCTAATTCACAGGGGTGACAGGTGCTGACTGAGTTTCTTTTTGGGAATAAAGTCTTGGCTAGACTTGTAAGGGCACCAGAGCCATTAGCCTAGTAACCTCCTACGATCCTATGATCCTATGGATATTATTGCTTGTTTTCACAATGCTGGAAGTGCTTTCTTTTCTAGTTCCAGATTAAATAACTTTGTCCACATTTGTATTGTTTGATCTTGGAATAATCTCCACACCTCTTTTTGTGGACCATCTGTCTAAGGGATCTACCCCATCCTTTGCCATATAAAAGCTTCTTTTTCTTCTTCCCTTGTAATCTTTCTCACTAGCCCTTACACTTCTTCTTCTGTCATTTTTTTCATATTTAACTGAGCTGAGTATTGTATTTCACTTTCCATATCTTCCATCTTTTCTCCAGACTTATATAAATCACTATAATATTCTGTCAAAACTTTTTGAATCTTCTCTCTTTGTGTTGTAATCCTACTTGTTTCTCTCTCCACTATATATGGCCCTCTAATGCTCTTGCAGACATAAGCACAATACTATTGCCCTAAGTGGCCCAGGGGAGTCTGTAAAGTAAATGTATTGTATAGCATTCTTCTTCAATATTATTCTCTTTTCTTCTGACACGTGCTTTCTTTTTCTTTTTCTTTCTTTCTTTCTTTCTTTCTTTCTATATTTCTGCTATCTGCTGTTTTCTTCTTATGTTATTGTACACTCTTACAGTCTTTATTCCCTTATCATCTTAATTTGAAAGCGTGTCTGTTCATTATTCCTTTTCCTTATTTGCTTCTCCAGCTGTTTTATTTTATTTGTTCTACAATTTCCTTCTTACAAATCTCCCTCCCCTCTGTCGAAACTTTTCATCTTTCTTATTTGCAAGCCAAGAATGTCCTTCATCTTTTGTATAATTTCTTTTCCTGCTTAAATGTTGGGAATCTCCAGCTCTTAATTTTCCTAACTTCTTTGCATGTACCTATTATAACTTTCAAAGAGTCATAATCTAAACAGATTATAGATTCTACCTGTATTTTTTCTACCTGATCACCATGCTCCCTTGTAATATACCCCCTGTTTATTATTGAACATGTTCTCTATCTGAGTGGAAGTTAAATTCCCATCCTCTACTTTCTTGTTTTTCACCTTCCACATGTCTAGTAGCCACAGATGTTTCGTCATGTTTCTCTGATGTTATCTTACATATTTGTTGCCCCCTGTTTCTTTCTGGTTATGTATTTGGTCCCTACAGCTACTAATATGCTTTCCTTTTTAAAGTGTGTTTTGTACTCTTAAAGTCTACTAATTACTTTTGCTGTTTCACAATGTACTCGTGTTTCCCTTCACTTGTAGTTTCAGTCTCCATTAACTTTTACAGTAAGTCATATCTTGGATACAACTTCATTCCCAGAACTTATTGCTATGCATCCCCTTCAGTCTATATTGTTGTTTCCTTGTGCCTTTTTCTGTTGCTTTTGTTAGCAATGTTGGATCTCTCCTTTAGTATCTGGTATTTCTTGAATAAATGGAACATCTTTCTCCTTTCTGTCTTCTTACAATTATCTCTACCATCTTGATCTTGTGAGTCTGCTTAATTCTGATTTTTTTTCTGGCTAGTACCCGTGAATGATGGGTGTTTTCTTCCACTCAGTTTTGCACTTTCTTTGGATCTTCCATTGGCCGAAATCCTCACCCCCCCCAGCTTTGATATCCTTGTACCTCACCATTTTTCTAAACTGGAAGAATGCTGCCCATTTTTTTTTTCATGTGGCAATTAAATGGTCTGGTGCATGAAAACTCATGATGACCCCTACATCTGTTTGCCCCCCCAGTTTCCATAATTAGGTGAGCATTTTGTTCTTTATCTTGGACGTTTCAAACTTCATTATTATTTGTCAGAATTTTTTTATCCAGGGCATTCTTTGTGCCTAATTGATCTTTACTTCTTCTGATGATTTGAGGTCTACTCCACAATAAGATTTTTTTTAACAGTTACTCGCACTGTCTCCCCTGACCCTACTGGCAGGCCACTCAGTCCTAGTTTTTTTCCTTCAACAAGCTCTGTTCTTCTGATCTCTTAATAGCTCTTTGACTATGTCTGACTTGTCCTCCAATCCTTTTGCCCATAGTCAAAGCTGCTCTGCATCTTGGATTGTTTCTTGGATTGCATCTGCATGGTTGTTCGCCATACTTTTAATTTCTTTGGTCCTGGTTTCTGTTTCTTCCATACATTTCTCTAGTGTATTGTTCATTTTCTTTATCTGTGTGAGCACATCTCCCAGCATTACTGCTTCATTACCATCTGTTTCTGTCCATGTTTTATCTCAACTGTGGGAGGCTGGAGATCATAATGCTGGGGATCAAGATTTTCATTTTTCTTCTGCTTTCAGGTGCCCCACTTCTCTCTTTAACTAATTTATTTCACCATCTACTTATAAACTTAGTCTTCATTTTATTGCTTTTTTATTTATTTATTTAAATTAGACTTAAGGTAAGGAGGCTGTCTGTAGTTATGGAGCCATACCAAAAGTCGAGAAGTATTTTCCATTATAGGAAATGCTATATGTTTACCAAGGAAGCAATTGTGTTCTTGTGGTGGCATGGAAGAGTGCAGTAATAAAACTGTAGTCTGTTACAAAATTGGAATTTTCGTGTTTTTTTTTGTAAGCCGGACTGAGTGGACATTTATCAAGGTTTCACTTTCAGTATAATATTGTAGGTAAGCTAAACCAACTTACCTCATACTGTATTTGTTACTCTCCATTACATACTCAGATGTACAAATACATGCATACATGTAAATCTACAGGAAATTGTTGTATATAACAGAATAACTTCCTTAAGGGCAATTTATCCCCCTGCCTTGTTAACTGTAGCATTGTATCATGAAAGTCTGGTGTCTATTATGTAATCAGTCCGAAGTATCTTACTATATTTAATTCAGTGCTGTTTGCAATGTTGATATCACATTTTTTGTTGTCACATAGATTTGTTCCGTGATTACATATCTGCACAGATTCTTAAATGCTTTTCCATCTCCAAAATTCCTTAAGTGATCTTTTTCTATTTTTGCTAAATTGGGTTTGTAATGCAAACAGAAAACCCTGGCCATTCTGTCATTTGTTGGCTTTACTGATTAGATTGTGGAATTATAAGATTTCATAAAAAACAACAACAAAGAAAAAAACATGGAGCTGATAGCCCAGCAGAGAGCAGGAGTGCCCTGTTAAGAGATTTCCCTTTTGTATAAGCTGAATTAATTACGTAGTAATGAAAAACACAGAATGTGACCTGATTTTTAAGTTACTGCAACAGCACTGTACTTTTGCACTAAGTTCACAAATTCATGCCAATGACCTGCAGCGGTGGGTGGAGTGGGGAAGGGGAATGACTGAGGGCTACAAAGCAAAGTGTACTGCAGTTCATGTAATGCAAATATTACAACATACACACACACACACACACACACACACACACACACACACACACACACACACACACACACACACACACACACACACGTGCAGGATATCTGCAAACACAGCAGAAATACTTGGTGTAAACTAATCCTGACTACAAGAATTCTGAACAAAATGGCAGGTTCATCTGACATATGCAGGTGAAACAGCAAGATGAGATGTTACATCTCACCCCTTCCCCCCAATAGCAAAATAGCACAACAGTGTGTTAAGAATCCAAGCAAACTTGAGCAATATAGCACTGCAAGCTTCACTGTTTTCCTAAGCACTATGCACACAAATAGAGCAGATATGTTTGCAATGATTCAATGTTTCAGATATGTACAGAGATTTTTTTTTCACATTCTAACAGGAAACTTTGCCAAGGATGAAGAACCTATTTAAGTGTATGGTTATTGGCAAAACTAGATAGAAGTGGTAGTGTGTGGAACAAATAAGAAAATGTGCACTTTTTTCATACTCCAGTGTTCTCACGGGGATATGCTAATTCTTTTTATTGGGAAACATGATAGCATAAGGAAGAAAAGTAACTTACACTGAATTATCCAGCTGTGTAAGCAGGAGAAAAGCAAAGCACTACTACTGATACCCATTTGTTAACCAGGTAGGCCCATTGGACTCACGGTCCCTTTCCAGGGGTGACCCAGGATCAATGTCTGGTCAAGTGAGCTGCTTAATGTCACACAGCAGGCAAAATAAGGCTGAAGGAATCAAACTTTATATGACAACAACTACAGCTCATATCCTTAACCCCCTGTATCAACTGCCAGACTAGTCATTAGAAAAGGAAGTAAATGTACAGATACACAAATGGATCTTTTTGATCAGTTTGGGGAGTTCATGGTACTTACTTGGAAGAACCTTCTACTTCCCACCGTACACAGTCTTTCCTCTGTGTTCGCTTTCTCTGCTAATACAATGCCCAGCTCTTTAACTGATGGGACATCCCTCAGCTTCCATTGTCTAGTTATCTTATTCTTACCCAGCAGCACAATTTAAGCTAATGACTGCTTATTACGACTTCATCGTCAATGTAAATCCCAGGAAAGTATAATGCAGTATTAAACTACTTTGCCCTCTGAGGAAAGTAATCTATTATGTCTTTAAGTCTCTCTTAAAATCAGTTTATGTACTACATCCCAAAATTTGTGAAACCATCTTACGTGTTCCACACTACCAGCACAGCTCTGATGCACCAGGGAATATTTTCTTCCATCTAACTGATGTATAAAATATCCATATAGGCACATCCATGCAAAAATATGAAAATATCTCACTTTAATGGAGGACCTCCACCATCAGCTATGCTTCTGTCATATATTCATATTACACTGACCTTCCAATAACCTGACCATGCCTTTCTAACCTTATGCATTATATCATACCATACTTCATTTTGTTGAAATCACCAGACTTGCAGAAGAAGGAATTTATATATCTGTAGTCCAAAATCTTTTCACGACTAATTAAACAGTTGAGTTACTATGCAAGATGAGTTTCTTACTCAGTGCAAGCTAAAGTCCTCTTAACAGGGGCTTCATAGCATTTATTTCTGATCCTCCTGCATTTCCCTATTTTTGATAGTATTTTCCAGCAGCGATATAGATTAGAAGAAATAATAACAATACATGGATAGTCACTGCATTTATCTGCCATGCTGATTGTTTAATGACTGTACAGCATAAGCCTTAACAAGGAAGCCAAAACATTATCAACAAGCTCCACATAATGTCTTGTACTTAACTCTATTAAGTCTCAAAATTCTTTTTATGTAAGTCATTTTTATTGAGTTATAAACAGTTCAATGGTAATTCAGAACAATGTTTTTCAAAATGGCAGTTGTTTCAGTATATTTATAAATATGTATTAAATATACCGTTTGTACTACACATTTGGTTTTAAAGTTCGGACAAACTGCTGTAAATATCTACATTGACAGTGGAACAAAAATTAAGGTTAAGGATGTTATAGTGTATCTCTAGGTATCAACTGACCAATTAATGACCTCCCGTGGATATATAAAATGACCATAAGAAATGCACACAGGCTACTTGGAAAGCTACAACAGGTCATAGAGTACCATATAAGCAATTGTACATTCTAGACTATACATAGTGCTCCATTTACAACTGCAGTTTCAGAAAGAAAGTAACGATTCACTTGGGTGCATGATAGTGGAGAAGAAACTTAGTTACAGTATAGTGACTCTTGCACAAAGAGTTATTGGCAGAGATGTGAGCCGTTACCTAAGGCAAATAATTGACTTGTACCTGTTGTCAAACTCTGACCTATACCACAACAGTACACCTGAAACACCTAAAAACACAAAGTAGAGTTGATAAAGGCCATTTAGCCCTGCATTGAAACAACCTGTATAGTACTTAGGTGTGGGGTTGGAGGGACTGACTATCTGAATTTCAAGACAAGTCTTTTTATCATGCACAAGAAAACAGCTCTTGCTTAACTTGTCATGTTGCCTAAAATGAGACTTACATGACATGCATGATTGGGTTTGCCCTCCTTATCCTCTCATGGTTCAAATGAATCCGTTTGAGTGGACATTTCAATGACCTTTCTCAGGAGGTTGAAAAAGGTGGTATAAGGGAACTCTCTTCAGGAGAGCAAATTAAGAACTGCAGCAGCCCTACATCTGTGTCTGTACATAGCAATTACTTTATAATTGGAGAACTGCAACAAATAAATGACCTGGTTACCAAAGCCAGAATCTTTCAAAAATGATAGCCATTCTCATATTACTGATGCAATAAATTAATTAAAGGAAGATGTGACTTTTACAACATCCCCATGCTAAAAAAGGCATTCTTTATTACTATATAATGCTGTCCTGGTATTGTAATTACTGTCTTTTTCACTCCACGTGATCTCTCATATGCATGTGTGGTTCTCCTCTCCTATATCACCACTGGAAACTGACATTTCCTAGTACTAACCTGGTTAGAAAATGAAGTAAATAAATGAATTATGCAAGAAATTGGGTTGTATTTTGACTTATTCTCTTCTCCCTTTGTATCCCTTTGCTGTCTTGCTTTGAGATGGGTGTTCACTTTCATAGAAGGATAAACCTCCTCAAGCAATTGCAGTCCCTCTCTGTTCATGCTGTCATCTTTGTACACTGTGTACCCACCCTCTTTGTTTACAGACCAAAGTTTTCTTTGCATAGTCTTTCTGTATCTTGAATATAGTTTTAAGAAATAACTGAGTGGACATTAAACTTTATATGACGGATATTATGGGAGAAAATGATCATAAGTCATTAAAGACAGTATTTTGGAGTGGAGTTAAAAATATAATAGGAATAAATGAAAGATAATTCTCTTGAAAATGCAGCCATATAATATTGCTACCATAATGCCAAATGACTGAGTTCACACATCTCTCTGAATCCATAACTTGTAGGTATGCCAACTCTATTCCAACAAAAAGCAGGCTTTAAAGAATTTCCCATTTATAAGTGTCCCTCAATACTAGCTCGTATTCTGCATGTAATGCATGCTACTTCCACTTTGAAGAACAATGAATCAGTCTGCAGGGGGTGGAGCCCCGTTGGTATTTACTGGAATCCCCCCAAAGTATAAATTATATAAATTTAAGAATTTAGGAGGGAACACACTAAGATCCCAACTCCTTAACACTAATCTGTTGCAAGATATCCAAGTCATTTTCCATCATCATTTTGTTGATGATGGTACATACCGTATATCTCACAATGCACTAAAAGTGATAGTTTGACATCTATATACCCACTACTTGTTTGCTATACTGCACTGGATTAGCAGTCACACTGTACATTAAAGCTAATTGGAAGTTACCTCAAAAGTAGCAATCACATAAGCAAGGTTGCCACAGCTAGTACTGGGCCTCTCTGAAAGTGCAAACACTACTTTATTGTACTTTGCATACAAGTTCAAACATTTAGCAAGTAAAGCAACACGGAGTGCCTGAGGCAATGGTTTTTGTATTAAATATTAAAGGAAACAAGTCGGTTTGATAGAGATGAAAGAGGAGAGAAGGACTAGAATAACTGGATTAAAATAAACACATTGCTCAGTGACCCTGTAACGTGGAGTGAGAAAGCTCTTACTGCACCCCAGACAAGCCATGCTTGATTAGCGACATAGGTGCTGGTGGGTTTCCTAGAGGAGGATGGGTTTGTCTGTTCATCCACAAGGCAACAAGGCTCACTGCATTGAAGCAGTGTTACAAGCTTGCCAGACTCCATGCTGCATAAGTGGTGTGTGTCTAAGTCGGGAGGTTGCACATGTCAGAAAGTGCATATGCACCTTCCAAAGGCAGAGATTGCGGACCTCACAAAGCAGCTGTGGGGTCACAGGCATTAGGACACACTCCCCTGAAGTAGTATGATACTCCACCAGTGTCCTTTTTCTCTTCACCAGCCCTGTTTGTAGGTTGTGTTGCACTTGGGATAAACTAAGGCAGGTCCAGTATAACACATGAATGAAGAGTAGAACTGACATTCAGACACAGGTGGAAGAAAAAAAAGATTTAAAAAATTATTCAGTTGTTAAAAAATGGTACCCAGATATTCTTTTTTTTTTAACTACTGTGCTTAATAATAGGAGCAACATTCCAGAGATGCTAAGGACAGTAACATAATTATGAATAAATAAATAAAGTATCATTATTATAGACTAATATAAGGAAACTCAGTTGTACCCAAATCTGTAAAGGATCTATCTATTGTAACTGCAGCAATATCAGTGCATATTATGGAGATGGAAGGGAAACTGAAGTTTCAAAGTTTCATATTCACTTCTATTTCAGGCAATATTTGTACAAGCTATTAGCAGTGGCTCTCATTATTATTCACTTTGTTTTGTTTTTTTTGCTTCTTTTCTCATCTCTGAGCTGCTAGCTTTTATGGACAGTGCATTGGTGCAGCGGTTAACATTGTTGCCTCACAACAAGAGTTTATCTGGTTCAATTGTTGGCTGGGGTGCCTTGTGTGTGGAGTCTGCATGTCCTCCCTGCATTCATGTGGGTTTTCTCCGAGGTTTCCTCCCACGGTACAAAGACATGCATCTGCAGCACTTCTCCCCAGGCCTCCCCTGAAAATGTTCTCATTCCTAGTCAGACTTTCCCAGTAAACAAATGTTAAATAAATACAATAAATAAATGCTGGGAGGCAAGGAGTAGTTTTAATAGAAAATTCACAGAGGTTGCTCTGCAATTTTATACCTGCTGAGAACAGTTTTAAAAATGGAAGCTTGATATCAGGTGAGCAGATTGGGAATATGTAGTCTTCCCCTGTCCATAGAAGAATGATGGAGGTAAACATTTTCTCTAAGTTTACCAGGGGCTCAAAGGAATGACAGGATTACCTATCTGATTTCTGTACTAGTATAAGAGGGTAGCTCAAAGGACCAGCTTGAGTAATAAAAAGAATTGCAGGATATCATATAATTTTAACAAGATCCATTCATAGCTCATGGGAAGAATCCACTCAGCACAGGTTGTTTGCTCCAAAGTTGATACAGATTGGATGACATCTTTGTTGAGGTCTGTAGTTACTGAGGGGGTGGGGAACAAGAAGTAAACCTTAATATTTTAACACAAGGTAAGTCTCACCAAAATTGTAAAGGCTCCACAAAAATATCAGGAGGCTCAATCTAAACCTACTTCTGATAATTGAAGACTTAGATTCATGTTGTACCTAGATGTGTAACTCCAGAGTTGTAGGATATTCACAGGAAAAGATGGCCACACCTGAGTTATGAAAAAGAAAGAAGAGATGAGTAAATAAGGTTAGTTGTCACAGGAAGCAATTCTGAGAGTTAATAGTGAAAGGGACCCTAAGCCTTAACAGTTGGTCAATAACCATTGTCGCCACAGTCAACAAAACAGAAGAGGAAGCAGTGCCAGCAGACATCTGTCAGATGCCACAGGAAGTAACTAAAAGAGGACAAGCAAGGGTGCCTGCAATATTCCAGTTATGCTGTGACAAAGGAGGTACTGCCAGTCCAGCTATCTTGAATTTTGTAAATAATTATGTGTCATTTGTGAATATCAACATAATTCATACAATATACTTGTGTTACAAATATATTAGAACTGTATGTCAGGTGTATATCAAACTAGGTTTGTGCACACGTGTGTTGAAAAGATATTTTATAAATTACTGAGCTTAAAAATGGATCCATAATGTGCCCTGCTGGCAGAGAACAGAAATGTACATACATTATTGTAACTGTTTAAATGTATATATTTTAACAGTGAAAACTGGAATATAGGAGTTTAACATCGGAAAAAAATAGCTGAAATTAAATTACTTTACAGCCACACAATACAATATATTATCTTTCAGTTTCAGTGCAGCAAGAGACACAATGTCTAAAACTAGGGACTTTTCTGTATTGTCTTGGAAGTGTTTTATTGTTTTTATGACTTCCAACAGCTGCACAGATCTGAGGAAAAGCCCTTGTCTTTGTATTTTCACAGGTGGATGCTAAATACTGCTAGCCTTCAGCAGTGGGGGGTTTACCTGGGATAGAGTCAGATGACAAGAAATGATGTAATTCTGCAAGCTATCCCCACAATAATATTTGAGATATTAATTTAAGAATTTTCTGAGAGAGACTCTGCATTCTATATTCTGTCTTGGACCTGACAAGATCTATTCACCACACATCTGCCTTGCTGCTCTTAAGTAAGTTTCTAGGTTATAGTAATTGTCTTAAATATAGTCAGGTATATAGCAAACCTTAATTTAGATGTTTTCTTTATTCATTTGAGACTGTCCTGCAATGTTGTTCTAAATATTTCCTATGATTTTGAACTCTGATATCACTGTAAATATATAGTGAGTATGTTCTTGTTCTTTTATTATTTATTATTAAATATATTTAAACCTTTCATTGTAGCTGATCTGTCTAGGAATATTTAAATTCTGAGAGTATTTGCATATTTATTTGGTGACACTGTGTAGGCCACTCCTAATAGTCTTGCTCTTGGTCAAACTACCATTTGTATTAACAGTAACATTACACAGTAAGATTTGACACCCTATGTTAAGGGCCTTAAAGTAGCTGAGGGGAAACTATCTTATAGTCTGGGAAGAAGGTGGCACAGCTAGTAAACCTGTGCCAGCCTTTCCCAGATGTGTATATGTGTGTGTGTGTGTGTGTGTGTGTGTGTGTGTGTGTGTGTGTGTGTGTGTGTGTGTGTGTGTATAAATTAAACCTCAAAGACTGTGTGTGTCAGCTACTTGGGCAGAGACATGAAGCACTGGTTGGACAGAGACGGTGCTGGAGGTTTTGGCTTGGTCACTCAGATGAGATCTCAACTGCATAGCTGTGGCAGTGGGGAGTCTTATTGTGGATCTGGAGAAAGAGGGAGAACAAGCCCTGGACTGACTGTGGTCTCTGTGTGCTCTTAAGGAAAATTGCACTTTACTGTGTGTACTTGTCATCCTTCCAATGTATGTCCCCCACTGGTACCAGTGGTGATGATTGAGGCTCCTTGATTACTGGGCCAGTGGTGGGGCATCACATATGCCTTCCAGCAATTTAAATATGGTTATAGACCTAAACAGGTAGGGACACCTAATTCGATCAGAAGCCTTTTTCTGGCATTTAGTGTTACTAGAGCTTAAGGCCTCTGCCCTGCTGCTGCCAAAAGCAATTCTACTGTGTCAAATCCACCTGATCAGGGTAAAAATAGTGCGAGTAACTGGTATCAGCGTAGTCAACCATATCATGATAAAATGCTTAGAATCAGCATTTGAAAGTGATATAGGTGATAGCTATCTAGAGATCCTAGGGCCATCTCCAGCTTGAGTATAGGGGCTATACACACCTGCTGCCAAGAAAAATGAATGTTACCACACACTCTAGGGCAAAGTCACATGGTTTCCATAAAAAGACCTAAGGCAGATGGAAATAATGTTTGTACACTTTGTTGATATATCATCTTAACCACTCCTTTCCTATGTTTTAGCTTCTTAATACTGGTGATTAACTCTTTATTTGTGATGGGGAGAGTTAAAGATTATTTGGCTTTATCTGATAAGACAGAGAGAAAATGCAGTGTTTTCACTAAATATGAGTCATCCATAAAGAGATTGTGGATCATATCTGCTTCATAAACAGTTTAAAATGAGTGTAAAAATATTCTTAATGGTTGATTAAGGAAAATACTTGTTTGCAAAGGATGGGCATTAATCTTAAGGATCTTGCTTTACATTTATGCTTACATGTCATATGGTTCTATACTTGTAGTGTCACTTGACAATACTATAAATGAAGATGGCCTGTTTAAGTTCTAGCTTGTTGTTGATATGGATCATGTTTTAATATATATAAGTTGTGTACCCAAGGCAGATGTGAAAAAGAGGATAGGTTCAACTGGATAGTGTAATATCAGACTTGCATGGATAAGAGAGCTACATTTCAGGAGCATCAATTGCCACTAGCCCATGTGTATATCCTTACAAGAAGTACTCAAAAATATCCCACAAAATAAGGGGTGAATAGGTCTTTAAGTCACAGATATCTGGTGTAGTAGGTCTGGATCTGTTAGAATTTGGGTGAGGTGGATCAGAAAATGTACACTGAACACTTAAGGCAATCTGATCTAAGTAAAAGAAGGAAAAACTATAAAAGTGGCTAGGTACTCTAAGATCTTGTGAGACAATAACCTAATAATCCTGCAGAATGTCCTATGTTGATAAGCAAAATGGGTAAACACTCCTTGGCCAAAAATGGCACAAAACCTAATATTGGTCAAGTTAGACTATGCGTTTATAGCTTCAGATGCTTAAACAAGGCTAGTAGTCCAGGGGGTTTCTTGACAATGGCACCAGCAGGAAAAGAAATAGAGTTAACATCCCCCTTCAGGAGTAAATCTCCTTTTATTCTTTCCAGTAAATACTGGAATGAAATTATATGTCCCTAACCTCCATACCCAGGTGAAGGTAAATACAGGAAAATATGACTATCCCTTAGTCAAATCTTAGAACAACCCTCTGCAAAGACCCTATTATCTGAGTCAAACATATATATATATATATATATATATATATATATATATTATATATAGATATATATATATATATGTATATATGAAACCTGATGGAATTATAACCCCATGAGCAGCACTATGGTATTACCTGAGATGTGAGATAAAAAAAAACGTGTGTGTATATGTAACCTAAATGGAATAGTGAAAGATGGCGTACCAAAGGCAAATAGTTCTCCTGAAGGGCTAGGATATATAGATCTTCATACTTGATCCATCCAGGTAAATAGTCTGGCTCTTTTTACGGGAGAATGAATCCCATTAATATTAGCAGATAAAAGTCTCATTCAGCATTCCAGTAAAATCCGCAGATAAATCCCATATTACAGAGACAGTTGTAGTAACTAAGTCAGCAGAGTCAATCTTTAGTATTTGTGTTGCAACCCCCCCCCCCACACACACACACACACACACACACACACACTATTTAAGGCTGGGCTTCCCAAAATCCTGAGTACAAAATATACAAATATAAGCAAACATTCTGTAGTTGACCATGGTATAATGTAACATCTATGCTTGGCAAAGTGTTTTCTATGTGAAAGCTTATATTATTAAGATTTAATAAACCTTTATATCTAGATTCCAGACTGGCTTGCCTTTTTATGTTATTACATTAATAATCCAAAAAGAAGTTGCTGTCCTCCATTCATCTATCACAAAGGCTATTTGGGGTCTGACAGGTCCTGTTTCTGGATGGCCAGTAAGCAGCTTGAAATATTATCTGGTCACACAGAAGCAGTGTTCTTGGCCTTGAATAGTGCCTTGAGGACTTGCTCATGGAAGACTTGGGGGGGGGGGAGTTGTAGATGCTGGTATGAGATCTGGGAAGATAGGAAGGAAGAAGGGTGAAGTTTGAGCTAAATTCTTCTGGTAGTAGATTGGCTATGTACTCTAGGTCTGAGTATGTGATATCATTTACTATTAGCTCTGCACAGTGCTGGGCATTGTTTCTAAGGTTTCTAACATAGTTAAACAAGGCTTTGTGGTTAGCCTTTTGTTGGATGACAATTATTACTGGTTGATTTAATCAGGGTCTGGTGTTCACTGTTAAGTTTATTAAGAGCTTTTTTTTGCATTTTGGGAATTACATTTATTTTTACATGCAATAAGTGTTTTTTCTATTTTATTACAGAGCTAGATTATATCTGAGTTCCACCACAATAGTTGTTTTTGAATTTGGCACTGTATTTACTTTGGAGGGGAACAGATGCATCATGCAGCTATTCACATCTTTGTAGCTATTCACATATGTTTCCAATTCAATGACTACAATTATATGCAGATGTGAATAGCTACAATTATATGCAGCTATTCACATCTGCATATAATTGTAGTCATTGAATTGGAAGCAGATGTTGAATTTGAAGCAGATGTTGAATTTTGCCAAGTTATCCTAAGTTTCAGTAAAGTAGCATTGACAGTGGAGTCACACAACAGCAGCAGTCACACAGCACTTGCAGCTAAATAACAAATCCTATTTCCTAGCTCCTCCCACTAGTTATCCAGACATAATTCATTTTTAATCAGAGAATAGAAATGGAATTTTTTCTTACTGACCCTAAACAAGAACTTTTAAAACTCCAGGAAAAAAAACTTTAAGGTAAAAAATTTAAATAAAACAAACTGAATTATAATAAGAGCAAAAGTCAAAAATAATGGAAGCATCTAAACCTTAAATGGAGAAATCCATTACAAAATCCAACGCATTCACTAACCAGCAGTAATTTCACAGCACTTGCAGCTAAATAAGGCATCATCTACAATATGTGTGCGGGCCACTAGGGTACATTTCACAACTTCCACATATGGCACACGTGAACTTTATCAATAGTGTGCAAGGGGTGACTTCCCACAAGGCCATCTTGGTGATGATGCTGAATGTGCCTCAGAAACCTGGCTCATAACACCCATCAGAAATTCACACACACAAGCTTAGCAGGGATACAACCATGCAGTATTGAAATCCGGAAACCTTATAGACTGTGTGTCTGGGCTACTGAAGTCATGCTTTTGCAACCTAGATACATTTGCTGGTGTCCTACAGTATGACCCAGCCATGGGTGCCAAAACACTAACAGTGTGTGCTATTATAGTTGGGAAGTAGTTACAGCAGAGTGGCATCTTGCTGGGCCAGCAGTTTCTAGCACCACAGGCAGCAGTAGCTGAGACAGATGAGAAGTCAGAAGAGGAGCCAGCAGCAGGGGGTTGACCATGCCAGACAGAGGTAGGCAGACTCTGTCATGGCACTAGAAAAAAATGGGAACAGATTGGACATCACTTTAAAACATAACTATACAAGAGTTAAGCAGATACACTATGGTAAAATTGATGCATGCAACAATACCAGACTATGCTTACCCATGCACAGAGTGGCCACCCTACACATCAGACATAGGCAACCCAAATAATTTTGCAAAGGGCAAGGCACAGTTATCACTATTTGCAAAGGTGGATGAGGAAGTACAGGGTTGCGTGTCTGTTGCAGGGAAATGTATGAGTGCAGAGGTCTGCCAAAAAAGGGCTTTTATGAAAGGCAGGTCACTGGAAGTGTGTGATGTGCTTAGAAATGTGGTGGCATCTATGTGTGTGTGTTTTATCTGTTGGGACACAGCGTAAGCACTGATGCAGCACTGTATCTCTAGGGTCCTGGGCATGAATAACAGAAGTTTCAGCTTCCCATTCACACTTCTGGCCATAAGAGCTGGCTAGCTCGCTTTGCCAGGAGTAGCACTGGCTATGACCTTGGCTAAATGCTGATGTGCTACATGACCTTGACTGAAGTTTATGGAAAGATGTGCCGGCATGATAATGATCACAAACACGAGTCATCCTCTCCTGGGTGTAAACACCTCCACAATCAATGTTGCAGTGGAAATGCTAGTAGTGTGGGAGCTGGATCTTGCACGTCCACAACCACATTAGCAAACATCTGTGAATGTAGTAGATGCCCAGCCTTAAGGATGGCCCCTTGCCTGTTCCACATAACCCAGTGAAGACACTGTATACTCCAATATGTGATTCACTCTATCCAACGAGTCACATAAACTGAACATGCATTTTTGTAAGTTAGCATGAACAGCCTGGATCACCATCACTTTCTCTGTCAAAACTGTGGTGAGACTAGACTCTGCCTCCACAATGCCTCTGCACATATGTTGAGTTGCAGCCACTGACACACCAACCTCAGGGGTCAGGTGGCAACCATATCTGTGATAAGCACTACTACGGATCCCCTTTATGGACATCCCTTTGCACAAGTGTTAGGGGCAGATTTAGATATTTGTCTACTGGAGGCTAGCACACATCTGTGATTGATAGAGTCCCTATCAGTCTCTCTTTTCCTTTTCTCAAATGATTGTGTATCCTGGATATTTGCAGACAGAGTGGCTGTGTCCATGGTTTGTATACAGGATAAAGTGGTCACAGTCCTTGTGTCAAGCACACACCCTGCACTCACTGCCTGTGCTAACACATCCCTGTTATCATTATCAGAGGCTACAGATCCTCCAATATCAGATAGCGTCAGTTTCACAGTGCTAGTGCTGGATAAAGAACCACATGTGACTATACCAAAGCAAAAAATGTCCAGTGTAAGTATCAGTGGCGGTTGGTGACTTCATATCTAAGGGGGGGGGGGCTGTAGGCGACAGCTGAATGGGTGGGGTCAATGGGAAGGGGTGTGACCAACTAGAAAGGTGAGGAACTATGCTCAAAACCACAAAAACTGTAATTTTAATTAAATATGTTGCCCTGGATGCTAAACTGTCATTATAAGAGTCCAGTCAAGACAAAATGAAGTGTAGAAGAAAAAAATATTTCAATGCATTGGCTGCATGACAGCTTACTTAATATCTAGATGGAAACAAAAAGTTGTGAAGCATGAAAAAATAAATTACTTTTTAAATACATTACTGGAATGCAAGTCAAAATCAAGTATAAGAAAAACAAGCAGCCCTCAACTCAAATCACTTCTCCTTGCACTTGTTGTTGTGTCTTTCGGCTTTTCCCGGTTAGGGGTCACCACAGCGGAACTCCAGTCCACTAATGATTGGCAGTAGATTTTTACATGCCAAGTTGCCAGCTCTGATGCACAACCTTCAATGAAGGTATGCCCATTTACGCATGTCTCCACACAGAAGACGCTTTAGCTGAGAATCGAACAGGACAACGTCTTACTGTGAGGCGACAACGCTACCACAGCACCACTTAATTATAATTTATATTCAGCTTTATTAAAGTACCAAGTAACATGCTGAAAGTAGCAATCTCTGTGATACCCCCACTTGTAAAAATGTTTCTTATCCAAAAAAGACCTGCTGCCTGACAACAACTATTTATTTGTTTCATGAGGAAAACATGATCAAAGTAAAAAATGAAAAGCAAACAAGAAACAAGCTCAAGATACATTGCTTAAAGGATTATTGCACAGGTTATGGACCACACATGATAGATTGGCATTCTGTTTAGTTTACAGGTAAAGCCTGCAAAGATGACTGCAAGTCTCCAACAAATGTAATGAGCTTCTTAAAATAATGCAATCCTGTCCTTCATTACAAATACTGTCATATGCATTTCAATACCCAAGGCTTATACGTTATCTAGTTATGTAAGTATTCCCTGCATGGAAACAACAGAAAGGCTTTCAATGTTGGCAATTTTTTTACAGTATGCTTATTAAAGCTTACTTGCATCTTACAATCTCAGACAAGCTTACCTGATGGTCATTAAAGCATTGCTACTTAAACACAGAGCAACAGGCACTTTCTGAATAATAATAAGCATAAATCCACAGTATAAAAATATGACAGAAACCAGAGTAGTCTACAAAATCAAAGACAGATGAAAATCCACTGTAGTACTTGTGTCTACCTTGGATGGGGGGGGGGGTACTCTGCACATTTACACTGCATAACCTTTCCTTGCCTTGCTTGGATACATCCAGAGTCACTACATGGGGGTTTGGGGTGCAACAAGTATGTCACAATTTGAAATATCTCTGGCTGACTGTGATGGCCCTGACACATTTGTCATACCTCTTAACCTCAGAGCAAGACATCTGGACAAAGCCATACATAGAAGTGGGACAAAGGCCCAAAAATAAGGAGAATTTTTTAATATTACTCTTATAAACTTAGAAAGATAATAGAATAGTAGGTCTTGCATTAGTACGGATTTTCTGAAGGGTATGAAATCTGAAACTCAAATGTCTGTCATTATTTTCTAACTTCAGTCTTTAATGATTTTCCACTCATTGCCAAAAAACACAATTTATGAAAAATGGACCAAAAATGTGATGCAAAAATATAAAATAGCCACACAATACAGCTGGGAACCTGTCAAAGAAAGGACACTTTTTTAATATTAGTACTGCTAACTTAAGAAGCTGACAAAATAAAAGAATCTACATGCATTTCTGAAATAAAAGTAATCTATAGGTTCATAGGTAGGTACTAGGCTATCTGCCTGAAGGCATTTATAAGTCTAGCCAGAATGTGTTGGCTTTCGCCGACCCCTTAGATTAGTTCCCTGTGCCTCTGGTTAGCAGAGCCATTGAAGTGATCCTCAGGATAAACTTTCTGTTTCCCATCCAGTCGTCAAGGTTTCTCTTGAAGAGTGTTAGCGAGGAGCTCTGCCTAATGTAGATTGGAATCTTGTTACAAAGCATGGGAAGTCTCTGGGACAGGAATCTATCCCTTCAGCACGTCCTATTTATTGTTGTGGTGAGGTTTAGATCCCTAGAGCATGTGGCTTGAGGGGATATGGTTTTCTTTAGGTGGAGCATGCCCATCAATTCTGGGTTGGACATGGCCTTGTGTGTCAGGCAGAGATCACCTCTGAGTAGGCAGCATGCAACCGAGTGCAGCTGGAGTTTCTTCAGTCAAGCTACATAGGGCATCTGTTTGAGGCCAGTGATCCTCTTGGTGAGGTACTTCTGTGGTCTTTCCAGCTGTTGCAGGTGTCTTGTAAGGTACATCCCAAATGGGGCATTGTACTCTATGATGGGTCTGATGAGTGATGAGTAGAGGGGCACAATGACCTCTTTTTATCTAGATGCAAACCCTTTTGTGATTAGGTGGGCCACAGAGAAGGATTTTGTAACCACTTTGGCAATGTGATTATCAAAGGAGAGATTACTATCTACTTGGGTCCCCAGATCCCTTATTACGTCATCTGTATTTAGGGGACTACCACCTATGTTGTAGTTTGTGGGTACTTTGTTTTTTCCAAAGGGGATGACTATGCACTTTTTGGCATTTAGCTTGAGGCCATGGTTTTGACACCAGATATCTGTCTCAGTGAGACCCTTTTGGAAATGTCTTTGTTAGCCAGAGAGTCAATTATAGTCCCTAGTTTGCAGTCGTCTGTGAACTTAGTCAGCCATAGTCCTCCTATGCTTGCCTGTACCTCTGAGAAGTATATGCCGAACAGGAGGGGTCCTAGGACTGAGCCCTGGGGAACGCCACTTGTAACCGGTTTAGAGTCAGACCTAGCTCCCGCAACTCTTACCATATTATTTATTAATTGTAAACCCCCCATGTTTTCTTCCAAAATTGCCATTTTGTAGAGGGATTGTTAGTGGAAGAGCAACATTTTGAGCCAGAATCGGGGACAGTTGAGAGGTTTGGATATGCCTAATTTTATAAAGCAATTTATTTGCAAGTACCTCTCAACCTGTTAATGCAGGAAAACTGGACAAGGTCAAATATATTGGGGGAACATATAAACAGTACTAAAAATTGCTCTTGTATAAACTGAGACAGTTGATAGACTATAACAAGTCTTGCTTTAGCATGCATTTTTCTGAAGGTTATGAAGTCTGTCATTATTTAGTGACTTAATTCCTAAATGATTTGCCAGAAAACCACAAATTTTATAAGGAACAAACCAAAAACAAGAAGTAAAAATCTATTCATTCTGTGAAAATCTGGACAGTTGAGAGGTATAGTTCAGCCGGAGCTGTCTGAGTTTGCCACCCTTCCCCCTCACAAAATCATGGTCAAATGGAGCCTCCCCCTGCAGCCATTCCAATGAACCACTATTTGGCTATTTCACCCCATTTACCATAAACACTAATGTGCATACTGCTTTAATTCTACGATGATTTGGACTTCATTTGAAAGTTTTATTTTGCATTTTACAGCACAAACATTAAGACATCTGCTAAACAAAGCAAGAAGTCTCACAATGAAAACAGACTTAGCATTACAACTTCTCTGCCCTTGAAACTCACATTCACTGAAACAGTGTTGAAACCTACAGTCAAAGAAAATACATTTTGCCATTGGCAGATAAAGATTAACTTTGGGCTGTTTTCAAATCATAGGCCCCTTGCACACGAAACATACACATGCTCTTTGATACATCTTCCTGATTGTATTGAATTATATTCCTTGTACAATACAGTACAGTTGTTAGAGAGCATTTTAAATTTATTGCTTTTTAACATTTTCCAGTAAACAATGAAACAAAATGCATGCACCAATAATGACAAAACTGCCCAATTCAGAACATTTTCCAGAAAACAATGAAACAGAATGCATGCACCGATAATGACAAAACTGCCCAATTTAGAACATTTCCATCATAAAAGTCTACTCAAACTTCTACAGTCCACCAGTATCAGTAAATATGCACAATCTCTGAAGAAGTAAAAGTCATCTAAATAATTCCACATTAAAGAAATCTGTAACTAATGAAGAAGTTGCTGCTAGCAAACAACTTTATATTTCATTGTTTCATCTACAAATAAAGTGCATGTTGCCCTTGAGGAATAAATTGCCTATGTTGCATTAAAAAAATGATAAGCTAGTAATATTGCAATAGAGATTGGATGGAAAACTGATAACAGGTTCATAGTTACTAGGTATCTTCGCCAAAAAGGATTGCAGCATCCACCCCCTTTACAACACAGTATAGTATCAGCAATGTATCTACCTACTGCGGGAGTAGAACCCACACCTTTCTGCATCAAAAGCAAGTACACTACCTGCAAGCTGACCCAGCATAAGCAGCTCTAAACTTTTGTTCCCCTGCAACTCTCAGCTTCTTGTAAAATCTACTTGACATTCAGCTGTATCTCTGAACTTTGCAGCACAAGAAATCTGGAAAAAGCCAACATTTATTGGGGGGGGGGGGACAAAAGCCCAAAACCCAGGGACACATTTTAAACATTGCTTGTATAATGTTGTAAAGTTGTTAGAATAAAATGCTGCTACCACCATACATTTCATTGCCAAGTATTGAACCCAGGACCCTGTACAAAACAGTCCGAGCAACATACCACTATGTCAAATCATCTGTTTTGTGAAAGAGAGGGACTGAAACTTAAATGGCTACCATTTAATGAATTCAGTTCTCACCATAGCTGTCAACCTCTTAGCACAAAACACCTGAACAAAGCCAATAATGGGGGAATGCAGCCCCCCAAACATATTCAGTGAATTCAGTTCTCACCATAGCTCTCAACCTTTTAGCAAAAAGCACATAGACAAAGCCAGTAATGGGAGAATATAGCCCCCAAACATATTCAGTGAATTCAGTTCTCACCATAGCTCCCAATCATAGCACAAAACACCTGGACAAAGCCAATAATGGGGGAATACAGTCCCAAAAATAGGGACAAATTTCAAATACCCATGTTATAAACTTAGAAAATTGCGAGAATAAAAGATTTTGTGTTACCATGTACTTTCTGAAGAATATGAAGTCTGAAATTCAAATGCCTGTTATTTTTATTTATTTAACATGTGTTAACAGGGAAAGTCTGACTTGGAACAAAAAACAATTTTCAGCAGAGGCCCAGGGAGAAACACTCCAGACATATGTCTTTATAAGATGAGAGAACATGCAGACTCCACACAGAGGGCACCCCAGCCAAGAGTCAAACCAGAGAACCTGCAGTTATCAGGCAACAATGCTACCAGTGCACCACTGCACTACTGAATGTGCAATGTAACAAAAATACAGAAACCACAGATTTTATGAGGAACAGAACAGAACAGAACAAATATGATTCAAAAATCTGTGCATTTTTTTTACAAATGGTGGTGGGTAGGGAATTCAGGCTTTTGCCACCTGCAACCAAGGTACAGGGTTCATGCCTGAGGTATTCTCTACCCACCACCATGTGTTCTCTCTAGCCATACGGTTACCACCTGTCCCACTTTCTGAGGGACAGTCCCTCTTTGGGCAGTTGTGTCCTGCAAAAAAATTGTAAAAATGGCAGATGTCCTGAGATTGTAGGACAAAATTATTTCCTATATTTTATGTAATAGTTGCATAAAACAGTTATTCTGTATCTGAAACACCTAAATGTTATAAGAAACAGAATAAGCAACTAAAATTATACAAGAATAAGCTTTGATTTAGGCAAAAAAGTGAGGTTCTGTCCTTTGTACTGGCTGTGGGTATGTTTCGGCCTGCAAAATCTGACATTTGTACCAAAAATGTCCCACTTTGGGCATTTGTAAAGGTGGCAACCCTATCTAGCCACCAGTATACAACAACTGGGGCATTACACACACACCATTGCTTGTAATACACTTAAACATGGATCCAGGGACTTCTGTTGCTGTATAGCTCCATATATTCACTTGCTAAGCTCCTGTGAGATGTCACTGATCCCATGGTAAAGTCCTTTCTTTCTGCAAGAGCAGGCCAGCTTGCGGACATTGCAGTCCGATCCCTTTCCAGTCTATGCAGTTGTAAGTAACTGCATATACTTCTGGGATGCTCTTGACTGCTGTGTTTCTAATCTGGACTTCTGGTGAATCAGTCCGAAGCTCTGCGCATGCCCTAGACTAGTTCAGCAGCAGTATGGATGTTGGAAATGCCACGAGTGTGCATGCGCGAAGGTCTGTGATTTTTGTCCTTCTTTTGTTTAGCTTCTTTCTTTTACGCTGGGGTCTTTTTTCTTTCTTTTACAGCTGGCAGGGGTTGGGGCTGCAGTCCTGCAGTCCAATAGCAAGGGCCGGTATTACCTAACACCACAAGCAAATAACTATAAACGTGTTAAAAATGAAAACCTTTGGCCATGCTTTGTGCAGATGTGTGTGGCAATTGTATTCCTAATCATTCTGTATACCATAAGTAAGACAAATTTAATGAGCATTACACTGACTATGTGTTAAGGAGGAGTGACAGCTTTTGATACTATGAATTTGGACTACATAACTGAGGTATCTGCAGCTGAAACTCTGAGGTCTTTTCAGTTCTGCCCCAACATCCAGCACTGTACTGTGGGATTCTGTGGAGGTGGTACTACCTTTCATTTACACCAGGAATGCCTCATTCTCCATAAGAGGCAGGTCAGTTGACTGCTCAGTGGGTGCCAACATGAATCATATCTATGGCTCTGCAATGGACTATGTAATAGGTGTGGTCCTGATGAACCACCTTGTTTACACTGTAGACCATGTCAGCACAGGCATAGTCATGGAAAGGCTGTGTGATGGAACAGACAGCTAATAGCCGTCTGTCATCGATATGGAGGGCCTATAATACCACCTTATTTTTAACACCTGTAAATTTGGCTTGTAGGTGGATGTGATGCAGCCTTTTCTAGGGGCCCTTGTTTTTAGTCATTGCTCCGCTGATATGAATAGAAGGGGAATTATTAGTCATGTTCTTGCATGACTCTGAAAAATCCATGCAGTAATACTAACCTATTAGGCCATATATTATGCAGAGCTTGTGCCTAACAGTTAGACATGAATTGTCAGGCATGGTATGTATACTGAGCACAGATTCCAAACAAAACAATTACAGAAGTGCAACTGAACAAGATCCAATGACCGTTACAATACCATTGTTACTACTGTTGTAGCTAATGACATATGTACAAGGCACACAACAGTAAATTAGTAATGAATATTACTAGGAATATGAACTTGGTGGGATGTCTCCCATCTACCTTACCAACCTTGCAGTCTGCTATTTGAAGTGTACCCCTTGAGGCAATTTTGGCCAGCATATCTTAAAATTACTGATAAACTGACATCCCTTACGTATATTAGGGTAGAGGAACAGTCAAAATCGACGTTCTACAACTGAATGAGTTGTGTAAGAAAAAGCACCAACCTTATGTAAGCAGATATGTGACTCAGAAGAAAAGGTTTAACCCAAAGCAGGTCACAAGATTCAAACACCTTTCACAGTTGTTTTCTTCCATAGTGCAGTGATGCTCTAGGCTTCTTATTGAGCTTATATCATGTAGATTCACCCATTGGACATGATGACTAAGATAATTATGACTCAAAACATTATTCTTTTTTAATCTCTCCATTTGTGTGACAAGTATAGCTGGTAAGCATTTGTGGTGATTTCCACATGATGCCATGCATATAAGTACCTGTGTGCAGCTCTTTGTAGATGTGGGAATTGTCATCCTATATTTCACCGTCTTCAGATGGAGTCACTGTAGAACATGCATTCTCAACAGCAAATGCAGGGATGGAGGACTGTCATGATGCAAACCTTAAAGTGCCATGTGAATGATAAAAATACAGTGCCTATATTTTCAGACTTTGCCATCCATTGTGCAAATGAGGTGCCCATCTATGCCCATCATTGTGTGGAGGATGGTACATGTGAGAAACGTATTGGGCACAAATGATCTGCCCTTTTTCCTGACATCTTTCAAGATAAGACATTAGGGATGGAGAAGGACAGGGCAGTGCTCCTAGTGTGAGTAGGAGCCCAAGACTGTTCTGGACATTGTCTTTAAGTACTACAGCTGTAGGCTTCTACTGGAGGGCCATGCAGGGTCACAGTATAAGGCTAATTCCTGGAATAGTTTGGCAAAGACTGCCTCCTGTGCTACTGGCATCCATCCACAGAGTAATAGTGTCATCACCAGTACAGTGACATGAGTGTCACAAGCCTGACCCCCTTCACTGATAGGAGGATGAAGTTTAGGTACAGTCACCACCTCAGTACTGTAGGCAATCAAATAATTTGCCATATTATTTCCCTGAGGGACTCCACTTGTGACTGGTCTCTTTGTAGAGGTAGCCTCCCCAATTCTAACTTCCTGGGTCCTGTCTGTGAGTCAGTTGGCTATCCACCAGGTGACATATGACTCTGTATCGGTGACATACAACTCTGTACCTAACCTCTTGAGTTTGTCAACAATGCCTTGTCCAGGTCGAGGTATGCAGTGTGAGCCACTTTTCCCTCACCCATTGCTTTGGTTACCTTCTCAAGGAAGTCCACCAGGTTGAATAGGCATGATCTGCCCTTGACGAAACCAAACTGGGCTGGTTCCAATGTCTGGAGGTATACTATATCTATTGATTATTTCCATGATAATTCTTTCAATGGCTTTACATATAAGACTAGTGAGACTTATGGGTCTGTACCTTCCAGGGTCTGTAGATGGCCCACCTTTGTGCAGACAGATGACTGTTGCTGTTCTCCATTCATGAGGCATGAAGCCTATTTAAAGGCTACAGTTAAATAGTAATCCCAGAGGCCCTGACAGGTCATGTTTCATGCTATTTAGAAAGCATTCTGGGATACTGTCTGGGCCCATTTCTGCAGTGTTCTTGCTCTTAGACAGAGCATTAAGGCCCTGTTCCCTAGTGATAGTAGCGGGAGTTATATTTGATGATATTTCATGAGAAAAGGTTAAGGGGGGAGAGGGGTAAAGATGGAGCTGAATTTATCAGCCAAGAGGTTTGCTATATCTTCTGGCTCAGTATAGGTGGCTCCATTTACAATGAGTGCTGGACACAATTGTGTATTGCCTTTGAGGTTGTGGATATACCTAAAGGATGTTTTGTGGTTGTCCTTGGCCTGGGAGGCCAAACTTACCTCAAAGGTAGTCTAATGGTAGCTGGTCTACAGGTATGGAAGTAGTTTTTAGTTTAAGGAGTAGCTTCCTTATGACTGAGGTAGGTATTGGACTAAAACTGAAGAAGTGTAGGTGGTTTTGATTGGACAACAGTTGAAAGAGGGGGGGCAGATGTATTAGAGTCTAAGCAAGATAATACTGATTGCATAAAGTAGGAATTAAACTGTGTGGGGATAGAGTCTGTCGTATTGTCTGTTTTTGGAGAGGGAGTGGTGGTCTAGCCAGGGTGGAGTATTTTATTTAGTGATGACCAAAAAAAGTTTTTGGTTGTTTTTCTATTTGTCTTGTAGGTTATATGTATAGTATGTTTGCTTATCCTGTTTGACATGGAGTTTTGCAAGGTTTCTAAGATGTCTAAATTGTTGCTAGGCATTTTTTTTTCTCAATTGTTTTTATTGAAAAATTTAACTACAAAACATTAATATATGATAACAGAAATATAAAACAAATAAACATATATAGCTGGAAGGCATTTTGAGTTATGTTTTTATACCAGCTTTTCCAGGCTTTATCCCTTTTAATCATCATTTTTTTGTTTCTTTTAGCAGCCATGGTGCGAAGTTGGATCTTTCCCCTTTTATTACGTACTGGTGCTAGATTATTTAAGGTCTGTAAGAGTATGTTCTACAGCAGTATCTAGTGGCATTGTTCCAAGTAGTTTCTGGTTATATTGTTTTAGTGTTTCATTGAAAATATCTTCGCTGAAATTGGTTGTATTTCATATTTGATTATAGATAATATGTTTATCTAGGTTATGGTGAGTTATAATGGGATATGTTGGTATGTGGTCACTTGTGCTATCTGAGAGAAAACCTACATTTTTTGAATTTGTCCTTAATATTATTATGCCCTTTTTATATCACAAGATCCTGCAGAGATCAAAAACAACAGCCAGATGCTAAGAGGCAGATTAGAATGCCTAGGGTAGCATTGGGGTAACTAAACATGCTGTCATGAAAATATCTCTTTTTTATAGTAACAGTTCTAGGCAACATGCAGTAAACATGTAAAATTTTTATATAGCAGTACCATGGCAGTCAGTGATGGCATATCTCAGAGGTAGTAATGTGACTGACTGTGCAGCATTAGAAATGCGCTTCTGCATGTCTTTTCCTATGCAGGTGGACAATATTAAGTCTGTGTGCTCTTATATTGTTAAGATGGCTTTGGGCTCCATCCCCCCTCCACACACACATATACACAGTTTTTGTCATGGAAAACATTATTTGTCATCCCATTACTATCAGTGTAGCACTGTGTGGTCAATATATATAAGATCCACACGTGTTAGTTTGTCTGGTATTTCACAATATACAGTAGAAGTACCTGTCTCTTGTCTTTCACCTGTGATTCACATATTATTGTGTGATGAATTGACATATTATTGTGTGACCAACATATTCATTTTGTATATGTACATTTTTATTATTGGCAAAACTCAAATTGCATCTCTGACCACAAGTTCAGATTTGGTCTCTTGCTAAACAGCTCATGCTATTACTACTCTATCTCTTAGACTTAGCCCCTCCCCCACCCGCCTGAATATATTCACACAAACAGGTTGATGAAATTCCCGTTTAAGTGCTATTATTAAAAGTGCATTATATTTAATTGTATAATTACCCACATAGCTAAGAATGCAATGTCATTGTGCTTGTATTTCTCCTCCCCGACCCTCTTTGTCACTATCCTTTCCCTTATGTACATTCATTTGGTTTACATTTTTCTTTCTCTCCATTTCTTTTACTATTATATACAGCAACAGCAGACCAACCTGCACTCATCCAGCTGATAAGGCCTTTTGTCCCCCCACAGGAGTCAGCAGTAATGCTACCACCAGAAACATCTAACATATCTGGATCCCAGCTTTCCACTCTCACCTCCACACCTTCTGCCTTAACCGCAGCACCTGTGTCAGGTAGCCACACACGAGAGGATGGTACAATGGCACTCATTAATAACAATACAAGTGGAGGTGACACCTTTGTCACCCAACTGGAGTTGGTAGAGCTTGTGGGGAAGGTAATAGACAGAAAGTTGGATGCATCGGGTGTGTGGAGATCATGCTCCAGTGACTTATTGAGTTGTATACTTGCACACAGAGCTAACAACACCTTCTCAGCCAGGAGCCAGTGGTGACTGTACCCAATGTGATCAATAATCTCCCAATGGGTTTAGGTTGGCAGAGACTGCATCTATGAACACCCAATCCAATACCCAAACCTGGTGTTCCTCTCTCTTTTGCATCCATGCCCTCCCCTGTATGTTGCACAATCTTCCCTTCACCATTGCCCTCCCTCTGTTTGTTTGTGCCCTTTACCATCGTGTTCTTCCTCCTTTATTGTGCCACCCCATACCCTGGCAGTCGAGCCTGTCTTTCCCTGCAATCTAACTTCCCCTCTTATCCATCTCTTACTTCCCTGACTTCTTTCCCTAACGTTCCCTTCTATAAACAATAAATAAATAAATAAAATGTTATTTGTCCCACAAAAATAGACTCCCACCCATACCATTTATAGACTCCCACTCATAATTTCACTTTTTTAATATATGTGTTCATAAGTAGTTACTAGGTATGCATTCCAGGAGACCATTATGAACCTAGCCCAAATTTCCAATTTGCTCCAAAGCACTGTCTGGTTGCTCAAAGTCACATAATATGCAAATGATGGTTGAGGGAATCAAACTCTATACCTGACATTTAACAGCTCATAGCCTTAAACCTCTGCATCAACTGCCAGACTAGATATATGAGTAATGTATTCATTATGCCTGCAGTTGTTTGATGTGTTCATCATAATGACTACTTTTCTAACAGATCATTGAGGATTGCAGTCATTAAATAATTACACTTGCTCAGGTTTCAGACTTCATCCTGCAGACAATACATGATAATACCACCCCTGTTATTCTACCAGTTCCCACATTAATATCAGCAATATGTAAACTCTGACACATTTTTGGCCCTCTCTAGTACAATTTATTTTTGGATTTGTACTGGATTATTGAGCTAAAAAGATAAAAAGAATTCAAACACACTACAAAACCAATATCCAAAACAGAAGCAGGATCCAGAAATAGTGTTTTACTGCAAACTTTATTCATTTAAGCGCTTTCGTGGGCCTTAAGCCTCAGACTTCATCAGAAACACTTAAAGTAAATAATTTACACACTTAAATATCTTCCTTGATAGTCACATGGTGCTAAAAAACACCTCCCCGCATTTAATTGCACAATTAATTCATAGAAAAAAGTACACTGGAGTTGATTCTAAGTACAAAACTCTTATAACTGTACATTCATGTGATAAATGCATTTACATCAACTGATGTTTAAATAAGGCTCAAAACAAAATATAAATACTACAATGAATATATGAGCATTTGAATAAATGAAATAGTTGTTGCATTAACCTTGTCAATCCAAACATACCATAAATAAATACCTAACTACATCAACTAATTTAAATTCTCAAAACAAGTCATAAAATAATATAAGTACATGAAACTACTGAAATGTTCAAACCATTGATTAAATATGAAATTCTGATTTTAGTTTTAAATAACTGGAAACAGACAAGGTCTCATTAAGACCTGGAGGACTGGTAGCATTAACATGGAGTTGCCAAACCAACTCCCTATATTCCAACCATATGTCTTTGGGCCCACCCCTCATATCTTTATCAATAATTTGCTCCAAACCTGAGAATCTGAAACAATGGCCACTATACTCAAAAACATGTCTAGCTGGGGCATTAGACAAATTAACCTTACGTATATCATAAGTATGTTGGTATATCCGTTTGTTAAATGCATTTTTTGTTTTTCCAATATAAAACATACTACAATGTTGGCAAATAGCGATGTATACCAAGCATTTTGTCATGCAATTAACCTTTTGTGTAAGTTTTACATTTCCATACCCTTCGATATGCACAACATTTGTTTCAAGAATATGACAACATTGGGGGCAGTGTCCACATCTTCTCATACAACCACTCCCACTTTTCTGTGCATTCCTTTCTAATATGTTTTTTGATGTTTGAACTTCTTTTATAAATCACCAATGGCCTATCTCCCATTTCCACTTTACTTTCTTTCATATCAGTTAGTATGCACCAGTTGTTATTAATGATATCTTTTATCTCACTGAAAACAGGACTGAATGTCAAAATCAAAGCCCTGCTGAAACCTTTGTCAGTGACCCCAATGTTCAGGTTACCAAACCCACCATGAAAAGTGTGCATGGTGGTTGTGTTTAACACATTAATGCCCAATAAAGGATCAAAATACCCATCAGTTCTTTTGTTGATAACTTCCTGCTAAATAGGGTCAATGAAAACTTCAGGGTAACCTCTCCTGATCAACATAGATTTGAGAGTATCCATTTTGTCAATAAATTGTTTAAAGTCACTAACCATTCTTGCTATCCTCACCCCTTACCCCTTAACAAGTGATTTTTTCTGGTGTGGGGGGTGAAACTTTCAAAATGTAGCAAGGTATTAGAAAAGGTAGGTTTTCTATATATAATTGAGTTAAACCCTTTTCTAACCTGGTCGTTAGTGATTTTAATATCTAAAAAGTGCATTGTATCCATGGTGGATTCCATGGTGAAAGACAAAAAAGTTGTACTGTTGTTCAAAAACTCAAAGAAACTATCCAAAGATTCCTGAGGACCATCACAAAATATCAGGATGTCGTCAAGGAAGCAAACATAGAATTTACAACATTTAAATAGATTATTTTTAAAAACAAGCATTGTTTCCCATTGGGTAAGCACAATGTTGGCAAATAAAGGGGCACACGCTGCCCCCATTGCCACACCAACCTTTTGTTTAAAGTACTGATTGTCAAACACAATAAAATTATTCTCAAGGATTACCTCTATAAGCATTCTGAACATTAAAATCCTATTGTGACCAAAGGTGGTATTTGAACAAAGAAAATCATAAAACCACTGGGTACCATTGTCGTGAGGAATAACAGTAAACAGATCCTTTACATCTACCGTAGCCAAAATTAGATGTTCACAAAACAGGTTGTCTTTAATCTTACTTAGACAATCCCAAGAGTCCTTAAGGACATGTTTTTGTTTTTCCAACACATTTTTTAGTTGAAAATCCACAAATTTGGCCAAATTGAATGTTTTGGATGCCTTGGCATTAACAATAGGTCTCAACGGGGGATCTACAATATTTTTGTGGATTTTCGGGATACCAAAAATAGTCGGTATCCGGGGTGATTTCTGATTCAAAAAATTAAACTTCCTTATAGTAATCTGTCCATCTAATAGCAAATCGTTCAAAATAACATCAATATGCCTGTAGGCTAAATTCAATTCATTCAGTGATGTTTGCTCATAACTATCACTGAACAAGTGCTCAAACATTTTCTCTAGGTACACCCTTTTTCCATTACTACAATACCCCCTCCCTTATCAGGTTTCATTAACCTGATGTTCGTGTTGTCATAGATATTTTTTAAAAGTTCACTTTCTTCATTTGTAAAGTTAGTTGTAAACTCTTTTTTTTTCTTATATTTAATAAGATTCCTAACTTGAAATGGATACTCTCAAATTTATGTTGATCAGGAGAGGTTACCCTGAAGTTTTCATTGACCCTATTTAGCAGGAAGTTATCAACAAAAGAACTGACGGGTATTTTGATCCTTTATTGGGCATTAATGTGTTAAACACAACCACCATGCACACTTTTCATGGTGGGTTTGGTAACCTGAACATTGGGGTCACTGACAAAGGTTTCAGCAGGGCTTTGATTCTGACATTCAGTCCTGTTTTCAGTGAGATAAAAGATATCATTAATAACAACTGGTGCATACTAACTGATATGAAAGAAAGTAAAGTGGAAATGGGATATAGGCCACTGGTGATTTATAAAAGAAGTTCAAACATCAAAAACATATTGGAAGGGAATGCACAGAAAAGTGGGGGTGGTTGTATGAGAAGATGTGGACACTGCCCCCAATGTTGTCATATTCTTGAAACAAATGTTGCGCATATCGAAGGGTATGGAAATGTAAAACTTACACAAAAGATTAATTGCATGACAAAATGTTTGGTATACATCGCTATCTGCCACCATTGTAGTATGTTTTATATTGGAAAAACAAAAAATGCATTTAACAAACGGATATACCAACATACCTACGATATACGTAAGGTTAATTTGTCTAATGCCCTAGCTAGACATGTTTTTGAGTATAGTGGCCATTGTTTCAGATTCTCAGGTTTGGAGCAAATTATTGATAAAGATATGAGGGGTGGGCCCAAAGACATATGGTTGGAATATAAGGAGTTGGTTTGGCAACTCCATAACTCCATGTTAATGCTACCAGTCCTCCAGGTCTTAATGAGACCTTGTCTATTTCCAGTTATTTAAAACTAAAATCAGAATTTCATATTTAATCAATGGTTTGAACATTTCAGTAGTTTCATGAACTTATATTATTTTATGACTTGTTTTGAGAATTGAAACTAGTTGATGTAGTTAGGTATTTATTTATGGTATGTTTGGATTGACAAGGTTAATGCAACAACTATTTCATTTATTCAAATGCTCATATATTCATTCTAGTATTTATATTTTGTTTTGAGCCTTATTTAAACATCAGTTGATGTAAATGTATTTATCACATGAATATACAGTTATAAGAGTTTTGTTCATAGAGTCAGCTCCGATGTACTTTTTTTATGAATTAATTGTGCAATTAAATGGGGGGCGTGTTTTTTAGCACCACATGACTATCAAGGAAGATATTTAAGTATGCAAATAATTTACTTTAAGTGTTTCTGATGAAATCTGAGGCTTAAGGCTGACAAAAGCGCTTAAGTGAATAAAGTTTGCTGTGAAACTCCATTTCTGGATCCTGTTTCTGTTTAAGATAAAAAGAATGTTCCTATTGATCTCCATCCTGCTCATTTTTTATCTAATAGCTTTGTGTTCTACCCTCTATTTGCTTTTCCTTTTTATCTCTGTCCTGTACTTCCATTTCCAACTGTTATGTCATCAAAAACTAGATAAACACACTACACACATACCCAAAAAGAACATATAAAACTATCATCTTTCTTGTGGTTGAACTTTGTGCAACAGGTTGAGGAGCATACCATTGGCACCCATATATAACAAATCAAGATATGGCACTTATTGTTATATAACAACAATTAAGTCCAATCTATGTCATGTGCTATAGATATAGGTAGGTACTAGGCTATCGGCCCTGGGGCCTATATAAGCCCAGCCAAAAAGGTACCCTGGCTTTTGCCACCCAAGAAAATTATTTTCCTGTGCCACTGTCGAGCAGAGCCACAGAGGTGATCCCCGGGGTGAATTTTCTATTTCCCACCCAATCATCAAGATTTTTCTTGAAGAGTGCTAATGAGGAGCTTTGTTTGATATAGATAGGTAGCTTATTCCAGAGTATGGGAAGTCTTTGGAACAGGAATCTATCCCTCTGGCCTGTTCTGCTTATTGTGGTGACAAGGTTTAGGTCCCTAGAGCATGTAGCTCAGAGGGATTGGGATTTCTTTAAGTGGAGCATGTCCAACAGCTCTGGGTTTGACATAGCTTTGTATGTTAGGCAGAGATCACCTCTGAGTAGGTGATATGCGACGGAGTAAAGCTGGAGTTTTTTGAGATGGTCTGCCTGGGGCATCTGTCTGAGGCCAGTAATCCTCTTTGTGAGGTATTTCTGCTGCCTTTCCAGTTGTTGTAGATGTCTTGTGAGGTACATACCAAAAAGGGCGTTGTACTCTATAATGGGTCTAATGAGTGACGAGTAGAGGGGAACAATGAGCTCTTTTTTTCTGGATGAGAAACCTTTTGTGATGAGGTGTGCCATGTAGAAGGATTTCCTGACTACTGTGGTGATGTGATTATCAAATGAGAGACTACTGTCCACCTGTGTCCCAAGGTCTCTTATCACACTTTCGGTGTTAAGTATACTACAGCCTATGTTGTAATTCATGGGTACAGAGTTTTTACCAAAGGGGATGACAATGCACTTTTTGGCATTGAGCTTGAGGTCATGGCTTTGACACCAGGCATCTGTCTCAGTGAGGCCCTTTTGTAGGATGTCCACATCATTAGGAATTTCGATTATGGCTCCTAGTTTGCAGTCATCTGCAAACTTCGTTAGCCAAAGACCTTCTGTGTTAGCCTGTACTTCAGAGAAGTAGATACCAAACAGGAGAGGACCCAGGACTGAACCCTGTGGTACTTCACTTGTCACTGGTCTGAAGTCGGATTTGGAGTCTGCTACTTTCACAGTGTGGGTTCTGTCAGTGAGCCAGTTGGCAACCCATCTTGTGACATAGGGATTTATACCTAGTTTAGTGAATTTATCTATAATTCCAGAGTGGGGGATGTTGTCAAAAGCCTTGGCAAGTTCTAGATAGGTTGTGTGAACCACCTTACCCTTGTCTACGGCTTTGGTGACTGCTTCAAAGAAGTCTATCAGGTTTAGAAGACATGATCTGCCTTTTACAAACCTGAACTGGGTGGGGTCCAGAGTTTGGAGATTACCAGTGTCTTTCTTTATAAGTTCCTTGATGATACGTTCCATTGCCTTGCAGACTAGGCTCATCAGGCTAATGGGGCAGTAGTTCCCGGGGTCTGTGGTGGCTCCCCTCTTGTGGAGTGGGATAACCGTTGCTGTGTGCCATTCTGCAGGCACAAAGCCTGAGGTGAGGCTATGATTGAACATGGTATTTAGGTGGGGTGCCAGTTCATTCTGTAGTTTGTGTAGAACGCAGCCTGGGATGTTGTCTAGTCCCATGGATGCTGTTTTCTTGGCTTTGGAGAGTGTGTTTTTTACCTGTGCAGCCATGATTACAGGAACTTTGCATTCTTCCGGTATAGAGATGGGCTCTTTATGTGGTGAGAGGGGGGTAAAGTTAGCACTGAACCTATCTGCCAGGATGTTGGCAATATCACTTGGGTCTGTATATTTAGTGCCATTGTGCTGTAACTCAGAGCAGAGCTGAGTGTTGCCATTGAGATTCTTGACATAGCTATAGAATGCTTTGTGATCGTCTTTAGAATCAGTGGCAATTTTGTTTTCCTAACTAGCTTTGGAGGATTTTATCAGGGATCGCAGCTTCTTACTGAGGCTGACCAGGGAGCTCCTCCACTCGTGGGATTTTACTCTCTTTTGCAAGAGTTTCTTCCTTCTGTTGTACAGTTTGTTTATGGCAGGGGACCACCAGATTGGATTCTTTTTTTTTGAGGATAGCATCTTGGTTCTGTTTGGGATAGCACGATCCATGCACTCATGTAAGTGCTTATAAAGTGCAATTGTGTAGGATTTAGTAGTCGTAACTGTATTGTCCATCTGCAAGGGTGTCACGAAGTTCACCACTTCTGTCTTAAGAAGCATGAAGTTGACTTTGGAGAAATTTTTTACCATGGTTTCCTTAATGGTGGGTGGGGGATAGGATGTGGATATCTAGGGTAATTAGCTTATGGTCGGATCGGACCGATGAGGAGTTGACTTCAGGTGTGGAACACTGGTCACTCATGTTAGTAATGATTAGATCTAGGATATTGTTGCCCCTGGTGGGGGTGTGGGTAAGTTGATCCAGGGCATTGGAGTTTATGAATTCCGGAAAGCGTTGAGCGAAGGAGTTGGTACATGAGTAGTTTTCCCAGTTAATGGTGGGGTACTTGAAATTGCCCATTATTAGGGTATTTGGTTGAACCCTAATATTTTCCAGTACATAAAGAAAAGAGGAGTGGGAATCCTAGGGCATGGTGGGTGATCTGTAGCAAGCTACAATTTGGATTGCAGTTTTGCCCAGAGTTAGTTGCACTTGGATAACCTCGGCTGCATTATGCTGAGCAACTAGCCTGGAGGTGTGGATATCCTTAATGAATATGGACACACCTCCACCTTTGGTGTTCCGGTCCAGGTTACATGACCGAAAAGTGTGGTATGAGTTATAGCCTGGTAGTGCAGGGGTGCTCTCTGAAGCCTTGAACCAGGTCTCAGTCACTGCACAGATATCGATGTTCTCCATTTTAAGGAGTGCCTTGAGTGAGTGCATTTTGAGATTTAGACTTCTAGCATTGAGTAGCATCACCCTCAGTTTTTGCTTGCCTGTTCCTGTTATGATGGTGAATTTGTCATTTGAACCTTGCCTAAAAAAGGCACTATAGGGGCGGCAAGAACCTTAGCCAGTATCCGGAATCCCAGGGGTAACAGGTGCAGGCCATCTCTGACAAAGCATCGTGGTCTGTCAACCATGTCATCCCAGGCAGACAGATACTGGATCCCTTTAGAATGGCACCAGAAGCTTAACCAATTGTTGAAGTCAATCATTTTGTCCTTGTACTGCGGAATCATTCTGGGTGATGGCAGAATGCTACTCAGGGCTAGGGTCATACCTGTTTGGGCTACAAGATCAGAGAGCTCTTCCATGTCTCTTTTCATGTAGTCCAGGGAGGTACATCTCAGGTCGTTCACACCAACATGGACAATGGCAGAGTCATATTTGTACTTGTTGTGGAGTGACCTGAGTGCATGGGTTATGTGGCGGATCCTGGCATCCGACAGGCAGCTGACAGTAACCTTCTCCTTGTTTTAGTCTGGTGAGTGGGACATCAGTGTGCTTGACTATAGAGTCACCTATGACTAGTGTGTTGGGTACGTTGTTTTGCCTTATTGGCTGTGGTTGAGTGGCACACTGAGTCTGCGGGCTATGTGTCATTTGGGTTGTGTTAGGGGGGTGGAGGTTGCTTGCATTTCTGCTTTGGAGGTCTCTGTTGCTTGAGCAGATTATTACTGAGATCCTCCGTGAATGTTTTTGTGTTTCTATGTGTGGATTTTGGTGGTGCATATTTAGTGAGACTATGTGATGAGTGTGGTGTGGTGCAAGTGTTTACCTTCTCCTCTTGACTGTCAAGTTCAATCTTGATTGGAGAGAGCTTTACCTCCAGTTTGTCTAGATAAGTGCATCTCTCACAGGTTGTAGTGTTGGGTGGTAGGAGGAGAGGGTTGTCTGTCTACATGAAGCAATTTCTACATTGCCCCAAGATGCCCAGATTCATCAGATAGACAGGAGAGATTACTGGGAGCTGACCCTTGGACATGCCTGAATAAAAAACTATTTTCCTCTAGATAAGTGAGGAAAGTGAGTACAAGAGCTGTTTTTCTCTAAGCAAGTGAGGAAAGTAAGTACCAAAACTGTTTTCCTCTAGGTAATGAGGAAGGTTGAGTGATGTAGTAATCAGTAGGTTATTTAGTGCTTACAAGTTCTGAACAAGTGCTGATCACGAATATGCAAATTCAAGTGCTAAAACTAAGAATCTGTATCTGAACTAAACTAGTTACAGGAAAGGGGGGAAACAAGTGCAAATGCGGACTTTTAAATCAGAAAGTTGAGAGAGATGGAAAAACTGCCCAAACAGCCAATAACTACAATTTCTGGGCCAGAACCACTCCTTATGTGGTAGATAGGTTACCTAGTGCTTACCACTCCCACTGATAAGCTAGAAGGCTTCCCTCCAACACAGAATGCTTGGGGGGGCTCAGAAGCTTACATTGAACATGCAAATGATTGGTGGTACCATGCAAATATGAAACAGAGTAAAGTTAATGCATTTAGTCTAACTCTTTCCATAGCTCAGTTTACTCATGAAGTCATTTGTATAGTGTCAGTGCAGTGGATGAAAGGTTCTAATCCCATGAGGGTAGTATATTGTCTTACAATGGTCTATTTTCAGTCTGTACATGTTTTACATTCCCCTGAAATGTTTGTTTTCTGACATCTTCAGCTTAAGTACTTCTATGCCTGCCCTTGATGATTCACTGGAAGACAGAATATCATAAGCTCATATACTTTTATGCCTATTTTTCTTTTCTTGCTATCAGTCTGCAAATGTGGTGCATTTCTCTGAAATGTGTATTTTCTGACACTTTTGGTATGAGTGCTTATGCGTCTGTCCTTGTTAAGGAACTAAGGGTATAATGAAAGTGGACAGACATGATGGGCTAACTTCCCTAAGGGTTCAATATTTTTCTTTTTATTGACATTCACATTATAGTACAGGTCCACTGCTCAAACCTTGATGTTGTCAGGAGTGGTGCAGGTCTGCACATCATCTTACTTTACAGTATCCTGCCTCTCCTGTTTAAGTTTCATCTAATTCTAAATTCAAGTACTGTCATACCCCCTTCTACCTTGTGATTTGTAACCCTACTTCGGTGAGCAGCTCTCGTTGTAATCTACAGTCTGTTTCTATGGTTTCTTTTGCATCGGGGCTCATTGCGAATGCAGCGTAAATAGTAGTAGCTTGATCGCAGTTGTGGATGTGGCATTTCTGAATCCCTGAGACAGTGAGGTGAGTGAAATAAAAGGCACAAGCTGTGTCACTGCTTGTCCTTAAAAGATAAATAACCAAGCATATATTGCTCATATAGTTAAGAATGTTAAAACACCCGTGCATCTCCAGTCAACTGATCTATAAAGTATATTTCTTATGTTTATTATGTTTCCTACATAAATGTGTAAACAAAGACTGTTTACATTTCACTTTAACTTCCGATTAACGCATTGTGTTTTTCCAGAAAAAATGTGATAAAAAGCTGACTTTAGTAATGTACAGTGATGTGTAATCTACAGTGATGTATTTGGTTGCTGTCTACTGTGAAAAGGAATTCCTGTTGTGGAACAAATGACGATCCTTAGTACTATATAACAGTCTCCATTTCGTTCGCATCAATGCAGCATCTTAAAAGAACTTGATGTTTGTCATACTAAAAGGCTGGATAAGTGAGATTGAAAGTGACAAGAGAATTGCCTGCAAACATAGTTAGCATCGACCTTGCTAGAGGGCAGTAAATATTATACTTCCTAGAGTCAGAACAGGCAAGGAAAAGGCTATAAGTGAATTGACATAATGAACACAATGCTCTCCTGGCAAACAGATTTGAGAGCAGAGGGCATGGGACATTTTCCTGTGTAGACAATGCCGACTGTATTGACATAAAAAAATCACAAATAACTTTCATATGATCTTTCAATGAAATTGCTTAACTCTGTTACTAAAATTAGACTAAAACATTTTAGATAGTCTGCCAAAATGTTTACAGTTTGAGCTTGCTAACAGATTTGACAACTATGAAATGTTGTTCTTGTATTCCTCAATAATGTACACATTGAAATATACTGTCATTTCTGTTGTATTATTTTATTGCTGTGTGTCAGATAATAATATGTTGTGCAAAGTGTATGATGCTTATCTAAACTAAAAGAGTCTTGCAACCTTACAAACTACAACACTGTCACCCTAAACGGATTACTGTCCTCTGTAAACTGATCATTCCTACGCACATTACCCCTTAATGAGGCTGTCCAAAGCTTCAGCAATTTATTCCTAGAAACCCTTAACACCCTGGCTCCTTGTAGAAAAATCAGGCTAAAATGTAATTATGCAACATGGCTAAACCAGGCAACTCGATCACTTATGAACAAGAGAGACAGTGCCTGGAGAACATGGAAAAAAATAACAACTCAGCTTTCCACCTGAACTTATATAAACAGCTTTGTAACCAAACAAAAAAGCAGGTCTTACTAGACAAATTTTTTTTTTTATCAAAATCTCTGAACAACCCACATTCCAACCAGAAGAAATTCTGGCACTCAATAAACAAACTACTATCTCCAGGGAACCCCTCTTCAACAAACCCCTTCCCTAACAAACCTTCTAATGAAACTGCAAGCCTACTTAACAACTTTTTCATCAAACCAATAGAAAGGCTTACTAAACCAGAAACTCTTGATATAAAGACTCCACCTCCCACCTCATCTCTTCCATCATTCTCCCTAGCACCTGTAGCAACTTCCTTCATCGGATCACTTCTTAAAAAACTCAAACCCTGTTCCCCATCAGCTGACAAACTCCCTCCATTATTTTTCAAACATGCAGCTGAATCTGTAGCATACCCTGTATCTATACTTATCAATAGATCCATCCAAGAAAATACAGTACCAAATATCTGGAAAAAAGTCTTCATAATACTCCTCCACAAGAGAGGAAATTCTACAGAACCCTCAAATTACAGGTCTATTGCCATATTATCCTCCTTATCTAAGATACCGGAAAAATGTATATATAGACAAATACTAAACCATCTCTTGCAGGCAAACCTAATTACACCCACATAGCACGGTTTCTGACCTTTGTACAGTACTACTACTGCCCTCCTATCTTTCACACACAAAATTGACCAAGCCAGAGATAATAATAAACTCGTATCAGCTCTATTCCTTGACCTATCCAAAGCATTTGATACCGTTTCTCATCCCATCCTCCTAAAAATACTTCTCCTTTCCTAAACTTTCCTAGCTAGTTGTTCCAGTGATCAGATTTTGCTGATCCCTGGGCTTTGTATTTGGTTTCTGTGTTCCTCCATTTTCTTGTGTGGCCAGAGGTAGTTTCTTTACTCACCAGTGGGAGTGGGGAGTACTGAGCTGCTTGTTTGTCCTCAGAGGAGTGGTTAGAAGCAGCAACTAGTAATTCGTTGGCCATTTTGGGTCATTTCCTGTTTTTTCCAGCCCCTGCTATAAAGCACGCTTTGGCGGGCTTTTCTGGCATTAGAGAACTTGGCATAGCTCCTCGTGGTCCCCTGCAGAGTTCCTAAGCCAGCAGAGAGCAGAAAAGCAACTTTCTTGATCATAAGTATTTTTCAAACTTTTAGTTTGCATTTTTCGATCTTTTGAGCTTTTCGACTACTGTTTGTGCCTATATTACTGTTTTATTACCTTATTTTCCTGTTTTTGTGAGCTTAAATTGTTAATTGCACTTGTGGGCTAAAGTATTGCTTAAAAGTAACAAACAGGCTAATACAATCAAGTGTACCAGCCTTTGATAGCAATTTAGTCGAAAACAAAGCATTTACTGCATTTTTTTCTGTCTGTTTGCAAAAAAAAAAAAAACAAAAAAATACTTCTCCTTTCTTAAACTTTCCTAGCTAGTTGTTCCAGTGATCAGATTTTGCTGATCCCTGGGCTTTGTATTTGGTTTCTGTGTTCCTCCATTTTCTTGTGTGGCCAGAGGTAGTTTCTTTACTCACCAGTGGGAGTGGGGAGTACTGAGCTGCTTGTTTGTCCTCAAAGGAGTGGTTAGAAGCAGCAACTAGTAATTTGTCGGCCATTTTGGGTCATTTCCTGTTTTTTCCAGCCCCCTGCTATAAAGCACGCTTTGGCAGGCTTTTCTGGCATTAGAGAACTAGGCATAGCTCCTCGTGGTCCCCTGCAGAGTTCCTAAGCCAGCAGAGAGCAGAAAAAGCAACTTTCTTGATCATAAGTATTTTTTAAACTTTGTAGTTTGCATTTTTCGATCTTTTGAGCTTTTCGACTACTGTTTGTGCCTATATTACTGTTTTATTACCTTATTTTCCTGTTTTTGTGAGCTTAAATTGTTAATTGCACTTGTGGGCTAAAGTATTGCTTAAAAGTAACAAACAGGCTAATACAATCAAGTGTACCAGCCTTTGATAGCAATTTAGTCGAAAACAAAGCATTTACTGCATTTTTTCTGTCTGTTTGCAAAAAAAAAACAAAAAAAACAAAAAAATACTTCTCCTTTCTTAAACTTTCCTAGCTAGTTGTTCCAGTGATCAGATTTTGCTGATCCCTGGGCTTTGTATTTGGTTTCTGTGTTCCTCCATTTTCTTGTGTGGCCAGAGGTAGTTTCTTTACTCACCAGTGGGAGTGGGGAGTACTGAGCTGCTTGTTTGTCCTCAGAGGAGTGGTTAGAAGCAGCAACTAGTAATTTGTTGGCCATTTTGGGTAATTTCCTGTTTTTTCTAGCCCCCTGCTATAAAGCACGCATTAGCGCGCTTTAGCGCGATTTAGCTCGGAGCTGCTACCGTTGCACACTAGGGCAGTGCCGGTTAATCAGATTTAAACTATTAGGGCTACCTAAAGTCCACTCTTCAAATTTTCCCTTAAAACTACCTTCCTCAAAGTATACTACTGTTCTATTTAGTGTATCCTACAACTATAAATTATCTCTACTTGACTCCCAAGTAGACGATTCTCTATCTGTATAGCCAAGCACTTGCTCCTACAGTACTTATCACCTCGATACAGCACTCTTGTTATAGAAAGTACCCCAAAAAAGCAAACCCCGTTTCTCGGTCACCCACATCCCCCAAAACCTTTTCTTTAAGTTTTTCTGTCTATTCCCTCTAGCATGTCGTGGGATCAGTTGCTAATGTCCTCTCCTGCTCAGCTGGTGAACCTGGGAATATTGAGGCAATGTTACAATTGCCTCATGTACACAGACAATCCTCTCCTCCTCCCACAAAATACAAATACATGCGAGAGATGCAACTATACGGCCAAACTGGAGGCCGAGCTCTCTCAACAAAGGACTGGCAAGACCAGACAGGAGGAGAAGGTAACCACACACACTATAGACCCAGTCTCACATAATACCATCACAACCTCAAATCATACACATAGACACACAAAGACATACTCGGAGGCTCTGATCAAAAATCTACCAAAACAGCAGAGGCCACCAAAGCAGACACCCAAACAACTACCACCTCAGAACACAACACCTGCAACACATAGACCACACAGTCAGAGTGTCAACAGCCCTTAAGGCCAAACACAATGCCAGACACACTAGTCATTGGTGACTCCATAGTCAGACACACTGACGTCCCGCTCACCAGACTGAGTAAGGAGAAGGTCACAGTAAGCTGCCTGTCGGGTGCTAGAATCCGCCACATAACGCATGCACTCAGGTCTCTCAACAGCAGGTACAAGTACGACTCAATCATTGTCCACGCTGGTGTTAACGACCTGAGACGTACCTCCTTGGACTACATGAAAAGGGACATAGAGGAGCTCTCTGATTATGTAGCCCAAGCAGGTATGACCCTGACCTTGAGCAGTATCCTACCTTCACCAAGAATGATGCCACAATACAGAGACAAGATGATCAGCTTTAACAATTGGCTTAAACTCTGGTGTCATTCAAAGGGGATCCAATGTCTGTCTGCCTGGGATGACATGTTGGACAAGCCACGCTGCTTCGCAAGGGATGGCTTGCACTTGTCACCCCTGGGATTCTGGATTTTGGCAAAGGCTCTTGCCACCCCCATAGTGCCATTTTTAGGCAAGGCTCAAATTCTAAACCTACCACCCTAGAGCACAACAAAGAAAAAAAACTAAGGGTAATGCTGCTCAATGCCAGAAGTCTCAACCTCAAGATGCACGCACTCGAGGCCCTTCTCAGTATGGAGAACATCGATGTCTGTGCTGTGACAGAAACCTGGTTCAAGACTCCTGAGAGCACCCCAGCACTATCAGGTTTTACCTCATATCATGCGTTCCGGCCCCAAAACCCGGACAATACCAAGAAAGGAGGAGGGGTATCCATACTCATCAAGGACACTCACACCTCAAGATTGGTGGCAACGCACGATGCATCGGAAACCATCCAGGTGCAATTAACCATAGGCAAGACTGCTCTGCAATTTGTAGCATGTTACAGGCCACCCTCGCAAACTCAGGAACCTCATATGGCCTTCCTGAAAACACTGGAGGGGATAAATGTATCTCCGAACACCATCATACTAGGTGACTTCAACTACCCTAATATAGACTGGGAACACTACTCAAGCCCAAACACCCTAGCCCAAAAGTTCCTGGAATTCATAAACTCAAATGCCATGGAACAACTAGTCACCATCCCCACAAGAGGAGAAAACATACTTGATCTCATCATCACGAACATGGGAGCACAATGTTCAACACCAGAAGTATACCCCTCACTGGTGAGATCAGATCACAAACTAATCTCGCTGGAGGTCCTCATCCCGCCCCCACCGAAATGAAAAGACCACAGTAAAGAACTTCTCAAAAGCCGACTTCACACTTCTAAAGACTAGTGTGGTCTCCTTTAAGGCCCCTGAGCCAGCGGTAAACATTACTCAAACCGCTGAATCACTTACAAATGCCTTCTACCAGCACCTGCAGGGCTGCATGGATCAGGCAATCCCAAGCAAAACAAAGACTCTTTGTACCAAAGGCAAGCGTCCAGTCTGGTGGACCCCAGCCATAAACAAACTCTACAACAAAAGGAGAAAGCTACTACAAGATAGAGCAAAATCCTTAAAAGGTAAGACACCGCTGATCACTATAAGTAAAAAGCTAAGAGCTCTCATAAAAACATCCAAAGCTAATTTTGAGAAAAAAATAGCTAAGGACTCTAAAGACAACCATAAGTCATTCTTTAGCTATGTCAAAAACCTAGGAGGAAAGTCCCAGATATGCTCAGAATTAGTTCAAAATGATGTGAAGATTACTGATCCTGGCTGACAGGTTCAGTGCAAACTTCTCCCCCCCTCCCCCCCTAAAGGAGAGATATCTATACCAAATGATTGTAGCCCCCCAAACATCTCTAACGCCCAGGTGAGAACTGCTCTCTCCAAGGCAAAGAACACAGCATCCATGGGACCTGATGGTGTCCCCGGCTGTGTGCTCCATGAACTCAACGAGGAATTAAACCCACAGTTAGGATAGCTGTTTAATCTTAGTCTCACCTCCGGATACGTACCCAGGGAGTGGTGCACAGTGACTGTGGTCCCACTCCACAAAGGCGGTGCCTCCACCGACCCTGGAAATTACTGTCCCATTAGCTTGACAAGCCTTATCTGCAAAGCCATGGAGAGGATCATAATGGATCTCATAAATAAAGACATAGGGAATTTGCAGACCTTGGATCCAACCCAGTTTGGCTTTGTCAAAGGCAGATCATGCCTTTTAAACTTGGTTGACTTTTTTGAAACAGTCACCAAGGCCATTGACGAGGGTAAGGCAGTCCATACAGCCTACCTAGACCTGGCGAAGGCTTCCGATACAATACCCCACTCGGGTATCATTGAAAAACTCATCAACTTAAATGTAAACCCATACATTACAAGATGGGTTGCAAACTGGCTGAGTGACAGAACCCACAGGGTCAGAGTTGCTGGCGCCATGTCAGACTCAAAGCCTGTCACAAGTGGTGTCCCACAGGGCTCAGTCCTGGGCCCATTCTTGTTTGGCATCTACTTTTCTGAAGTACAAGCAACCACAGGAGGGTTATGGCTGACAAGGTTTGCAGATGACTGCAAACTGGGCGCCGTAGTTGAAAATACATCCGACACAGATATCCTTCAGAAGGGTCTCACAGAAACGGATAACTGGTGCCAGAGCCATGGCCTAAAGTTAAATGCCAAGAAATGCATAGTCATACCCTTTGGGAAAAATAAGGTTACCCCTAGCTACCATATAGGTGGCAATCCCCTGATCACAGAAGAAGTTATCAGGGACCTGGGAACCCAGGTTGACAGTAGCCTTTCATTCGACAATCATATTGCTAAAGTAGTTAGGAAGACCTTCTACATTGCCCACCTTATCATGAAGGGATTCACATCTAGATCAAGGGAAGTCATAGTCTCCCTATACTCATCACTCATCAGACCAATGATCGAGTACAATGCCCCATTCGGAATGTATCTGACCCGACACTTGCAGCAGCTGGAGAGGCCACAAAAGTTCCTCACCAAAAGGATAAAGGGTCTCAAAAATCTGTCTTATGCTGCCCGACTGAAAGAACTCCAGCTATATTCAGTTGCTTACCGCTTGCTCAGAGGTGACCTATGCCTGACATACAAGGCCATGTCAAACCCAGAGTTGATGAACATGCTTCATCTCAAAAAATCTAGATCCCTCAGAGCCACAAGGGCGGGAGACTTAAACCTCGACATGGTTATTAATAGGACGTGCTGGAGGGATAGATTCATCACCCAAAGACTCCCTATGCTATGGAACAAAATCCCAGTTTATGTGAGGCAGAGCACTTCGCTGGCCTTGTTCAAGAGGAATATTGACCAATGGATGGGAGACCGCAGATACACCCCAGGGGTTACCTCAGTGTCACTGCTCGACAGAGGCACAGTAAAATAATGTGCATAGTTTCTCCAAACTAAAGGGGTGGCGTAAGCCACAAAACTATGGGCTAGGCTTATAAATGCCCTCGGGCAGATAGCCTAGTATGAACCTATGAACCTATGAACCTAAACAAACTTTCCAACCTACAAGCCTCTACCTCCACTACCTCCTGGTTTAACAGCTACCTCTCAAACAGATATCAGTCCATCAGATGGCAAACATCCTTCTCCCCTTTCTGTCTTGTTAAGACCAGGGTACCCCAGGGTCCTATCCTGGGCTCCCTACTTTTTAATATATTTACAAATAACCTCCATGTCTCCTGCCCCCACTCTATCCTAATACAGTACACAGATGATTCCACAATTATTAATACCTCTGACAATATACAAAATCTCCACAATGTCACCCAACAATCTCTACACCTAGTAGAACAATGGCTAACTGAAAACAACCTGCTTCTCAACCCCAAAAAGACCAAGCTTCTCTTTTTCCTTCGAAAAAACCCTCAATTCAGCTAAGGACAACTTCACCATCTCATCTTTAGATAAAGCAATTATAACCACCGACTCAAACATCAAATTGCTTGGCGTTATTATAGACAACTAATTAAAATTCGACCTACATATTTTAAACTGTATCAAAAAGTCCAATCAAAAACTAAATCTTCTGTACCACAACAACAAATATATACCTAACAAATTTAGAACTATACTGGCTCAAACATTTATTCTACCATCCATGCTGTATGCTGCTCCCATACTTACTAACCTCCAAAATAATCTCTTAACCAAACTAGAAACCACCTATAACAAGATAGGCAGATTCGCAGCTAGTAATAGTTACAAATCCCATCATTGTATATCCCTGAAAAGTTTAAGATGGCCTGAGCTCCCCCACATGCTTCAAATATCACAAGTACAAATTGCACATAGCATCCTAAATAGCCCTAACTCTTGCCCTGCCCTTACATCCATAATTACACCGTACACACCCAAGAGTGACCTCAGAAGCACACAAAACCTTCTGCAGGTGACCAAGCCAAACAAAAATATTGGAAAAATACTTTACAGTCATTCAATTGCATACTCATGGAACAAACATTCCATTGTTCCTTCGTGCCACTACCAAAAGTAACGAATTCAAAAAGCAACTAAAAATTAATTTCCAACATGCATGGACATGTACTTGTCAGGAAATTACCTAATGAATGTTTTGGCTTCTCCCAATTATCAAATCTGCCTGGTATCTACCTAAACTGCTTACATATATTACTCTCTCTGTAGTTAGTACCTATACTATTAAATGCATCTTTGTTGAACTATGCCATGATGTTACTCTGAATTTTTTTTTTTATTTTAGGCATTGCTACATTCCTTGTAAATAACTTAATGCTAACCAAAGTTCTCAAACATATTGTTACTGCATTCTCAAAATACTGTACTTTTGCCTTGTATATATTCGTATTGTAAATTTCTCTCTGTTTTTGTACTGTTAAGTATCTTGCAATTTGAATTGTTAGGTTTTTCTTATTTTTAATTACTTTCCTAGAGCTTTTCTCCTCGGGTCTCTGCTGAAAAAGGGCTCTCTGGGCCCAGTTGGACTTACCCGGTTAACAAATTTAAAAATAAATAAATAAAAATAAATAAAATGCAAATTGCAATGAATATTTCTGTTGACGAATGAATTCATCGAGTATTCCTCAAAGTAAAAGCATTATTTGTTTGCTGAAACATGCGGTAATTTAAATGATCTTCATCGATCCTTCTTTTCCCCATTTCCTATATGGAATTGTGATGTCATATAAACTGTTACAATCTCACTTTCAGTTCTTTGCCACTCTTCTGCCTTCTTCAGCAGTTATGCCTGCTTGTCCCAGTTCTTTTTTCATGCAGTCCATCCATCTCTTTGTTGGATGTCCACATTTCCTGTTGCCTTTTGCCTGTCTCTCCAAAATATTCTTCACCAAATCATCTTCTGCTTTCCTACACATGTGCACAATCCACAGTAATCTGTTCTTTTTGTCCTTTTCTGCAATTGGATCTACTTTGGCTTCCCCTCTGATTTCCACACTTCTTTGTTTGTCCCACAGTGTGTATCCTACTACCCGTCTCAGGCACTCCATCTCTATCACCTCTAGTTCCTCAACTGCTCTGCCTTTAATGCCCAGGTTTCTGTACCATACAGTAGCACTGGTCACACCACTGTTTTGCACATCTTACTTTTCAGCATTTTTGACATCATTCTGTCACACGCTGCACTTAACTCTGTGTGCCAAATCTGCATCCCCTCTACTTCCAGCTTTAACCTTCTTAATTTAGATTTCCCTTCTCCTCAGCCACCTCCTCCCAGATACTTGAAGCTGTTATCCTGTCTCACAATTTTTTCTTCTATCTCAGTTCTCAGCTTCTTCTAATTCCTCCATTTGCTTCTACAACTTTCAGTACAGTTTCTCTGGGATTTTCTTCATTCAACAGCTGCTGGAAGTGCTCCTTCCATCTGTCTTTAACATCCTGAGGACTCCTAAACAAGTTGTTGCTGGTATTCCATATGAAGTGTGTCTGATGGCTTTCTTCTTTATCTTTCTGTCTTTGCCTTACAGTCTGGTAGATTTTCTTTGTGCCTTCTGAGTCCTTTCCAGACGCTGGCCGAGTACCGCTGATACAATTTTTGAGTGCTCTTTTAGCATCTTTGCTAACCAACGAGTATTCCTTCTTAGTCTAGTTTGTCTTTCCTATGTCCCACTTTTTCCTGAACTCCTTCTTTCTCTTGATAACTTCTTGGACTTCTGCAATACACTGCCAGCTTTCCTTATGTACCTTAGTTCCATACCTGTCTCAGATGGTAACTATTTGAAATGTTGGGACCCGCTAGAGCAAATCCTGAAATGTGGAGTCTGAATGACCAAAAAAAAAAAAGACATACATATACTGAGTCCGTTATGCCATTTCTTGAAATGTTCTCTTTTCTCCAGGGTATAGCAATCTTGGGGATGGCATATATAAGTTCTGGGGGTATGGAGAGCTTGCCCTCACATGGAGGTTGTAGGGGAGGTTTGACTCCCCCACAAAAATAAGTTTTAAGGAGAAGAGCAATTTTTGAGATTTGCTGTTTTCTGGGTTTTCAATCTTTTTTTCGGCTTTTCGGCACTCAGCATTTTGAGTGCTGATATTTCAATAGGGAACTCAGTCACGTATCTATTCTAAAGTCTTCACACATGCTTTTTTGACACACTGCCATTCTTCTTTGACTCTACCTAACTTATCTAATCCAATGCATCACTGCCTAGTCCTTAAACAAGTAAACTGGCTGCAATTCTCAAATTACCTGACTTTCCCACAGTTAAAATTTGCCCATAGCCTGTTCTATTTTCCAAGCAAATGCCCCCTGTCTTAATACTGTACTTCAGTGGCATTTCTCTTTCAAGAGCCTCTTCGATCTGCAGATACAAATCTTCTTGAGATAAAAATATCACACAACACCTCTGGTGATTCCTTATAAGCTATTCATGTTCCAAACAAGTAGAAATGTAGAACTCACTCCTTACTGTAATGAGGCAAACATCTTTTGCCAAACTATTCAAAGATAACGTATGCAACGTTATACTTAATTATTGGCTCTGCATATGTGTCTGCTTACCTGGCTAAGCTCAGTACTCTATAATTACTTCTACAACAATACATATACACCATATCTCCTTCAATCTGTTAATCTCCAACTTTATTCTCATCTCATTTCTACTCATTTGACATTCTTATCATTACTATGAAACCTTTAATATCTTTCCACTCATCCCCAAAACTCACTATTTAAATTTTCAGCAAACGGCTTCTGTCCCTCTATTCTTAGTAATTTCCCTCATTTTTCTGTCTTGCTTCCCCTAACTAATATTTTTCTGATCAAGTAATATCTACTATTATTTTTCTCTACCACTACATACCTACAAGTTACTCTTGCATTTTAAATGTTAGATATAATAGGAAATGTTCCTTATTGTAATGCATCTAATTGTAAATATTATGATTTTTCTCATTACTTTTTTTATTATTATACAATTTTTGTTATTTATTTTTTAAATATATTATCTTTGGTGCATTTATCCATGAGTCTTCACTGAAAAAGGGCCTTGCATGGACAGTAGGAGTATCCCAGTAAACAAACACAGTAAATAAAATTAATATATTTTCACGCCTTTCAGAGATGCTACAGTCACGAGTATTTCCTTGAACTCTTGTGCTTCTGTACTAGTCAACATAAAGGTCTTTAGCCTATTAGTTTACCTTAGAGCCTTGTCTGAGCATTGCTTGCAGTGTATGCTGTGGGCCAACTGTTTCACTGGGGATGTGCTTGCAGTCCTGACTTTGTTCCAAGGTCCTTTCCTTATTAGGAGAAAGTCTACATGGGCTGCATGTTGGCCAGTCTTTCATGTGAACTTGTGACTGCCTGTCTTGCTTAACCATTTGTTGACTACCATAAAGCCATTTCCCACTAGAAGTCTAGAATGACCACTCTTTTTTATTCCTTATCTAAAGTCTTTGATATTCTTGATTACTGTCTCTTACATAACCATTTGCCTGGTAGTGGTGCTGCGGTAGCGTTGTTTCCTCACAGTACGACGCTGTCCGGTTTGATTCTCAGCTAGAGCGTCTTCTGCCTGGAGACATGTGTGAATGGGCGTACCTTCGTTGAAGGTTGTGTGTCAGGGCTGGTAACTTGGCATGTAAAAATCAGCTACCAATCATTAGCGGACCGGAGTTCCGCTGTGGCAACCCCTAACCGGGAAAAGCCGAAAGACACAACAACATAACCATTTGCCTGCAGTAAGTTAGTACACCTGCCTCCAGCTGGTTCATGAAGTGTCTTCCGAACAGAACATTTATGGCTAAGACTGGATCCTCAGTTATATATGGTGTAACATGAAAACTGATGGCTTATTATGATAGAAATGTTGAAATTATTATGTTTTCTTTGTCGCTAAAATTGATTTAAAGGGAAAAAAAGCATCCAAAGTAACTTTTATTAAGGTAGACTAGTGTGCCAAAACCTTACAATGGGCTGGTGCCCCATATGGGATAAACATGACTACCTTGTGTCTGAGTCCCAAGATAGACTATGGCTCTTCTGCAACCCTGAATTGCGTTAAGCAGGTGAATGAATGAATGCATGAACAAACAAACGAATAAATGAGGAATGATGCAAATTCAAGTTTGCTTTAGGAAACTCCACCAGTAAATGGTTTCTTAACACGTCAAGGCAGGTTTCTGTCTGTAATCATAATTTTGTTGCTAGTTATGACTGCTAAACAGTCAGTTGTGATTTGCTAAGAATGATTTTTGAAATAGTGTCAGTTATGGTAAATGTTTGCATAAACCTTAGCCAGTGTCTAATGATGTCACATCAAGGCTACAAAACAGAATTTTAGATTAGGCACCAAAATCCTTAACAAATCTTGTATGTTAAGAACATGGATTACTAAATACATACAATATTATAAGCTATAATGGTACTGTTTGCAAGTCAGAAAGAAAACCATTGAACTGCATGTATGTGGATGTTTAGCAAACTCAAAAATAAAGAAATTAGAAGTTTTCTATGAGCATAGATGAA